>NW_027437185.1:19032500-19475000 GCF_033239565.1 Halichoeres trimaculatus
TTAAATCCATGCCAATCAGAAATGATTCATCACAAGTCTTCTTCCTCCACATGAAAGAGTGGCAGAGATGATCTGGCACAAAACCAGAATCACAATTGATGAAGTTAGTCCAGCTAGTTTGAGACTCTGCAAAGTCCCACCTACCACGATTTCTCCCAGCAAAACAGGAATCCCCATCACTTTGAGCCATTACAAACTAGACGCCACCTCATACCTTCATACATGGCTCCTGAAGGATGGTCAGGTTCTGTATCTGCAGAGCTCACGGAAAATGTCGAAAGACAAAAAAATGCTTGAGATTGCCTGATTCACAATGGTGTAATTGATGTTTGTGTTTTCCTAAAAATGACTTATTCCAAGTTTTCTAGTTGTTGGACCAGAAACCTGAATGGTAACATGAGCCAGCAATCAAACAAATTGGTATATGCAGTCCAAGCTATGACAGAGGACAGGTAAAAGACAGCGTGAGTGAAAGAGAGATCCTTATCTTTCTTTGACTCCTAACAGCTCTCTCAATTGCTCTTGTACAAGCACAAAGAGTGAAGACTGAGGGGAAAGCTTGATAACAATCAGTATTCTTGTTAGATAAATGAAGAGGACGATGACATGGGATGACAGAGAGATATTTGTCCATCTAAAGCACTTGAGAGTTAACCAATCCCATTCACACACAGCTAAAGTGGATAGCAGCACCTGGAATCAAACCCCCAACCGTGCAACAGAGAGGTGACAGTTTCTTCCTCTGAGCCACAGCAATGCCATTCGGGGCTCTTAGAAATGTAAAAGCAAATTGTGTGAAAATACTGCAGTAAATTTTGTTTGTGAAGTTTTGATAGTGCTGGAGAAATCCCAATAATGAAGGACTTTATATAAAAAAGGGCCCATATTCATAACCCATCTGACAGCTTCCCTGTAGCAAAACTGTAAACATTCAAATAATATTTAATTTATCAAACACTCTTCCTGGGAAATTATGTTGTGATAGTATTCACTTTTTAATGTACCCTGTTTCATCACATCATTTCCTCTCCAGTTGATAATCTTGCCTGTTTGTGCCACTCTAGCTTCATGACCACCTTTATTTTCATCTCTGTGGGAATGGAAATTATTTTACTCTCAGCTCTTGGACTGAAACAGAGTTCACCTCACATGACACAAGTAAATCAGATAGCTCAGATAAAGTGCTTCTAAGGTGACACAGTGTAAGAATAGTGGCAAACTTTTATCAAACTTCATATTTCTAATGTTTCCAGAAAGAAAACAAATCATGTATAAACTTTAAAACAAAACTAACACCAGTTTAAATAAATTTACTCTAACTTTTCTTGTTTTACTTAAGCAAGAAAAGTTAGAAAGGATTGTGGATTGTGAGCACACACGTGACTGGTGTTTGAAGCTGTATTCAGGCCTTTAGAGGCAAACAATGGGAGCATCAGTGGACCGAGGCCTCCACAGCCACACAGCCTTCTTGTTCCAAACCAAATAATTTTCCACTCTGCTCCCACACTTGCTTTCAGTCAGAGACTGAGACGTGTAAGAGCTTACAATCAGTGCATACACACACGACAGAATGCAAAACAAACCACTCATTTTTGGACAAAACTGCATCTTTTTCTGTGTGTGTGAGTTTGTGTGTGTCTGTGAAATACACGTGACCATTCTCCATGATAATGGCTCATAGTGACGGTCAGAGAGTAGAGACATGGGGCTCTAATTTCATAGACCAGGTGCAAGTGCAGGCGCACCTGCCCTGCGCCGGCCTTCGCTGCGCGGACAGGGCGTGACCAGCGCACTTTGCAAGTTTCCTGCAGTGCCAAGAGAGGCACAGTCAAGGTGCAGAGGAGCGCAGAGGAGCGCAGAGGAGCGCAGAGGAGCGCAGAGGAGCGTGTCCACGCCTCCCTCTGCGCAAATGGCAGGGAGGGAGGAGAAAAGCCGTGAGCGGGTTTAACACAGCCGAGCGCTGTTTTCACCAATCAAATGAATGCCTCTCCTCGCCTTTACATGCGCTGTTGCCGAGGCGAAGTGTCTGATTGGTCTGAGTGATCCCCAGCACTGCGGAAGGTATGCTGGAAAGACCCGATAGAGGAGATGGTCAGAGCGGCAGTCCCTGCAGCAGGAGAATGGACAGCGGGGCACATCGGAGGACACGAAGCGCTTCACCGTGTGGGCCAGCTCCCGGGACAGATTTTATCTGTTCCTTTGTCATTAATAGGGGATTCCATCCAATATTGGCAAGAAATAATCAGATGTTACCACGGCATGTGATGGTCATGAAACAGCCTTTTAATAAAGCTTAAACAGCTTCATAAAGCTCTGTTTTTTCATTATGGGGTCGCCAAAGTTTATACGTTACATAGGAGCAGATTGCAAATAAGGCAACTCAGGTTCACCCAACACTTACAGCACAAAGTGGATGTGCAGTCGACTGTATTTTGAAATAAGAGTGGCCTTTTTACAATAACATCATTGTGCTTCCACAATATTTGAGTCCATATCTAAATGTTATTTTCACTTTGCTTGATTTATTTGTGAGAAAAATAAATACAGCCCTATCCATGTAAGCATGGGACTACCAAAAAAAATTAAAAAAAAGAGCCCGAAATGAGCCAGACACTCTGGAAAAAAGTAAAGCAACAGATAGCATTTTAGGCCCAGCATCCTGATCTGTTGCAGCCCATGACTTTGGGGGGTGGGGCTAGCAAAAGGCCCCTGAGTGACGGGAAACACTTGTTCATGAGCTTTCTAAAGAATTGTGATTCTGAACTTTGAACACAGAATATGCTCACAATTCTCCATTTTGCGGAGTTTGCAGAAGAACAAAAGGTGTTCCTTGAACATATTGAAATGTAAAAGTGACCACTTTTTTCCCAATGCCACAAACAGAAACTTTATCACTAGTGATGTTTTGTAGAATACATTTACCAAGGGATAATTAAAATAAAACTCAAATGAAGATTTAAAGGCACTAGCTTCTTGCACATAAGCGTTACCAGCAGAGGGCGACACTGTGAATTTCTGGGCCATAGGAACTCAGTGGGCAGCAAGGTCTGCAAGGTCTGTCTGGTGGGCAGAACAGAGAGAGGAAGACGGAGACGGGGGGTAGAGGCAGAATGTGTGTGGGAGAGAAAAAACACTAAACAGAAGGTGAGGCGAGACAACTGAGTGGGGGGCCAAGAGACTGAGATGTACTCAGAAACAGTGTGTGTGAGCATGTGTGTGTGTTTGCATGAGGCTTATGTATGAGATCTTGCATAAGCGCAGGTGTCAGCAGGTGCATGCAAGCACTAATACAGAGTGGTGCATTGGCATCTGTGTACGTGCACTTCTGTGTGTGTTTGTGTTGCCTGAGGACAATACCGCTCCCTCATTACCCGACCATTTCCTCAAGTCCAGTGCTAATGAGGAGCTTCACCGTCACCGTGGTAATCAAGGTCGAGCCTAGGCCATCACACAAAAAGTGACAAACGTATCTTCACACACTTTGCAGAGCCAGTTTGTATTTGTGTGTGGATGCACAGCTGGCTTAAGGGACAAATGCACGATTAGAGGCAGGGTTTTGTTTGGATTTACTCGAAAGAAGAGAAAGACTGGCAAAAAAAGGGTGGAAATGGGTGGAGTTTTGTCAGGTTTTCACACGGATAGAAACCGTTTCATAGGATTGAGTGTGATGTTATGTTGCGCCAGTCTCCTCCTCCTCCTCCACCTCCTTTCCTAATGCAGACAGAGTGACAGAGACAACAAGGGGGAGGGGATGCATGCATGAACACCGGTGGAGTCAGGTAGGAAGAGAGGAGCTGAGAAAAAGAGGATGGGAGAGTTTAAGAGGGGAGTGAGTGAGGCAAGGGGTGTTATGAGGGAGAAAAGGTGGAAGAGGGCGGGAGGGAGAAGAGGTGAGAAGAAGGAGTGGGAGGAGTAATTAAATGAAAAGAGCAAGACTTAGCTCTTTAGTCTCATCCCTCAAGACCAGCCTGACACTGCTACAGCTAGCTAATGTCATAGCAACAGGGAGAAGAAAAAGTCTAATGGGTGCGGCAAGGAGGAGAGGAGTCAAGAGCAGGTGCAGGCGAGAGGGAGGAAAGAGTTGAGAGAGGAAGAATGGACTGAGGGAAGAAAGGAGTGAAAGAGACATGAACACTGCAGAGTCAAGGACAGAGACATCAGGCTATAGGAGTGATGTGAATGATATAAACATGGAGGAAAGGGGAGGGAAAGGGGGGCACAGAGAGTGAGAGGGCTGGCACAGAGCCAGAGGAATAAAGGCCATACTGTCCCCTTCTCCTGCTTCCTCTTATTTCCCATCTCTCCTGACTCTTCTGCTGTGTTTACCATTGTGTCTATATCTAATTATCCCTCCTGAATTATTCACTAGAGTATCAATAATTCAGCTTTAATTAGCTAAGACACACCAGACAGTCTTGGACCTCACTTCAAGATGACAGGATGTTGTTAACAAGATCCAAACAAGCAGTGGACAAAGCTTTGACTCGCCTTTTTAGGGGCATGGATAGTGAATTTGAACATTGAAGAATCAACAGATTTTGGCTTATCAATTTAATCTAAACAAGGAGTGGCACACCATATGATCATGACATGATCTTGGGCTCCCATTAAATGATGTTTGAAATCTGTTTAGACAGGTAATCCACATGTGGGCGAGACCTGCTAAGGGTGTAGGCGGTGTATCGATCCAAAACTGAGATTATGCAGAATGACATCTATAGCAGGCAGCTGCACATTATTTTTAAAACAGTGGGATGAGAAATCTCCTATCTGACATGAGAAGTCACACCTCAATCACTGCATTAACAGGGGGGATGTGCATGTGTCAGGTAGTGTTCTCACACAGCAGGGGCTTCACACACACATCGTCTCTTTCACCTTTGTTAAGTCTCTGTTACTTCCACTGAGGTCTGCTCAATGGTACACCTCTGTAACATTCTTATGGTTGTAAAAGTTTTATCATCAGCTGGCGATGCAAAAGGAGCCTTGGACAAGATATGCCAAGATACCAGGATTTCCATGTAACGCTAAGAAAGGAAACACATCAATACCTGTTTGATTACCAAGCATGAACTCCCAGGCACCCAAAGTTAATGATTCTATTGTTTTGATTCTCAACTTTTCTGCAATCCACAATTCATGGTTGCTAGGCGCCGCCCTTTTGGCTATGGCTGCCTCTTGCAGCAGCTCTCTCTTCTTTGTCCGTGTCTTGTAATTTTTTTTGTCTCTTTTTCGTAATCTTTGTATTTGGAGTGGATCATTACTTTGTATGACTCATTTGTTGATCATGAACACCAAACTTTTTGAGGCTTCAGTGATATTTTTCCTCCCTTTTCTCCTGTGTTTGTCTGGAGATCCTACATGTAACCATGGCTGCATTGTTTACATGTGAGATCAGCTGTTAGCAGCCTGTAGCATGTCAATGCTAACTGGTGTAAGGCCTGATGTCTTCCCACAAAGTGAAGAGAAGGAGGTGAGGATGATGTGCTGGTTCTCAGGTGTGAGCTAAGAAGTGACGACATGGACCTGTTCTTCCATCCATCATTATTAGGGACGTAAGATCTATCTCCAATAAGATGGACGAGCTAGCTGTGCTAACCCAGCAACGGAGGGAACACCAGAGGGCAGAGTAGCATCATGCTATTCACAGACATGGCTAACCGAGCTAACATCAGACACCAACGCCACATTGGAAGAGCTTTGCTGATCCTGCCTGCTGTGAGCAGACAGGATCCAGGAGACAGAGATGGAGCATGACTGAAGAAGCTCAGTCCTGGACCCTGTGGAGGTGGAGACTGGCTGAACTGGAGAATGATGGACAAGCTGTCATCAGCTATTTTCTTAAAGACCTTTTTGCACTTTCTATACACTTTCTTACTTTTGTTTTCTTGACTGCTGCTGTGACTTCAATTACGTTGTAATTGTTACAATGACAATTAAGTCCTATTCTATTTTATTCTATTCTATTCTATTCTATTCTATTCTATTCTATTCTATTCTATTCTAGCACACATAGCTGATAAACAGTTCCTGGTCAAAAAATACCATAGTAGCAACTTAAGTTAAAATTAGACTTTCCTCATACTCTAAATGAAAGATCCCCTCTATCATCCACAATTCAGAAGCGTGTAATAGTGAATGCGTGAAACCCCTTGCTTATAGTCTACAGGTCAGTATAAATATAAAACATATACAGTCATCACTGTTTCTCTCTTCTGCTCTCAGTCTGTTTGTTAGTAACATAAAAATGTTGAGGTTTGACTTCAGCAGAAAACAAACCTCCTCCCTGCTCGTTTTTGACGGGCTAAGGTTACATCAAAAAGTTTTTCTGAGTGAAAAAATCTAAAAATAACTTTTAATTTATTGACTTTGAGAACTCTCTGAAACTCTCTCAAATATATCCTTATTTACACCACCACTGCTGTCCCTCTCCTGAAAATATGTCTGTACCCTTTGTCTGTTTTAGTTTTTCACAGACCTTTTTTTGATTTCAGTATGGTAAATACAGCTTTTCTCATGTTAAAGCCAAGGGGCAACATCTGCTTTACAAAAAAAGAAATGGACCCAATGCAGAAGAGTTAAAAGTTGCAGTTCTCCAAGATTCTGCTTGAGGCTGGCTGCAGAAAGACTAGAAACCACATACACACCAAAACAAACAGACTTTTACCACATTAAAAAAATGGTTCAGAAACAGCTTGGGTCTGAATCTCTTATTTCATTATCACCACAGAGGCTGAATTTTTTTGGAACACAGTAATTTAGAATATATCAAGATAGCCTTGGTCCAATCAGAAGTGGAGGCTCAAAGCCCGCCCCATTTCCAATGTGTCCCTGCCAACAATTGGTTCCATTACTCTGCTCAGGATCAAACCAGCAACGTTGCAAAGACTATGTCCAAATATCATCCAGTCTATGATTAAAGCACATGGAAAGAACTGAAAGTTTTGACAGCTGTATTTTCTTCTCCAGCAGGCAGTGGTCTGAAGCTGCACTGAACAAGACCCACCACATGTCCCGTTGCATTCTATTAAACAGAGAAACTGTTGTTTTGTAACTAACATAAATTAAAGCAGGATGACTAACAGGATGGATCATCATGTCGTATTTTTGGCAAAATTGTTTGACTTTTTCTTTGAATCTTGTCTTTAACCCCCCAAACTTTCACAATTCTTCCACAAATCACAAGCCACTGAGTCTCAGGCTCAGACTCTTGATTGAAGTAACGTGCTTAACGTAATAAAGCTTGAGCAGGATTAAAGCTTATTTCAGCGTGTTAACATGCATGTGATAAAGTTTCCTTATTAGCACTGCTATTATTATCATTAGCACTGTCTGATTGCAATCAGGTAGTTTTCAACTCTGGTCAAAGTTTTAAAATCGTATGGCAGCAATACTTTTTAGAAATAAAATGCTGGATGTGAAACAAATTGTCAAGAAAATGTGACACAAACCAAATCAAGCTTTCAAGTTGTCTGAGCGCCTGTGTGACATGAAAAAGCCTGATGGTCACTCGCACCCAGCAAAGAGAAAAGAAGGAGATGACAGTGACAGCTTCATCTCTCTGTCTCAGTCCCACCTCATCTCTGCTTCTGCATGTTCACCAAATCATGTCACTCCAGTGAGAACCGCTGGTAGGTTGAGTGCAGGACTGGTTCTCTGAAAGCAGCCTGTTTTATCTATCAAGTTCCTCGATATTTTCCAGACACACTTGCTTCTACATACACAGACTCATACATAGATATTTCCACAACAGCATCTATGTGGTACAGACGGATAAGCAACAAGGGCCAAAGCTTCCATAGATTCTTGTCTAGAGTTTATGACTCACGTCTGTGTCCTTGTTTTTGTGTGTGTGTGTGTGTGTGTGTGTGTGTGTGTGTGTGTGTGTGTGTGTGTGTGTGTGTGTGTTCCTGCCAAAATGGAGTGTACACCAATAAGATTTGCTCGTGGATCGATTGGACTCAGACTGTGCCTCAGTTGATAGGCAAACCTGTTGTTCTTTTATTGATCCATCCTCTGTGTTATGTGAGTGAGTGTACAAAAGACGAAAAGTAAGGATTAGGACAACTGTGAAATGTTGAATTATCATTCCTCTTCATAGTTTCATAGTAGAAGTATTAGTGATAATTGCAGTATTTTGCTTGTTGTGTTATTTCTTCCCCTCTAACACTTTCTACTTTAAATTCCTGTGGCTTTCCTGTTTTAATCAGGATGTAGAGGGTCTACTTCATTTTTCAGGTGGTTCATACAGGACTTAAGAAATTCATCCACAACTATTAGCTGCAAACTAACATGGATACCTCATGTACTTAAAAGTGTATGCTCTATGTAAAAAAGTTTCAGAACTTGATTTGGCACATTTGTTTTTGCAACTATGGCACATTCTGTATGTCACTTGCTTCTTGTGCCTACAGCCCACTGACCAGTTTAACATGTCCTCCCAAAAGCTTCTGAAGCATATCTTTTGTGTCTTTTTCATGTGTCTTTGTTTTATCAAGTTGATTTAGTTTTCACGTGAAATAAGATCAGTCAAATAATCTTTTTACCAAGTCTTACATGAGACAGCAGTGGCTTTCTTTGAGTGCAGACATAGGCTCACAGGTCTCACATCTGCACAACCAGGTAAATAGGGACCTCTCCTGCTCACCAGGAAGTTTCCTCTTCTTCTAGCTTCATTCTTTGTGTATAAACACCATTTCAAAAAGATGTCCCTTTGTGTCTACAGAAAACAACATGTCCTTGTGGGTGTCAAACTCAGTCTTTATTACTTTGATTTTGTTATCGTCTCTTTCACTGTGTTGAGGTTAGCTTAATCTTTTGGTAGAGCTGACCCATCTGAATGGGTTTGGACAGGGACCCCTGTAGATAACACACTAACTATTAACAAGCCTGCCATGACCTCACCTTGAGAGACTGAACTAGCATTAAAATGATCACATCCTTGGAAGCTCCAGGCAAACATAAAGATTTAATTGAAGAATTTTTATGTGATACTCCGGGATGGAACAAGTTGGGTCCTATCACAAGGTTTAGGGCAGAAATTACCCCTACAGCAGTGTTTTTGTGCAGCAAAAGCCCAGGGCGCACGCAACAAAGACCCCCTTCCTGCTCCTCCGCCGGTTTCCTCTGCACTCAGACGGGGCCATACTTTACTTGACCAAAAACACAAATAAACAGACTCCCACCGAAAAAATCTGATATCAGTCTGCATTCACGCTTTATTAAGAGAATTTTCAGCGTGTTACTTTCACACAAAAAAAACGCTAAATAAGGCTCTAGTTCTCATCGTGTCTCTTCGTCCTGGCAGACTATTTGCATTTGTTTATATCTGGCACGCCCCGCGCGCGAACTGATACACTAAGCGGCGAACGCCTCGTAGCCAGATGTGGCTCTGCAGCGGAGGTAGCGCCGTTTTGCGACACGATGAGAACTAGAGCCTTATTCAGCGGTGTTTTTGTGTGAAAGTAACGTGCTGAAAATTCTCTAAATAAAGCGTGAATGCAGACCAATATCAGATTTTTTCAGTGGGAGTCCGTTTATTTGTGTTTTTGGTCAAGTAAAAAATGGCCCCGTCTGAGTGCAGAGAAAACCGGCAAAGGAGCAGGGAGGGGGTGTTTGTTGCGAGCGCTCTGGGCTTCTGCTGCACAAAAACACTGCTGTAGGGGTAATTTTCTGCCCTAAACCTTGTGATAGGACCCAACTTGTTCCATCCCGGAGTATCACTTTAAACTAAACCAAACTGATGAGTTGTGAAAGCACTCCAAACTCCACCTCTAAAGACTTGTTTATTCATCTTAATTAACCATGCATTGGGGTAAATGTTAGGGTTAAAAACTTTTCATGAATAACAACATTTCACCTCATGAATGTGTGCTAGCAGAAGAAAAAGGAAAATAAAAAACAATGTTGGGCAATGAAGCTGCGAAGCAGTAGCAGAAGCAGCAGGTTAGCACTAATGGTCAATGGCATGTTAGCACTGAGGATAGGTTTAGCGCAGGCGCCTGAACTGCTGAAATATTTAGACGGCGTACAGAACGAGAGACTCATTCACTTCAAATCAGCCCAAGCAGAGGAAGAGAGGGAGAGCTGGGCCACTTTTCTACCTCCTCCCTGCACTGAGGTAACAGCACAGGCAGTCAAATGGACAGCCCCACATGAATAATATGCATGTGTGACTTCTGGTTTTTACTTATTCATTTTTGCCCTGGCGTGTTGGACCTTTGCTTCAGTTTGTTTACAGCAAGAGTTTGAAGGCAAGAAAGTGCAGAACGCTTACTCTTTAATCCACGTAGGAGCATCAGTTTAGTGCTCCTTTTCATGCTGGCAATGCTTTGAGTCCAGGCCTGATTGTCTTAGCAACTTCCTTGTGTCTCGCTTATCAATAATTCCTTTATGATCTATTTTTAAGTTGAAAGGAACAGCTCAGATATGAGGTATGATAGTCTTTCCACTGACAGGCCCAAATCAACTTTAATATCAACACTTTAATGCAAACTTGGGATCTGGTTAACTGTGTGTGTGTGTGTGTGTGTGTGTGTGTGTGTGTGTGTGTGTGTGTGTGTGTGTGTGTGTGTGTGTGTGTGTGTGTGTGTGTGTGTGTGTGTGTGTGTGTGTGTGTGTGTGCAGGAGCCTGTGTGGGTGTGTGAAAGTGAACCATCCAAACTCCTCAGTGTGCTTTCTGAAGCGCTCGTCAGCTTCAAAGACGGAGGTCAAACCAACAGACACCTGACACAAGCTAACTCCACTTGCTGCTGCCATGACAACAGGAAACAAACAGAAAATGAAAACATGCTTGTTTTTCATAATGATGCCAGTGTCTCTCTCCATCGCTCACTCTTTGACTCTCTCATATTGGACAGACGACTGGAGCAAAAGGACTCGAGACAGAAATCTGTCACTTGTGTTTTTCCTTCCTTGTGAGATTTTCACTCCCTCCCTGTGGTGGTGTTTTCGTGTTTATCTTCAACCACAAATGACTGAACTTCTTCACCTCCCCTCTCTTATTTTTCTCCTCTTGTTTGCCTGGAGCACAGAGGTGGACGTGCCTGGAAGCAAAGTTCTTCCTGAGCAGGCCTGACAGTTCCCGCTTAATATTTAACCACCGGACAGGCACATGCATGCACACACACACACACACACACACACACACACACACACACACACACACACACACACACACACACACACACACAACTCAAAACTCTCACACACATACACACACCTGGTTGGACACAAGTAGAGCAGAGCAGAGGGAGAGAGGGAGAGCGCTCTAACAGGCAAATCATTCTTTTTTAAAAGTTCAAATGCAAAATGTAAAGTGTGACGGTGGCAGCGTTAGCAAAAAGAGGCAGCTGTCTCTGCGGGGGGACTTTGTGTCTGACGTACTTGGCGGGTGTTGGAGCTGAGCCCACAGGATTCAACATGGAGGATGCTGATGGCACTGCTAATGACAAGTTATGTTTTCAGGCAAAGCTGCAAGAGGTTGTCCATTATCTTTCTCCCTACTGGCCTCCTCCTCTTCCTACCTCCCACCTCCCCCCGTTCTTTCTCTCACTTTTCTTTTTAATTACCTGATGTCTCCTCTTCTGGACCAGACGCCAATAGAGATGTGAGCGGCACCGTCTGCACTAAACCGTCTGCGTACATCTGATCTCTGATCTCTCAGTCAGACCGTGTGCATGTGCTTTGTCTGTGTGTACATCTAGACACAACCTGTCTGTACTTTCTGTCTGAATAAGGATTTTACAAACATTCACAAAAAGCACGTCTACACACATTTTGAGCAAAATCTTGGTGATGTCTTTAACAGAAAAGACAAATGTTTGATTTAAATCTTGGGGTTTCATGGAGAAATACATTCTGCAGATATTTTACACAAAAAGACAAACTGATCCAACCAGGCTGGAACTAGCACACATTGTCATAATCACTAGTCAGCTATTTTTTCTTCTTGATGATCTCTAAATGATACCTGGGCCAACAAGCTTCAGGACACAGAGGAAAATGCTGACCACATTTCCATGAACTTGAGATGCCAGATTTAAAACAGCTTCTTTTGCAAGAGAAACAAGTAAAATCTGAAAGATCGAAAAAAAAAAGTTTCAAAGTAAACAAAGACAACACATGAATATTCAGATTACAAACTACAACTAGTAGCATCTTTGTTATTTGTCCTGATAAAATCACTGAAAATCACCAAGTGATTAACAACATTCTGTATGGCTGTGTGTGTGTGTGTGTGTGCGTGTGTGTTTATGTGCGTGCCACAGACTTTCCTTTCTACATGCCCATGTTTTCGTACTCTTTTCTGTTTCCTGTGACTGATCTCACTGGGAGTCCCCTTCTCTCTCCTGATGCCAAGCTCAGGCTTCCCATCTGCGACATGTACGAGGACAGAAGCGGCTTGTTGCACTTCAAACACAACCGAGAGGCCCGTGGCACCCTTGGCGCTGCAGCAGAGGCAGCTGGATATACTGAGACACAGAGTTACCTGCCAACGGGATGTGTGTGTGAGCATTGAGTGTTTGTGTATGTTTGGCAGGGTCTTAAGAGCCCTCATTTCCTCTTGTCATTGTTGGCATGAAAAGGCAACATGAGGAGGGTTTACAAAGTGGTTTGTGAAGGAAAGTATGCCTTTAGAGCATCAATATTTTCCTCCCATGAGCTTGAAAGCTGGGCGTTAGGATTTTTATAATGCATCAAACATGTGAGTACTCTATCATGAAATAATCATAAAAAACCTGCTCAGACAAGCCACTGACTTTAAGGCACCAAGGGTAGTTTATGTGTACATAATTGTTGTTGTGTTGTTGTTTTTTTGTTTGTTTTTTGGCTAAACAAGGAAAAGAAGTGAACTTTGAAGTTTCCAGCTCTGCATGTCAAGCAGTTTGGTCTGCGGCCATGCTTCATGTGCCACACGATGACGAACCAGGTAACCACTCTTGTGTCAGTCTGGCACCCGCAGGGCTCACTGGTCAAATTATGCCGGGCACACACTAAAAGATCTAACAGAGACCCTGCTCATGATGATTAATTATGACAGATATTTGTTTGTATACAAGAGTTTCCATTCAGTTATGTCCTAATACAAAAACAAAACAAGAATCTTACAAAGTCTAGCAGCCAAACCTGACTTTGAGTAAACAAACGTTTTGGAGCTTATGGCTTATATGGAAGTGTGGCTATCCATGACTCGGACATGAAAAACAAACTGACTTTATAGCAACTAGATAAAACATGAAACAAGCTGTGATGGCAATATATATATATATAACTCAGAAACTTGTTTTGCACAGTCCAGCTCATGCAGACAACACAGTCAATCACATTTAGAATAAAAGCATCACGTTAAAAACAAACATCCTAGAAAGTTAAGGAAGTGCAACCGTCCAACAAAGGTTCAATTGTGATTTATTACATTATTTTGCACAGCTAACTGAAAAAAGTAGAAATGATGTAAAAGTTAGTTGTTTAAATAGCACAATGTTACTCACAAGTGACAGGAAAAAATTGATGAAAACTTTTTGATTTATAACACATTTTCTTTGTTGTTTTTCCTGAAATGCTGAAAGTCAAATGCAGTGTGACAAACATACACTCAACCTGTAAACATGAAGTGCATCAAGTTTATCAATTAACTACTGTGACCTCAAAACCAAGGTTGCACAGAAATTATTGGATGAAAGACATGACCAGTTGGTGTAACTGATAAATGTTACTGGATGTAACCTATGTTTCACATAAAAAATCTGACATTGTGTAAACTGTGTACTGTGAGTGCTATAAATATGATTTTATCAGTCTACTTAACTAACAAAGTTAACTTAAAATGATTTTAAACCAAGTGACTGATTTCTTTTTTTATAGTGCAATCTAAGGGCAACAGACAGCAGAGTGGTTCTTCTACTACAGAGGAGGTGCCAAAGTCTTATTTCTTCCAACTCAACTACAATATAATCTTTTTTTATTTTTGTACAGATATATGTATTCATTTCAGTAAAAGAAATCATAACTTCAACTCTGTGAATGGTTATTAGTCCTTTACCAGACAACACAACCACAGGCTGTAGAGCATGTCTCTAATAACACCCCACATCAAAAAAACAAACATCTGATCGAGTATCGGCTCAAAAAAACAAAAATCTAATGGATCAGAATTAATGAAGCCAGGTCAAAAATGGAACTATTAGGCTCCACACAGTCAGTCTACATGTTTGGAGGGAGGAGGTTGGACATGATCCTCTGAGGTCTACAGGCTTTAAATCAGATCTATCAGTGGATCTTTTTTTACACAGGGCTCTTTGGGACAGAAAACTTTGAGGTAAGCTCTAAATTATTAAACCATGGCAAAATGTATAAAATACAAACAAGCCTTAAAAGATGTTCATGAAAAATCCACTGTCTCTTCATCTTCCTCAACTCAAACAGCTCCAAGCACAAGGCTGTATTGAAGGGCTGAACCAGATACAGTGCGATGAGTGACATTTACACTAATCAAAGCAGAGTGCTTCTGATAATCAAGAACATGAAGGAAAGTGAGAGTGACTGGGAGAATGAAAGATAGGCTGGGATGAAAGGATCAGATACTGTCAGCACATTACACTCCATGTCAGATCAATGATTAAGAATAGGCCAAGAGAGATGTGGTTAAAATACTTTTATTTACTGACTGCTTCCTGACGGGGACACTGAGTGTGTAATGGTGATTATGCAGCCAGTTATGCTATGTGATAGTTGTTTGTGCTGTCGGCTCAGACAAGCCTTTGGAGAAATCTCTTGTGATAAGGGGTTTAAGCCAAACAAATTTCACCATAACACCATCTGGGGTTGCCAAAATGATAATTTACTCAACAAGAAAATCATTTTGCAGACAGAGTGCCATACCAGTTCAGAAAGAGGAACAAAAAGGAAATGCATTGGATTTATTTCATTTTTGTCTTCATCAACCTGCTGGAATATCTTGATTTACAGTCCCAAAACTCAAAGCAATCATCACATGATTATGTCTGATAGGGATGACATATGATCTGTGCTTCTGGGTACAGATGTCAGTTCTTTTTCAGTAATTCTGACATATCCAACAGTTAGTTTGTTTTAAGCTGAGCTAAGAGAATATGGTTGTGTCCAAAACCACTCACCCATTCCCTGCTCTCTACTCACTACGTAGTGAATGTAGTGGACTATATAGTCCACTTACTCCACTTTTTTACTCACCAACCGCTGAGAGTGACGTAATTACTCTCGTGTAATTGATGAAAAGCTGGGAATTTACAGTTGTCATTGTTCTGGGCATGGATTTCAGTGATAACTAGTATTATACTTAACATATTTTTCCACAATAACCAAATATAATAAATGAATGTATTACATGTTTTTTTGTTTTTTTTAAATAAAAAAAATAAATGTATTCGGGCCACAACTTATGCTGTGTTTGAAAATTACAAGGTCCAGTGAATGCAACGCCCGCAACTGACGGGTCAGTAGCTAACGTCTGTGTTGTTTGTCTATCTGCTCAAAGTTGTGAGACATGCTGGTCTGAGAGTTATAAAGAGAGCTTTATACTTTATACTGTTATTCTTTGACAGTATGTGATGTCATTTCATGTTACCAGTAATCAGTCATCAGCCATTTCTTCTCTTTGAATCACAATGCATGATGGTATTTATTGCTCACATGGTAAGCATTGCTAATGCACTATTTTTCAAAATGTATTGTGGGATACATTGAGTAGACCACATAGGGTATGACCATGCTCACTCAGATTTTGGACAGTACTACAAAATGATCTATTATAGTGCACTTTATGGTGAATAGGGAGTGATTTCAGACACAGCCAATAAGCTCAGCTAAGATAAGATAAGATAAGATCTGATTTATTAATTCCAAATGAAATTGTGTTGCCAGAGTACAAGATACTAAGCACAAAAGTTAGTAGAGGTAAAATACAAAAATAAATGTAAGAAAAAGATATAAAATACAGAGTAGGGGGCCTTTTACACAACAACAGTTTTAGGGTGAAACGCAAAGGTTTTCCCACGTTTACACGGAAATGATGTTTCAGCCGACCAAAAACACAAACTCTTGAAAACAGACTCCAGAGTGTGATTTCTCTGAAACGCTGCCGACACCATTGCCATGTAAACAGTAAAGCGCTGTTTTCTGTGGTAACACTGACGTCATACTCCACTTCCCACAAGCCCATACAACAGTCCAACAGTACCGCTGTTACGATTGTCGCGAACTACCATCTTGTGCTTTTGCTGCTCAATCTGCTGGATGTCTTTCAACAAAATGTGCATCTGTTGCACCACTTTGCACTTAGTATTCCCCAATACACCAGATGAACCGCTCAACTCTACTTTGGTGGAAATCTTCTTAAAGCTGCTTCTGAACAAGACAGCTATAGCGCCACATACAGGCCTGGCATGCTTACTACAGCGTTTTCAGTCCCTCTGCGTTTCCGTGTAAACGAAGATTTTTTTCGCTGCGTTTCTAGCGTTTTCAGATGAAACATTGTTGTGTAAACAGGGCCTAAGTGTCTGTGGAGTTATACAAAGTGTCCAAGTGGAGATTTAATGTGCAAGTGTCTATATGAAAATGCAAATTCAGAAAGCCCCTAAAAATAACAAGATGAACAAATGAGAGTAAACAAATAAATGAAACAGTTCCATATTAGTGAGGTTTATTTTGGTTTTGAGGCTCTTATTTTGAAAGTCACTGGAGGTTTTAAGGTGTTTTCCATGCACAACTTCCTGTCCTGCTCAATCTGAGAAGGTTTGGACAGCAATGAAGCAGATCCAATGTGAAATGACACATTGACTTGTCCTGATATTGGCTAAAAAGCTGGATCAGATTTCAGAGACAATGGGCCCATCTATATGAGGCCATCTATTCAACCCAAGTTAGAAAAGCCTTAAGTTGCCAAAACATCATTCTACATCTCATCCTGATATTAATGAAAAGGGATTATTACGTTGATACTGGTGTCAGATCAGAATCAGTGTCAGCTGATTTCAAAGGTGTCAATGTTTGTATTGTGATATGGAGTTGGATCGGTGCTTCCCTTATTTCAAACAGGCTTCGCTCTGGCTTACTTCAGTGATAAGTATGAACCTGAAAGAAAATATATTCTTGTGACTTCCTCAGAAATAAAAAGTTGGGGGACACTATAGGTTTTCTTTTATTGACTGCCACGTTACCAAAATAGCTAACTCCTGAAGTTCATGATGGTGTTGATGTGGGTGACATGTAGCTGGTCATTTAGCTGTAAGCCTTTGCAGACTAAGCCAATCCGCTCTACAGCACAACACTAACACCCCTGATTACAGGCTTTGAGATTTTGTCGTTAAGCAGCCAAACAGATTAAAAAACACTGTCACACTGTAAACCATTCAAACTAAGAATTGGCAATGGAAAGGGCATTTTTTATTAACTATATCATCAATTATAGGGGGAAAAGAATTAAAGAGGCTTGCATATCAACGTAAATGAGAGGAAACACTAGATATTGTCAAACTTATTGGCATGTTATCATGTAAGGATACAGTGGGTAGGGAAAAACATAAACATTGCTTCGCTGAGTTTCTGTTAGACCTTTTGCTCTGTCTTTCAGTGTTCACACACACTTACTCATACATTACACTCGCACAAACACACGGGCACACATGGAGGTCAAATTGTCTTTATGCCAGAGATGTTGTCGAAGGCCACACACTGAATAGCAGCCATAACAGCTCTGCACAGCAGGCGAGACACTAGAGAGAAGGGCACAGCGTGCACAGCAGAGATATCTGTCAGAGCAAACCGGCCTCTGCAGAAGCATCACAACATCTATCAGCCAGAAGCTTGTGCGATCTGTGTGGAGGAGATGCTTCAAGATGTGTCAAGGAAAGCACAGTGGTAATGCTATTGATATTCCTGCGAGCCGTCGGGTTACAGAGGACGGATTTTAAATGAAAGAGGCGTCTTTGAAAAGACACAACTATTTAGATGTGGAGAACAAAAACACAGAGACAAAGCTGTTTTCGATTTCACACACACACACAGTTGATTTGGAACAAGTTACTCAGGGTTACAGATGAAAGCAAGGATAAAGGAAAGCAACCTTTCAAAGCAAGTATCACAATCCTTAAGTTCCAGGAAATTAATGTAACATCAGGACACGCAGTGTTCAACCACTCCTTGTTGTGATGATTATGCAAGAGGCAGAAGGTTATAGGAATATTACTGAAATGACAGTTTAGTGATTCTAGCCTTTTATGCACACATCAACACATACACACCATAGCACAATGGCTGCATGTCTTGGCTACGCAACATCCAACGTGACTGCTCCTCATTAGAGAGAATTAGCCTTATAAGTCCTGGACAGGCCTGGAAAGGGGACTTGGACTGGGAAAATTGCCACATTCCCTCATATCCCCTCACACTTATTAAAGCCTCGCAGGGTCAGGAGGCAGAGATGGGGATGACAGATCAAGATCAGGCCTGAGGGGCTCGGTCTGGGCTCAGGGGTTAGGGGCACTAGTGGGAGAACGGTTATGAAAAAGTGAAGCATTACTAGATGTACTGACCAGATATACTTTTCCTTATCTGCAGTATCTGTTTTGTCATCGCGATGCTAAACTGTGATATTACCATTTGTAATATTTAAAATGGAAATTTGATTTATGGTATTCATTATAAACAATTTCCTGATCCCAGCTGCACCTGCAAAGAATCTGATCAGAAGACTGAAACCATCTTTCCTTTATTAATTCCAGGGAAACTTGAACTGAAAGTGTCTCATCCAACAGCTGCACTCTCCTTAGGGGAACTGTCACTGTTTGTGTTCGCATATGCACAGCACAGCTCAACACATTGATGTGAAGTGTTGAGATGTGTAGGGTGTGAAATACAGAAACGGGAAGGGTTAATAAATCAAATTGAACACACTGACAACTTGATCTGTCGCCTCAGGTCTGTGACACTATCAAGCACCAAATGTCCTGTAACTTTAAAGCACATTGAGGACATCGAGGCATCAAGCAAACCATCGGTCACTTGAACCACAGTACAATCCAAAGGCAGAAAACAAAAATAAAACAGTTTGTTCCAGACTTAAGTTGTCTGGCAATAACATTGGTGTTTTTGTAAGTCTGTCGGTTTCTCAGACTTTATGACTCAACAATGTTTGTCTGTAGTGAAACCCAGTAAATATGAAGAATTAGTCAGTTTTAATAGTAAACAGCAGTTGAAGAGGGATAGGAGCAGCTGTCCAAGATGACAAATGCCTCATGTTTAATAATGTCCGCCAAGTGTTCTTGTTGCAGCCTTTTTGAGGCTCAAATTTTTGTTCGTAAAGTTCAACCAAAAGCAGAGATTTGGGAGAGGTTGTTAGGTTTGATAATGCATATTTTCTGCATGTGAGGACTAGTCAAGCAGAAGGTTAAAGACGCTCCCTGGTGATATTCTCAGCCCTCCACCAGCTCGCTGAGAGGACGGCTTTAGGAGTAATTTCACCTCTCAGTCCTTTCTCTGTTGTTCCTCTCCTCTGTCTCGCCCCCTCAGCTGCCCGCCCTTCTTCTTCCAGGGCTGTGATCCTGTCTGGTTATTAATTCATAGTTAAATCAAAACAGTCTGGACACTCACATAACCCCTTACACCCCCTGTTCATTTTACGCTTGGGAGGGCAACTGCTGTGCACCACACATCCACTCGTGTCCCACAACACACACACACACACACACACACACACACACACACACACACACACACACACACACACACACACACACACACACACACATACACACACACACACACACACACACACACACACACACACAAACATGCTCCCTTCTTCTGTGCATGAAGAGGACACACATTCGTTCTCTTTTGTTTGTATGCAAGGCGACCTCTCTGAGTATCACCATGAAGAAATCAGGCAAACAGTGCACATCTATGATCATTAATTTTTTGGACACTTCACACAAAGAATGTAAAGTAGGGCTGCAAAGCATTAGCATTAGCATAGTTTGGATGCCTTTTCCAAACAGGCAATCTTCAATCACAGTCTCAAGAGGCCAACCAACAATAATTTGTACACAGGTCCACACTCAGACCTTCAACATGTTGCTTTAAAGAATACTTTCTCAAAGCTGCGTATGCATGCACACCCGTGCTGTCAGGATGGTGATAAATTGCTTGGAAAATGAAAATGGGGAGAAGTAATCTGACACCTCCAGTGCTGAGCAACCAGTAATTAAATCTCTTCATTAGGTCAAATATTTGATTATAAAGAACCTGGGGGGGTTGTGGTAATGGCCTCTCTCTTTTTGAGGGAGGGTGGTGAAAAAAGGAAACGAAGAGGAAAAACAAGTGAAAGCCACGTTAAGGATGAGGAAACAAGGTAGAACATCAACAGAATGGCAATAAAGTAATCTACATTTCGTCTGTGGTTACTGACTATGTTGTTTGCACCTCCTCCCCACTTTTCCCTCAGTCTCTGGATAGTGTCTGTGTGTTGTTGTAGTAAGTCAAAAACGCTGGCCACAGCATATTGCTAATGTGTTGATGAAGGCAGCCCAGGCCAAAGGGAGTCTTTTTTTTTTCAAGTGAAAGACAGACAGTGTGCGTGTTCGACAGACAAGTGAACATTGCTGGCCTCCGCCTCAACCCTCTCTGGGAAACTGCTAGCTTCAGCCTGCGAGTGCATCTCCTCCACTCTGCTGCGCTCCTCCTTGTACGTTAGCCTGAGATAACACGAGGAGGGATTATGCACTTTAAAAGGCAGGAGTGGGTCGGAGAAGCACAAAGTAGCAAAACCAGAAAGAGACAAAAAAGTGAATTTTTCTTTCTCTTTGGTTCGTTTATATAAAGATTTTTTCAACTTTTATGTTGCGTCCCTTTATTGTTCAACCTTCAAAGTTAGAACACGGGTTCTTTAAAAATTAAAGTCAAGATTAATGGGAAAAAATGCTGTTGCAGTTAAGATTTTTGTAAATTTGCAGAAAAAAAACAAACTGCTGTTAATTTATTATGCCCTAAGGAGAACAGGAATTCAAAGATGCACCTGCTGCTGAAAATGTTTGCACCTTGTAGCTCCAGATGCTAATTTCTCCATTGATTAGCTTATTACCTCACCTTAATAGCAAAACAAACAGAAGTTGCGACCATGCTGAGCAGGTTTATGTGTGTGGCTGTGGAGATTCTGTACACAGTACTGTCGATTAGGCACAAATATTCAGCCATAAATCACAGAGAGAGAAAGAGAAGAAGAGTATTTGGGGATCTGTGGCCCCCGAGCAGCCAAGAGGGGGACATCAGCACATGGCAGCTCAAGCAGAGGAAGTATAGAGTATAAAAACACTTCTGGGAGAAACTATTAATACATTCAGCTATCTGAACTTAAATGCTACTGTTTCATATTTCACAGCGCACCCTGGATCTCCCCTCTCTCTCTTCCTCGCATGTGTGTGTGTGTGGCTGCTCGAATGCCAATGCCGTCATCAAAGGATATGTCAAAAAGAAGGCTCTCACAGAGGCTGGATCTCAGTCACTCACACTCTCACACTCTCACACTCTCACACACACACACACCACACACACACACACACACACACACACACACACACACACACACACACACACACACACACACACACACACACACACACACACACACACACACACTACTCTAGCTATGCTTTCATATCACGCCCTGGCAACACCCACTGACTGCAGCATATCTCCACCGGAATCACCAAGGTTACCAGCGGTAGCCAGGGATACTGTCAGAGCCGCCTATGAAAATGTAGGAAAAGGGCGTGGCCCGGGACTAATTGAGTGGTGAGAACATCTTTATTTAAAAACACACATCAGCTACTTCATCAATATACATCTGAAGCAGTAGATTCAGTGTGTCTGCTTGTTAATGTGTTGTGATACGTTGCTTGTAAAATCTTGAAGAATAAATCCTCAGGCGACTCAGGTTAAACTTGAAAATCACAAAGCATCTCCTGTAAGCATGCAAAGCACTTGTTTCAATTAGCACTACGTTTTTGCTCCTTTCAGCCATACTTCACCCTAATACTAATATGTGATTAACAATCCAGGCATTGGCCAATCTCACTTTAGACCACATCTGGTCTTTACCGGATCTGCCTCAGTACAGCCTATCTCCAGTTCAGAGAGTCCGTCTTGACTTAAAGGGAGGACACTTTTTTTTGAGGCTGGCAATGTACAGGTGTCAGCTAGAGAGGAAAGATGCTTTGGAAGAGAAGTTAAAGAAGCCAGGAATCTGTATGGTTCCTGTTAAAAACCAATTAGAAATGGTTTGGTCCATCGACATCATTAGTCTTTGTGCTCAACACCTGAAATACACCAGACACTTTTGCAGTGCGACTCCGTTGCACTGCTTCTTGACTGCTTTTTGAACTTACACTGGCTTGGTTCAGAGTGACAAGCTACATGACTGACAGACAACTGGAGTCATGAGATCGAGGATTCCCTGCGCTTCCCACTGCATTGATAAGTCTCTCTTCTTTCATGTTGGGCTGTACAACATCAAACCTGTTGACTCCTGATCTGGCTCCGCTCATTATGTCCATTTATCATTGTAGTCATCCTAAATACGATCTGGTTTTGACACAGTCTGTTTTATTTTGAAAGTCACTGGGTGTTTTCAGGCAGTTTCTGGTCACAACTTCCTGTTCTGCTTGGTCTTTCTACCCGGAATTTATGTGTCACAGTTCCACGTCCGTCAAAAATAGGATGGCTGCGTATCACCTGCAACACGATGGACCAGCCATGCAGACGTACTGTAACAGAACGGATCCTGTGTAAGTTGACACATTGATTTGAATGAAACCGATTTGATCCATTTGCCATAACGAAACGGAGAGACACTGCAGACGCATCCGGTGTATTTTAGCTGTAACAATTCCCTTGCCTATTTTTTACATTACGCCAGAGCAGCCGGACCTTATATTGATGTCCTGTGACTTGCCTCACGTCAATCATGCTCGTCAGTCAGCAGCAGAATTTCCAATACAATGGCAGAGAGATTGAAGCCATCGAAAGCTTGGCTCTACTTAACCAAAAAGAAAACTAACAATGCAGTGCAATTTGTGCAATGCTGTAATATAATGTAAGGGTGGCAATACAACCCACATATTAAATCATTTACTGATGCACAGCTTTAATACCATGTGTGTCAAGTCATACTTATTTACTTATAAACTTAATTAAATGTTGACAAAGAAAACCTGCAAAGCCTTATTTTTGACCCAGAAAATTCCCAGGAGGAATTGATAAAGGAATAAATAAAGAATTGACAGATGAGCTGGATTTATTATAGCACTTGTATCATAAAATCACATCAATACCCATCCTTCATCTTTACCAAATACAGTACAGTACAGTTCTTAGCCTTCTCCCCAGGAAGTTCTCAGAACATCCACACCTAGGGTCATGTGACCACAACATCTTACATGACAGTGGGAGTCAGCGGCTCACTCAGGTTGACAACAACTCTCTGGAGGTGATCCATTCTGTGAAGGGTTTCTACCACTCACTCATTAATTCCTTACTCCTCCCAGTTGTTGTTGTCTCTTCCCCAGTAACATAAACACCTGTTTCACTCACCAGCAATAGGAAATAAAGCTTATTGGCTGAGAGGTGAAGTGTCCTTCCATACTCTGCACAGACCAGGTGCCTTATTTTTGAGTCTTCAAAATAACTATGACATGGACGGATGAGGATCTACATAGACAATCCAAGTGTTGTTTGATCACACCTCAGCTCGTCTCACTCTGCATCTTTCACCTCTGGATATAATATGTCCACAACACCTTTCAGATGCATCCAGGGTGCATGCGTTTGTCAGTGAGTTAGTAAGCGGATGCGAGAGGCTTGGATTGAATGCTTTAAAGGACCTAAGATTAAAAATTGGTGTTTCCATGACAAAGTAGGGCCTCCACTCCTACCTGTGTTTCCACAGCGCCAACACAAATTAAGAGGGAATATTCCTCGGCATGCTCCGAGCTTCACCCTCTCTGCCTGAAGAGGTGTGTGTGTGAGGAAGAGACAGCAGGAGAGAAAGGAAGATTGCTTTCTTGTTAAGGCATCAAAAAGACTGAATATTTGGATCCATCGAGATGATAAAGAAATAAAAGGAGCAAAAGAAATCTTTGCACCTCTGTAAAACAAAAATCAAGCATGTACACAGTGGTTCATAAACAGAAATTAATGCAAGCAAGCAAATAAGCTCAGCATGCACTCGCATTCAGACTCCACATCAACTATAAATATCTTCTCACATCATAACACAAGCATGATATACATCCCTGCAAGTGAGAATTATATCTGTATTCAGGAGATGTGTGTGTGTGTGTGTGTGTGTGTGTGTGTGTGTGTGTGTGTGTGTGTGTGTGTGTGTGTGTGTGTGTGTGTGTGTGTGTGTGTGTGTGTGTCTGCTGGGTGTGGTGAGCACCAATAAGACTAGCAGCGACTTCAATGTATGCCTGTTTCCAAGTATTCAAAGGTTTTGTGGAGGCGTCATGAATAACTTCGAGATGATGTGACAACCCTTCCCCCACTTTTCCACATCCTCTTTCTCTCCAGTGAGATTAAAAAAAAAAAGTGAAACCCAGCCTGAGGCATTTTCAACCTGTTGATAAACTGCAACTGATGATCTTTTTTACATTAATATTTCACATTATTTTTGTAAAGGTGAGAGTTTTACACATCATTGAAAGGTGATTTTGCAGTGTTTCCTGCTCTCGTGAGTAAAAGCAGATACAAATGTGAGTATTTCGGTGACATGTTGTTTTTACTATGAGACAGAAATAGAACAAAGGTGTTAAATACATACTGAAAACACTTTGAGAAAATGTCAAAGGAGGAGTGTGACCCTGACGTGTCGAAGGTCACAAAATTCTGTTAAAATTCTTCTGCTCAGCGTGTTTACTCACAGTTTTATTGTTAAATAAGTGAGCAGCCTTGAGAAGAAAGCATAGCATTTCCGGATTTACTCACAGATAAACAAATGACAGTAGAGGGCAGGTGGAAGCAAGCTTAAGTAGAGGCAAACAATTATACCCATTTGGAAGACAAGTTAGTTATTATTTTGCATGTGGTGGGTATCCAGCATAAGTGAGACCAAAACATTCATTGCTTGGTATTAAAATATTAGATTTTCTGTTGAAGCATTAAATAAATTGTAGCACTTCATATTATATTGACTTTCTTATCATTATGAAGCAGCATTATTTCCTCTTAAATAACCTGTGGTCTGCAAACGTCCGAATTTGGAAAGGTTAACGTCTTCAGCTACAGGACTGGTTATATTAATTCTGTGGAACAGTCAATGTTAAATTCGCCACATTTATTATTTATTTTTGCCTCCCAAAAAGACAAATTAACTTTCTACATCATGTCTTTGGACAGTCATGTCTGTTTTGATCATAAAAGCTACAGCTCTATGGTCAAACTTAAATATCTGCAATAATGAGCTACTCAATCGATGATCTCAGATAATATTGCAGCACTACTACACCTCAATGGGCCCAAGTCATGTGACAAATCCCTTACATTTTTAGAATTTAAGAAAGACCAAATGAAGGAAACGTGGTTCATTTTGACCAGTTTTTCATGGACGTCAAGGAAAGCCTGGCTTACCAAACAAAATGTTTCAAGACAGAATAAAAATATAAAAAGCTTCACCACTGTTTTTTTTTTTTTTTTTTTTACATTTTTTGTCATTTCCTTGTTGTCAAAAAATTACATCATTGTACTTCTGCTTTGGCGGACCATGAGGAGCAAAACACTTAACTCATCATGTATTACACTGCCACAGTCTCATGCCCTCTGCTCTGTCTGTATGTGAAGTGAAAGCCAGCTTCACCTCCTCTGGAGAAAAAAAACAGCCCGTATTAGCCAATCAGGTTGAAGCATGGCTCATCGTTACATGGTTGATGCTTCATTAAAAAAAACTTGAGGGAGGCTGGATCAAACCCGTCACCCAACCAATCAAAATCTGTAAACTATATTAGGTAATGTTAGGGTTGGGTACCTTTCACACTTGAAAGATTCGGTAACGACACCCGGTACCTGGCAATTGGTATCGGTTCTTAACGGCATCAATTTTTGGTGCTTTTGGTGTGTTTAAGTGGCAATAAATATTAATTTGTCTAATGATTAAATATTTAAGTTTTTTAATTTGACATATTTATTCTTCAGTGTATAAACTTGCAATGCTGTGTTCATGTCCAGCATGGAGAATCTCCTACTGTTCCACTCCCTCACAGTCACAAAGATGTTTTTTAGTTCCTAATCTTGGTACCTTTTAGTTTTACATGAATCGGTACTCAGTACTATAGTTGGATTTTCGTTGGTACCTATAAAAATACTTAATCCGCTACCCATCCCTTGGTAATGGTCTGCAGTCCACAGCTATCTTCAAAATGCTATTGTTGCCAAGTACATAAACATGACTCAATGAAAAGCACTGTCTACAAAACAGATCTTTCCATTAAAACATTTGCCGTGTGATCACCATTATGTGTTTCTCTAACTTAACATAGACTCCTGTGTGCCACAGCCCAAACCAGGGACAAACACTCCCTTGCACTTTTGCCTAATCACGGGCATGGCATTACAAATTCACTCCTCATATTGACACATGATGTGACTCTCAGGCTTACTGCCTCTCAACACTGCCCTCTTTTTGGACAATTACACTGAAATCAATAAAAATTCAGAAAAATAACGGTACTGTAACAGTAATTTGTTTGCATAAAAATAACGGTTAAATTCTGAATTAAATTCATGGTGGGTTAGAAAAAGAGGCACAAGGGACCAGGAAGAAGAGTTGAGGATGCAGCCTGGGGCTGTGTAAGTGTGTGAAAGCATTCTTGAATGTATGTTACACTGCATACATTTATGAGTACCAATTAAAACACTGACACATCTACATCGCTTCCCCACTCAGACATGTGATCCACGGGCATCTGATGATACAACATATCAGGTTGAAAACAGAAACTTGAAACCGCGGAGTAAAGACCAGACCCACACAAGCAAGAAAAAAGAGACATTCATGAAAAGTGTCCTCAGAGAAAACAGAAAAAAGACAACCACCAGGGAATCCCGCCACTTTCAAACAAATATGTTCTTGTACACTCATGAACAGACTCGGCTACACACACACTCACGTGCATCCAGAGCTGAGGCAGATAGTCGAGTGTAATTCACACCCCGTCGAGCTAAACCAGAGATTTGATCTAAAGGGGAACACCAGGCTCCTCTATTGCCCCCAATTACTGGGGCCTGGAGAGCGGAGTCAACAGCCACAGTTTTACACAATCTCATCGTCTGGGAGGAAATCAACCTGCTTTCTTTTCTGCTTGAGCCGTGCGCTGTTGTCTGGGGCTACAGCAAAAGCCACTTAAACTATCATATTCTGGAAATAGCAAAAATGACTTCAGCTCCACGTCAACAAGGTTTCTTTACGATTTTATCCTTCACATTATTCTTTTTCATGTAATACATTCGCTGAGATCAGACAAACACCTTAATCCTGAAAACACACAGGCTTGTGCCTGATAGAAGTAGGCCTATTGGTTCAATTTGTGTGCTTTTTTTTGTGTGTGTGTGTGTGTGTGTCTGTGTTCATGTTTTTGTGTAGTTCATGCTTTCCATTCAGCTCTCTGCAAGCTCCTTCGTATTGCCATTATACATCACAGCCCAGCAGCAGCGAGTGGCTCTGTCAAAAAGCCTGCCTACCTCTCCACCATATCTCATAGTTACCTCCCCTAACCAAATTACCCCCCAGCCCCCTCCTCAGCCGCCCCCTCCTCTGGTAGACACTGAGAGATGAGCTCGAGAAAACAGCTGCCTCAGAAATGCAGCAGCAACGTCCAGCAGCTTTTCAAGAGAAACCAGCATAAACAAACAAAGATCCTGGCTGTCTTTGAGAAAAGAGGAACAATCAAAGAGTTTAGAAATGGACTGAGTTATATTTAGACTTTGAAAATTGCAATCTATTACGTTTACTATAAATACTCCACCATTTTCACATCACTTAGACAATCTGTTCCTCGAGAAATAGAACTTTTGCAGCAAAGAAAGGTCCTGCAGCTATTTTCATCCAAGAGATCAAAATGTACTGAAAAAAAATGTCATTTTACAGTCGTGGTACAGATAGATTATGTTTTGACCCCTGTGAGATGAAGTGTGTCAGCTACTCGTCATATAACATCACTGGCTCTCACTGAGACTGAGCTGGTGAAAGCTCCCAGTGGTTAAAGAGCTGAATCTGTCAGCAGCTGAGGCCAATTTTGGGCCTGGATTGTACGTCTAAAACAAAGATTTTTCACATACAAAATGTGCCTCTGTACCTCTATTTTGGAGCACAAACACTCATTAGCATAATATCTGTGGGGGTGGAATGCAAAAAACAACTCAACGCTGACAGCTTAACATCTAAAATTTTATCAACATGAAATGACTGAATGTGTCACCTTATCATCTTAACACAAAAATGATTAATGCCCACCCAAGTGTGCTCTGTTGTTATTGTTGGTGTTTTTAATGAAGTGTTCAATCCCACACTTCTATTTTTTTGTCTTTTCTACTAAAGCTGTGTGAGATCTTACCCCGACACAGCTCTTGACTAATCTGCTTAACCAAAAAAAAAAAGGAGGCGTGCTGGTCATGTTAGCAGGTAGAGCAGTCGGTGTGTTGAAACAACAGCTTGTGGCTCAGCTGGGGCTATGACCTCTATGCACCGTGGTGGGAGGGAGACGTGGAGGGAGACGTGGAGGGCAAAAGGGAGATAAAGATGGATGGCTGTAGGAGGAGGGAAGGAGATACAGTGGACAAAAAATCAGATAAGAGGGCTTGAGTCCATGACTAAACACAATCTAAGTACCTTTCAGTGCCTCTGTCAGACTCCAGACCTCTGACCCCCCTGTAGTTCCATCTATTACAAGTCTTATGTGCACATTACTGAGTTGCTTCCCTAATTACGCTGTGGTGACAGCTTAATTGCTGCCTGGATTATATCTCTAGATGAGTCTTTGAGTGAGTGTCAGATGTTGGTTTGTGATAGCAGGTGTGCAAAGTGTTCAGATGTTCCAGGTTCACATCCCCGGATCATGCTTAGTTATGCCACACATAGGTATTCAGCTGGAGGTAAGATTTCCTCTTAGAGTGGCGATTAAATGTGTGGTTACAGACACAAACTAATTACCACAAACTGTGATTAAAACATTGAATACTTGAGGCGGCTGAAAATACCACCCAATTAAAGACCCCAGCTTCATCCTACAAACAACATGAAAAATAATCTGTAAGGTTGGTTTTCCCTTGCTGTGTTTCACCTCCTGTGACCAAGGTTTTGTGTGTCTGAACAACATATTATTCATGAAAATCTGAAGTCACCTTCATTTGAAGGTACTAGTGGACTCCTTTCTTTTCCAACCAGGCCAGTTTGGTAGGAAACACATGGCAGTGACAAACCTCCAGTAACACCACTACAACCAAGACGGTGTGAGTAATACAGAATCCTACGAAACATTTGGAGGCAACAACAATTTTAGAGCTGATTGTGTTGAGTCATAGTCTGATACTATGAAACACTTAGTTTGGGTTTCCAATCCCTAAAATAGAGACTTGTGGTTTGGCAACTGAAACAGGCATATGGTAAGATCTAATATCGCTGTATTTCTGTTTCCTTTTCAGCCTCTGGTGATTAGAAATAATCTCAGACGTAATATTTTAAGGGTCCCTATTCAGTCGGTGATATGATCACATTTTTTGGGGTTGAACTGTAACATATTTTTAAAATTTTGAAAGACATGTATGCATGAAGCATTTTAAATTAGACGGCAGATTGATCCTACTATTTTACATAAACCTTGAAAGAAACATTTACTAAACAAGTAATTCAGGTAAATTTTCCAAAATATACAACAAGAAAGCAATAAAACTCCTGCTACAACTTGGGCCCTCAGTTAAGTAACACTGTGACAGGTCACAGATAGTCTTGATCTGAAAAAAAAATGGTTTCAGCAGGGTAGCTTGTCGTCTTGTACAGCTCAGTTTGTGTGTGGCATTTCTTTGTGTGCATTTGCTTGTGTCAGACAAACTCACGGAGCACCTGCAGACAGCAGAGCAGCGAAGGAGAGAGTTCACCCAAAATGTTGTAAAAATCAGCATGATTGTTGATTTACAGCATGGCTATTTTTGTACAAATATATACCAGACCTGTAGCAAATAAACCTCTGAAATTCATGCACCAGCATAGAGTACTCACAGGGGGTTACTTTTGGTCCCTCATGATTCGTTCTTTTAATCTCCTGTTTAATAACAAATTTCAATTATAGATATGTTGTTTCATAAAACACTATTATATTTAGAAAATTAATCAGACCAAACTCAGAAGGCTGGTGCTGATGCGAATGCTGCTCAAACGCTAAAAGCTATTGAAGTTCAAAATAAAGAAAAAAAATTATGGGTTACTTTTTTTCCTATACTCTACCAAAAAATGTACAGAACTGAACCTTAACAGTTGTGTACCTTAACCAAACAATGTTTTTTGTTCCTCTACACCTCTAGTCCTGATGCATCTGAAAACTGGCTCCAAGATTTGTTTTCCTGCCTGTTCCCTTAACGATACATAACACAGCCAACTACCAATACTGAAATGAGTACAGAGATAAAAACAGAATTTACTTCACTGTTAACCCAGGTGTAACAATATTAACATCGAAAGACCACTGAAGAGTGTTTTTTGTATGAGCTACCAAGGTGCATGTAATGGATTGTAGACAAAACATGTGATAGCCTGTATCTGTTGGGTCTATGTGTGTCCAGCCTGACCTCACTGAAAGGGGTGATTCATTAAATTAGGTCCCAAGGCAAAAAGGAACTCAATAAACAGTTCCATCTATTGATTTAAAACTACATACGCAGAACAGGTTGTGGTCCATCGAAGGACATCAGTGCTTAGTTTTGTTTCGTTCTGTTTTGTTAATTTTAAACATGCAGCACAAAATTCAAGTCATCTTTAAGGAAAATAAATGTGTAATAAGGTAACAAAAACACAAATAATACAACAAACATTCAAGGTGGATTTCAGAGTGCACCATACAAATGTTAGGCTGTCAAAGATCTACCTGAACACCAGTGACAGTTGGAATAGGTGTGAACAATCACCTGCTAACCACACACATATGTTTTGGTCCTGCCCAAACTTCACTGATTTTTGGCGCCAAATTTTCAACACACGTGCAATGGTGCCTGACATGCCACTGGACCCTGATCCTCTTATAGCCCTGTCTAGTGCCCCTTCTACATCTAGTTTGCCATTAACAAAACGCTGTTATCGCTTTTTCAACTTTACTCTTAAGACGACTTATTTTCTTATTTTATTTAAATGGAAACAAGCCCCCCCCCCCCCCCCCCTTTTTTTTTAATGATTGTTTTTTTTTATATTTATTTATTATTTATTTATTTCTTTATCTATTTACTTGTTTATATTCCATTTAGGTATATTCGTTTGCTTGGTATTTTGTTTTTCTTGAGTTGTTTGGATTAATTTATTTTGGTTGTTTAAGGGAGACAACGATGACAGGAGGGGGGGATCCTGTACTATTAATGATGTGCAGCTGCCTAAAGAAATTCTATCATCATGTCCTGGTTTTTCTTTTTTTTCTTTAATATAAATTTGGCAACATTTGTGCCTCTCTATCTGGGAACAAACCAGCACACCTGACCTGAGCTTACCTGATAATTCCTATTTTCGTCTGAATTAGAAAACTTAATAAAAAAAGATTTGAAAGCAAAATAAAACAAAGCGCCCAAACAGACCATAGGTTTACCTGGGGGATCTGTAGGCTCTCAGTGTGTAGCATTAGGGTTTAACAGGTCATATACAGGGAAATAGTGCCTCTACCTTGTGACTGAGCCTGAACTGAGAAATTCCTTGACCAGAGGCCGGCTCAGTGTGCACAGAGAGACTTGTGGAAAAAGGCTAACAGAGCTACAGAGGTGTGATTTAAAAAATCTGCAAATAATATGCAACACATACTAGTGCAAGAGGACTCCACACCTCCACAAGCCTAAAAGAGAGACATGGCAGATGGACAGGAAGGGCACAAGGCCAGTCCCAGGATGTTGTTTTTCTTCAAAACTGGTGAGAGTAAAGAAATAAGATAGGAAAGGAAACGTGAGGTGGATGATGGCTTCATGCTGTCTCTTGCCAGCAATAAGGACAAAGAGGAGGGTCCTGTCACATCGCATTTGAGTCAGCCACAGAGGAGAGGAGAGATGACGTGAAGGGAGGAGAGGAGCGGTTTTAGGCCTTGGGACAAAAAAGCTATACCGTCTGTATCATGGTGTTGGTTGTGCGTGAAGGAGTGGATGAGTGAGGAGACAGTACAAAAAGGGAGAGGGAGGATTAGAAATAAGTGTTGAGATAGAGCACAACCTGACAATAAGTCCCCTTCTCCCCAGTGTGTCTGTGTCTGAGCGTCAGAGTGTGTGAAAGGATTAGCTTACCAGAAAAAAATTCATCTCTTCTTTGTGTTCAAGTGATGCTGTCAATCACAGCACTGTAAGAAGAGCTGTGTGTGTGTGTGTGTGTGTGTGTGTGTGTGTGTGTGTGTGTGTGTGTGTGTGTGTGTGTGTGTGTGTGTGTGTGTGTGTGTGTGTGTGTGTGTGTGTGTGTGTGTGTGTGTGTGTGTGTGTGTGTGTGTGTCTATGTGAGGACAGCAGTTTCATATAAGGATATGTAGTTCTGGCTGTCATCATTAATCACAATCAGTGTTAGTTAAACTAACATTGGACCTTCATTAGTCATTCATCCTTCTGTGCCTTATTCATGTTTTAATAACAGAAGACGTGATGCCACCACACACTCATAAGATAACACAGATAGCCTCCACTGCCCTCACACAGAAGACCAAAAGAAAGTAACATCCTATGAACGTGCTTATCTGTTTATCTATTGATTACTGCTCTGCTTTTCTTCCCTGTCTACAGGAAGGTCAGAGGTCAGGTCAGGCGATGCAGAGCTATGCACAGCTACTCAGAGCTACAGAGGACGTTTGCTCAAGGACACGTCAACAAAGCAGGGTGCACGTGAGGATTTGATTGGAAAAAAGGGCTGACATCCATAACATCTTCCCCACGTGGGGAGCCTTGAAAAACTGGAGAAAAAAATCTGCTCTGAAAAATAGCATTACCACTCTTTTTTTTGGTCTCGCTCAGTAAATGTGTTATTACCACATCTATGTTACCAAGTCTAAAGTCATTCCAAAGAGTAGAAGTGCTTCTTTTTTTCACGACAGGGGAAATTGGGATTTGCCTCCTCTTCTTATCTTCTTCAGCTAGTTTTAGGCATCCTTACTGAAAGTCAAACTTTGACATTTTTTATGAGCCATAAAAGCAAATGAGGCCAATATCAACATGTATCATCCTGAATTTCCGTATTCCCAGCAGCAGCTCAGGTAGTCATCAAATGGTGTGACAGACTAGGTGCTGCCAAAAGTTGAGTTTAACATTAGTTCAGGTAAACCACAAAGTCAGGCCCTGCCTCCTGATATCAGCTATTCCCAGCACAATCCCGCAGACCAGCGTGAGCTCTGTTGTGTTTTGACTGCCAGGGAGCTTTAACACAAAAATATGGAGCCAGTCTGAGTTAACACAATAATTCAAGGTGAAACCTATCAGCTCTAGTGTGATTTGGTCATTATGCTGTTGAAACTCAGAGGGCCTTTGCTGGTGCTCTCCCTGCCCTGGTTGTCTGTGTGTGCATATGAAAGAGAGGGGAGGTGTGCTCTTCCCACCTCAGGCTTTGCAATTCTGAATAGACATGTAGAGGGCAGGGAGCTCCCAAGAAAATTTGAATTATTAATTCTATTAATAAACTTTCATAATAATTAAAGAAAATTGTCATTTAAAGTTAAATTTGACCATCTTTCATTAAAAAAATACAACTTTCACATGTACAAGAGAAAGTCAGTCCAGAGATAAGAGGTACCAGTTTTTCCAGAGTGCCAAAATACAAACCAAAAGTTCCTCAAATGGGCTTTTAAGTCTGAATAAACTCTAAAGAATATATTTTTTATTCATCTGTGGATAAATCTTACCTAATATTAAACATTATTTTGCCATATCACCTTGCCCACCTGCTAATTATAACACTCTGCTGCTGTGAGTGTTGATGAGATGCTGGGCTCTCTTCCTGATACAGAGGATACATTCAGCACAGTTTGGAAGCCCAGCTGTACAGTAACTCAATCTCAAACAGAGCTATACATGGACAAGGTCATCTCTGAGTCTCTGTTACATCTTGGCAAACAGATTATATAATTGTACAGCAGTATCCAAAGCTTTCCTTGTACACACTGGCAGACGATCAGTCACTGTGATCAAAGCGCTAGAAGTGTTTCTTTGTTTCTGCGGCTTCACTCCAGCCCCCACAGAGTCAGTTATTAGAATACAATATATTATTATATAATATATTACATATGCTGGTACACTAACAATTCCCATGGTCCTCATGCACTGGAAAAAAAATACACAAGATAAGAAATGATAATTTCTCTGTTGCAGAAAACAAAAATATACAGCTTTCGTAAAATGAGCAGGGTGTGAGTTTCTGTTGTGAGGTGCGATTCCTAGCACTCAGCTGCCTACTGCACCAGCAGATAATTTTCAAACATCGATAGGATAGATAGACAGGCAGACAGGCAGAAAGGGAGACAGGAGGACAGGCAGACAGACAGATACTGTCATGTTTCATTAAGGAGCGTGCAAACAGAAAATACAAACAAGACAGCTGAACAACTCAACCAAGACACAGAACAAATACTGCTGATTAGATCGAGCGGGGACAAAACACACACATATTTTTAGATTGTAGGGGTTCAAGTACACACTCAAGCACTGGGAGCAAACATAAAATATCCATGATCAGTCAGAGCAATGTACCCCTGTGAGTGGCAAAGCGGCCTTAGCTGAGATTAAGAGAGAATGAAACAGGGACATTATCTGCATTAAAAAAGAAGATCTCTCTTCCTGTCCTCCCTGACAGAGAGTCGAGCAGGTGGTGATGCTTATGATGCTGCTGTTGTTCTTCCTCAGGTCTGGGCACATTAAGATTCCACCACACTCTTCCTCTCCCTCCTCCCTCTCCTTCTTTGTGTTACGTTGTTTTCCTCCCCCTACCCTCCCCAGCTCTCTCCTCTTCCTCGTCTCCTTTTTCTGGTCTTATTTTGCTTTGTCTTCTGTTTGTGAGGATTGTGTAGGCAAAACTTTTATAGTACAAAGCCACCTGTGCGGCGGCTGGGAGGTAAAACGGCTGGGCCACAGGAGACATGTGCTGGGTCAGACGAGGGTAGGCAGGCAGGAGGAATGTTAGGAAGCAGAAAGCAGGAGGATGTCTCATCATGTTTTCAAGATCCTCCATAGAGGCTGCTGTGTGTTAGCCAGAACTGCTGATGTGGCTAGCATCGATCAGCTTCCAGCGCGGCCCTGTTGCCTGTGGGACTGGCTGACTTGGTGAATGATTGACAAACAGGCAAGCTGGTGGCTGCAGGGCAAGCTGGAAAAAAATATTCCAGTAAGGTCTGGCCTATTTTCTGTCATGTTTTATCGTTTAGCCCTGCAGAATAACATCTTGCAGGTTGTCCTTTACCCCGCTATGTGGACTTCAGAAAGCAAATTTTAAATTGAAAGATCATTGATGCTATAGTTATTGTGACCTCTGATTCTTGGAAATATACCAGACATGGAAGCATCAAATATGGATCCTGACTATGACGTATTTTGCTCAATTCATTTGGTATTTGTTGTTTTGTTGGTGTGTTGGCCATGAGAGCTCTAACAGAAATTTGACACTGTGGTAAATTACTTATCCTGGATTGATCACAGCCTTGGAGATATCAGCACAGCCACAATGCCAGTGAGTCTGCAGAGCTCTTCCTGAACTTGAAGTGCACACCTGATGGCACACCAATGTCTACTACATAACTTCTTTTAGTTGCTAATAAGAAAAGGAAATGAGGCAGCAATGAGAAGTCCTGTTCACACTGTCTTACATGATGATGGAAGTTCACAGTTTAAAAGTTGGGTCTGCAGGATTTTCCTAGAAACATAAAATATCAACCTTTCCAGGAACAATCCTGCTCAGTCGTCTTGTACTTGCCTCTATAATTGTGTGTGTCAGTGTCTGGTTCTGCCTCAACCCCCTCCTTAGCCTGTATGTTGATGTTTAGGTTTTTGGTTGTATCAAGACATTTTGGGAAGAGAGTAAGTGTGGTTACATCAGTCAATCACAGAGCACCCTGTGCTCAATTGACATGTGTTGATGATCGCGTGTGAGCGCTAATCAGAGTAGCTACAATAGTGGACATAGCACGGAGGAAAAAAGACACAACCACAGTGAAATGAAACTCCAAACAGATAAAGCTTTTTCCTGAACTAGGTTGAAGCTTGGCTCGACTTTCACTCGCTTTTTGGGGACAAAGCTCGAGACAAAGAGCGACAATGGTTGGCTTCTGCTTAGCAGGTATGTGTCAAATACCCATGATTAGCTTGTGCTAACATGACAAGTATATCTCTAGAGTCTCTCCCATGTAGAAACGCAATGCTACAGGTGTTTGCTGGGCTAGTGCGAGGTTGAATCTCAACGTCCACACTTACACGTTCACTATCTTAAAGGCGTGTCCCCGCTAAGTCTGTGAGGGTTCTTTCACTGACTTTCTGAGCCCTTAACTCAACCTTTCTGTAAGTCAGCATGGTTGCAGACTTACCATGAGGGAATTACCCATAGTTCATTTAAAGAAATTGAAAAAAAGAGAGACATCAAATACGAACCACAGAAATGAAAACCAATGCTGACGCTTCATAACTAAATAAATAAAAGTCTGCCTGTCTTTAAGAATAAATGTATAAAACCGCCTTGATCTTCCCAAATGTTTATATCTAAAACAACTTATCTCTGAAAATATGGTATGTGCAGTTTAATGAATACTGTCAGATTTTGTGTGTTCATATTTCTATTACTTTGGTGGTTAAACTGTTTTGACTCACAGGAGTGTATCAGTAAAATGTCAGTTAATTCAAACAAAAACTTGTTCAATCACAATTCATAATGCTGCTCAGGTGAGTTACATTTTGACATGTCGATTGTGTGAGAATTGAGAAGTGCTGTCCTAATCCGAGTTACACCATTTTGAACCCTAGCAGACTCATGCACTGATACAGTTCCCAGGTGATCTTAATTAATCTTAATTAATCTTAATTAAGTCCATAAGGGCTGAGGGCTCAGGGTTCAGGGGGGGCATTGTATTTAGGTAGTCAGCGTTGGAGGCAGTGGGTGTGCGCTGCCGCTGGCACTGAGCTAAGGAGGAGGAGCCCAGTTTGAATGTTGTGTTTACTAACAAGTAATGAAAATACCTGCAGAACCTATCTTAAAAGTGAATTATGAATAAAACAATATAATGATGTCAAGTGTTCACATCAGGGTCTAGCTAACCCTTTCAGGGTTCTAACACGCACAGCCATCTGCTTACTTGATGCACAGTCTGGATTCTTCAGGCCTCTGTTACTACTAGGGTACAATACATTCAGGATGTGAAATGTGTTTTTGTAATGTTTAAAATTTAAATATACAAATATAAAAATACACATTTAAATAAAGATATTAATCCTTTTTACCAAACTACCAAAACATGGATAAGCTTGTTGTACATCTCTCCCAAACCACTCCGCACCGCTAAGACATTATCAATCTCTGCTGAGAAATTAGCTCTTAACTCTACACTCAGTTATTCCATGCTAGCCATCTCTTGTGAGTCAAAAAACCACTGCATACCTTACCACCCAGTCCAAAAAGTTGAAATATTTCAGTACTTATTGTGAAAAGGTTGTTGAAAAGTTATATCTAAATCCTCAAATCCAGAATATCCCAAAGACATCGCAGAATCTGGAGCACCCAGATTACAACATCACATGTTCATTTTTCCACTGCTGCTACATTCCAGTCAGTGGGAGTTTATTTTAGTATCAACAGAAGCAGCTGTAATCATGACATAACTGAGGTGTTTCCCTGTAATCATTGGGGTTCCACTGCTCTATTTTCTTGGATGAATCCTGTTATTTGAACCGCTCAAACAATGAATGTGCTCTTAGTGAGCGCACAGTGAATGACAGAGAGAGGAGGAGAGGGAGGAAAGAGAGTCGAGGGGGCTGGTTAAGTGCACTGAGTGAGCGGCAGTAATCACAGCTCTGGTAAAAGCACTCCTTTGCTCTGTATAGTGTTCCTCAAAATGGGCCTGCTTTCTGTCTGACTCTCTCCCTCTCTTTATTCCTCTCTCTGTCTGATAATAGCTCTAGATTGAGTAATTGTGTGTTTGAGTGGAGCCACACTGCAGGGTGGAACCTGCAATCAGATACCGAGAACACGTTTCTCTTGCTGTTCTTTTCTCCATTCATACCATGCATCAGCAGTCTGGCCTTCCCACGCCCAGTACCCCCCCTTCTCAGGCCATGCAATCCTGCAGGCACTCTCCAACCATCACCCCTCCACGTTTTTTTTTCCTTTCACATAGCCAGTGAGTGCTGGGGTCAATAACAGCTGTGCGCCGTGCTGTAATTGATGTCATCATTTCAATTTGAGCTGATTACAGTTGAGAGCTGCTTATCGTGTGACCCAGGGTGGAATAACACAGTGTAGGGCCGAGTGAGCTGCCACGCCTGATCGAGCTTAACTGCAGGGCGGGCTGGATGGATGGATGAGCTGGCTCAGCCCGGAGCTTCCTCCTCTATTGACTCTTAATGTGGAGGTAATGACTGAGCGTGTTCCAGGGGCATGGCTGGCGCAAGTGTCCGTGTCACTGCCATTTAATGTCTATCTGGGGCCATTATTGTGATTGGTCTGCTGCTCTGTCAACACTCTTTCACATGATTAAGCCCTTGGCTGACTGAGATGTATGTGTACATGAAAACTACATGTGTGTTTAGCAATCGTAAGTCTTAAATGTACCATAAAGATTTTAAACTGGTTATAAAACAGACTGATAGACTGGATTCTTCCAAAACAGAAGAAAACATCAGCAAAAAGACACAATTTGTCATCGGTATCTGCTTTCAGCAGGTCATAGGTTGATGTGTTGCCTTTTTAGTGTAAATCTTAACAGTTGAGAGTGTTAGCTTGTTCAAAGCTTGTTTAAAGTTCTTCTAAATTCAAGAGACCCAATATGATTTAGGAGGTGTTTGTAAGTTTTCTGTTCAAAAAAGCTGAGAAAGGTATAAAAAGGACATGTGTCTCTGTTGTTGGGGTTAAACCATGGAATAATGCAAATATAAACTTAAAAAAAACTTGTAATTTACATAATATTTTTTGAAAAATGGTTTTTAAAGTTACTTTTGAAAATTACAAGGGTTGATAATGTGATGATGTTGATAAAGTTGGTTTTCTCTTTCTGTTTTAGGTAGCTTAATTTCGATTTAATTGCGTTAAAACGTAGGCTAGGCCAAGCATCCTGCTTTTGCCTATGCCTTTTCAGTCAATTCTTAATACAAGAACTTTGCTTTTTTTGTTTTTTCAAAAATTTTGGTTTGTTTAAAATGTCTTTTTTTTTGTGAAAAATAATGTATTATTTACAAAGACTAACTAAATCTAACTTCTAAAATAAATTGGAGGCTCCTCAAGTGATCACTTCTAGCAGCAGCAGAGTTGTTTTTATTACAATAACCGAGATATTTATCCCAAGCTCAACACAGAAAGTTCAAAACCAGCTTTGTCACACCAGTTTACCACTAGTGGAGCATCAGGCTTTGTCGAGCCAGCTTACTCAAAGAAAGACAGCGTGTGTTGAGCTTGCTTCCTGCTTTAATCCCCAGGTCTAGTCTGTACTCCTTGTTTTATCATAAAGAGACCTCACACTGACACAGAATGAACTGGCACCTGGCATCAATGGAGAGGAAAGCTTCTCTTTTATCAGGCAAAGACTTCAGGACCAGACCAGACTTTCTGATCAACAGCCCTTAGCTTTTTCCTCACAGACCGACGTCAATAAATCTGCTTCAGTCATATTACAGTCATAATATTCTCACATTAATACAGATTATAATCCTCAGGTGACTGAGATATTAGTTTATTTTCCAGTATTTACCAACACTGTGCTTCTAGCACCCGCCCACAGACAAGAAAAAAATAAAACACCTGTCAATGTTTTGGCATTTCTGCTCACTGTTGATATCGAATCTTTTCAATGGAAGCACCAAAATAACACCCCCGCCTGTAATCTTTCCTGCTGTGCACTAATAGCACACATGAACACAGTGAAGCGCACAGCTACACTCAAATACGTCACATCACCTGCACAGGTGGCAAATTTCCTGCTGATAAATTAAAATTCTCATACTGTAAAAAAAGTACACAGGAAATGATCGACAGTCGGTAAAATCTGGATTCAATTTCTTGGCTCCTGAACTATTTTTCCTGCACTGACGACGGGCATTGCCCTCAACCCTCAGCGCCACTTGACTGATCAATGCTTGGGAGCTGAGCTGCTGCTAAAAACAGACAAAGACTGCTCACTAAAGGAACACAGTCTCATGCTGTCGCTTTCTTTTTTTTTTTGCCAGAGCTCTGATTCTGTGGGTGTTGGGGAGCAAAAAGCTGTCTGCCACATTCTTTTTCTTTCTCTTTCTCTGTCATTTTCCTGACTCCTTTAATACCATCATTAGGAGAGCTCTCCTGCTTGCTGCTACCGCTGCTGGCCAAGAAACGCGAGGCAGAGAGAGCGCAGAAAAGAGAGAAGCAAGGGTTGGAGGCAGTGAACTAAATGTGTGTGCACAGGTTTTTGTCACGCACAGACCTAAAGATGCTTCATGGGAACCTCTACCTGCACCTGCCATGTGTCCGACTGTACTGTAGGGGAGTAAATAGGTGCTGGACCACAAAGTTCACACTTCTAAAAAGGTGCGCAGTGTCTGTATTGTGTTTAGGGATGACGGTGTATAACACAGCTGTGGGAACGCACGTCTCGTCTCCCAGGTGTGCATTTTTCAGGATTTCAGGTTCACGGATATGAAAACTACTTCTCACCCGTCTGGATCCTATTTGTGGCCTGTGTGCACTCTTTCAGCCCCTCACACCTGTAACTCTCTGTTCCCACAGCAACATGTTGCAGCCCTACCATTTGTCAGAACACCCTGATTATCTTTGGTGCTCTTGCACATCTGGAGGACAGGGACGCTCACACCGGAGGCAGACACTGAGGTGTGCAGCTCATTACCAGAGCACTGTTTGTGTGAGCAACTGAGTGCATCATGTGTAAGTATTTGTCTCTTATTCAAAACTTCTTCCTCAAGACGGCACCATTAACACTGTGAAAGCAACGAACACAAACCATCCACTACAAAAGCTGTCAAACAAAAACAAAAAAAAGTGAACACAGTATAGATTTCGCATGATGACGTCGGGGATTTAAAAGTGCAGTGTGTAGTATAAGGCAGCACAGACAACTTGGCAGAAATGAAATATAATGCCTTCTGTATGTTTACATTAGAGTGTGATCCCTTCAACTTGAAACACTTTCACATCACAGGAGCTTCTTGCTCTTTGAGGCTTCTTTTCATCAAGACCCTAACAGCTAAATACAACCTAATATTCCTACACACTGTTCCTTAAAGAGAAATCTGATCAATCTAGAGCACTAAAAACAGACTCCTCCAAAAAAATCAGCTCCAACAATCCCAGGAAGAAGAGGCCACTCATTTCAGAGCTGTTTTGTCTAAAACTGAGTCCAGGGACCAGCATCTGAAGAATATTTTGAGATTGGGTGCCATGTTTTTGTTTAAAGACCAAAGAGAGTCCAGAGATAAGGAAAACCAGCCCAAGAAGATTTATAACAGCTAGCTAACAGTAGGGTCTGCAGATATACAAAGATTGCCACTTAGCCACAGCCTGCAGACTACAGCGGTTTAAGAGATTGCCACAGCCAGCAATTAAATGCAAAGCAGAATGACATACATTATCCAGCTTCTTTATGCACGTAACTGTGTCATTCAATGTTTAAAGGAAAAACTGTCCGGGCAGAGGTACGGCCTTGCTTGAATAAACAAAAAAGATTTGATCCTAAAAGAAAACTTTACTTTCAGCTTAGTGATGAGGTGTTGAAGATATTTTGATGATAGAGATGAATCAAGAGTATTTGTGACCATCACTAAACATCGTGGGCGTTACGTGTGTACAAGTGAACTCTGGCTGTGCTCAAGACAGCAGAAGTACAAACTCTCATCAACAGAATAAGCAAATAGACAAGCAGCTTTGATCTGTGAGATAAAAAAAGATAAAACTTCTATAATAACAATGAATGCATCTGTGGCTGTAATCTGACAGCATCGCCTCGGTCTGAACGAGCTCAGACTGAGTACAGTGTGACAGTCCCTGCTTTACTTCTACAGTAACAGAATTATTTTTGATTTGATTTGATTTTTAAATGCTTGGTCTCCCATCTCGCTGTCTCTTTTAGAAACAGGAAGAATAAGAGCTCTGCTGACACACATTATATTTAAGATCCCCAAAAGAAACACACACGCACATACGCACATGAATGCACCTGAACTCACACCCACGTGCACAAAATCAGGCCAGCGCAGCCGACAGCCTCCACATCTCTGAGCAAATTCTGCAGGTGAGGCTCTGCAGGACAGCCCGCAAGTGAGGCCTAAGGTTAGCACACACACACACACACACACTAATACACACACTCTTACTCACTCAAACACATAAGTGAGCATGAATGCATTTGCATGGATAAACCTGACGTCCAGAGTTTGAGATCATTTTACAGACTCTGCTCTTTCACCAATCATGACAAAACTGAAACAAAGCACATTTTTAAGATTCAAACAAGTCCATAGTTGTAGAAGATGTTGCAGTTGCACGACAAATCTACATCATAATGTTAAGTTTACAAATCCTTTTTCATTTTGTTGTTGTTGTTTGGGCTACTCCATTTCTGTCTTTATTCAGTAACTACAATTGATTTTGCCTCCTTACACTTTAAAGAAGCTCATCAAGGTTCTGATCCTAAAACAGCTGCTTCCATATTGACAGCTAAGAGTGACAACAAAGGTTACCAAACTAAAAATAAAAGCCTTAAACATAAGTAAGAGGAAGTATACATGCATTTTTTTACCCACTAAACTAACATAGCAGCAATCCCATAATCCTCCAGGTATCACTTTGTGGCCTCCATGGGTAACGCCAAATGCTTTTTGAGGCCTAAGATAGGAGCTAAGGCTAAGTCCGGAAGTCTCAGTGGTCATCGTTTACAGTCTGGCTCGCATCTTGAAATGTAAGAGTGACAGTGGAATCAACAAACGATGCCTTCCCTCTGATTCTTATCTGCGCTTACATACAAGTATCATTTTTAGGGATAAGGAAAAAGCTAAAGCACACACTCACCATGGCTCACCTAATTGGTTGCAGGATTGTGTTACAAAGACACTAACCTATTTTTTTTGCATGAAGGTGTGCCAAGACTCAAGACTGGACACTAGTTCTACTTACACACAAATACACACCAGAACAAAGCAGAATACCTTAATGATGAATTAAAGTATAAGATAATCATTCCCCTGTAGCTCATGGACAGTATTTGAACCATGTAATACCCTGTCCTCCTATCTAGCTGCAAGCATCACCTACCTTAGTCTTAAAAATGCTCAGACCTTAATATTTGTTGCATGATCCCAAAGGACAAATAAAAAAGTGAGCACAGCAGGTGTTCATGTCAAGAAGAGGTTCAACCCAACACACACACACACACACACACACACACACACACACACACACACACACACACACACACACACACACACACACACACACACACACGCACTAATGCATCAAGCGGATACCTTCCAAGCGTATTAGTTTTCATTTGATTCATGCAGTGCCCTTCTACTATTTGCAAACACACACACACGCACACACAATATACCTCACAATAACTTATCCCTGCACTGCCCAAACTCCCATGAAGCACAGACCAGCACACACTCCCTGGTCGGCACACTGTGCAGTGTACTGACTCCTCAACCATTCAGAGAACCATCCAGCTGATCACAGCATCTGTTCTCAGGAATTTAATTCCCTGCAAAGGTCATTTGTCCATTCAGACATGTCTTTTCTCTTGTGCTCTCTCACCCTCTCTTATTTATACTGGTCATTTGTAACTTCCTGAGATCTCCACCTTTAGACCTCCCTGTGTTTTTCCCCTCCACTGTTTCTCTGCTATTATTTCTCAGTATTTTCAGTTTGAACCCTATCTGCCCCTGTCTTGTTTCCCTCCCTCCTTCCTCTGTTCACCCACCCTGGATCACAGCCAGCGGGAGGTTTTCTGCTGTGAACGGAAACACGGGGCAGAGGGAGAGATCTAACCAGGATTCTGGGTCAGTGAGGAAGTGGGCACAGCAGGGCAGATCTGGCCTACGTGGCTCTGCTGGGTCTGAAAAGGCAGAGCCTGACAGAGCTTGGCTGCGGCTCCTGGCATGCTTGAAGAGGTTGTAAGAATTGATTAGTTATGACATGAGTTGCTCAGGGGCGGGGACAGGAAAATTAAATGGACAGAGATTAATATAAGGATGCTTCTATTTTTTTCTGTTCAGAGGAGTTATTACAAGACTAATATGAGTATTGTTTATATTTATTAAGGGTGATTTTAATAAAATTTGAACACGTAAAATTGAATAATAAAGTAAATTTGAAAAAGATAAGCAATGATTTGAAAAGAAGTGTGCACTGTTTTGAGTGTGTCTTCAACAGCACATGTCTGCGTGATAGAGGACAGTTTGGCTTTGTGTTTTAGCATCTTGGATCACTCCTTGTGTCTGCCTGGAGAAATCTCTTTGTAACGCCGCTCCAATGGAAGTGACGAAGGACAAATTCAGTCTGTATTCTGTGCAAAACTACATGCTGTACATCTAAGGGGCATGACACTTCTACAGTGCAGGTTAAACAACCAAAGAGGGGACTACTTTTTGGAGTTCTGGTCGCTGTGCTGGCTTTGAATCACAATATTTCAAAGATACTTGTGTCAAAAGGAAATTGCCTTGTTGTTTTTTTAACTCCTAATTGCTTCATTCAGACTTTTCTCTGAATCCAGAACCGTTTTCTCGAGGTGCAAGGGTCAAATCCACATGTTGTGTTTTTATTGGAACAGGTTGTGTAAACCCTTTGGGCCTCAGGAATGTGTTTCATGCTTTTCTCATATTGTGCTAAAGAAATAATCATTTGACCCCTGATTGATAGATTGTTTTTATCCATGTTGTAACTGAATTGGTTCACCGGCACCTTTGCTGGAGCATCGTCATGTTGCTAACACTAAATCCCTATCAGTGATAGTCTATAACAAAGATACTTATCCCATGGATTTCCATCCTCTGGCCCACTTTGATGTAAACAAAATGTGGAGCCACTTGTAAAAACATTGCTTTCCAGCTCTACATACAGTCAGATACTCTAACCATGATGAATTAAATATTCATCCACATGGATAAGGAGGAAGGTGGGATTTCCACAAAACACTAATATGGTGGGAATTATAGTAAAACAGCAGCTTTAATGAACGATTTGACTTAACACAAACCTCAAAAATGTCTGAATCCATCTAGTCTTGGCCTCGCCTGATGATGCAAACAGCCTTTGAGCTTGTTCCTGCTGATCTGTTATCAGTAACCAACCTCACTTTGTCAACAAGCTTTACTGTAAATCGCCAACAGGCAGCAAGGTGACAGGCTGGAGAAAGGCACAGCAGTAGTGTGCTTCTGGTATCAGGCTAAGTGGGCATGTCAGGCCTGTGCTGTTCTGGCACCCTGCCTGCTCTCTCAGCTGCTTGCTCAGTCCCCTGTGTCCTCAACCCTAAACGGATCCAGTCACTGCGATGAGCTCCAGAGGTGGGCAGATCTGGCTGACTAATGAACAGCTTTCCTAATGAGGGGGAACTCCATCCCACAATCTGAACAAATCCTTCACCAATTTTCACTCATTTTCCTCTCGCTCCTGTCTCTGCCACCTCTTCCTTGGGCACTGGCCTCCATCTTTCTGCATCTTCTCAGCTCAGCAGTTCCTGTGCAAAGACTTCACACTGTCTATATCTCACTTCTCTCTCTCGCACTGACAGCCATTCACCAACTGTTTGCCATCTCTTTTCCTTTTCCTCTATTCAGCGTCAGCTCTATTAAAAGCGTCTGCAATTCAGGCTCTTTGAGCAACTGTTGTGCAACCAAAATATTTCATGGTGGCAGTTTGAATTCAGATTCTGTTATAGTGTCGGCTATTTGCCAGGTGCTCGTGAATCTATGTTTAGTTAGTAGACGTCAGCTAAACGCCGTTCCTGAATCATGCAGAACAGAGTATTCCTTTAATAATCCCAACCCCCTGTGCAAGAGGGAACAAAAAGAGGGCAGAGGGCAGAGGGATGAAAACATGACTCAGGTATTCCTCTCAGCACTCCCTGTGTTACATTCCCACAGAGGACATCAGGGAGAGCAGCAAGAAAATCATGAGTTAGACCAAATGGAAACCTCTGAGCTAAGAGGAAACCAGAGATTTCCCCATGAGAGACAGTGACAAGGTCAAAGGTCAAACACTCCTTGCCTCTAAAGGGAGACGTGCATCATCTGCTCCCTCGTGTCTATCCACATCATTCTTTTCACAGTCACAGTTGCAGCTCTGTCATGCAGTCATAAAATAAACAAATACAGGTATAAAACCTAGTGAAGGTGACTTAGGTTTTCTACTCACCAGGCCGTCACAGTTACTGATTGCCACAGTTGATCCTGGCGTGTCTGTGATGTCACCAACGTACAAGCATTCATCATGCAGAGGTTCCGTGTGTCGGGTGCTGTCACTGTCATCACGCCACTCCATCTTGGCTCCGGGGACTACCAGCCTGTTGTTGTGGTGCAGGCTCAGGTGGAACTCCCGGCCAAAGATGGTGACGTTGTAGTACAGATTTTCCCTAGAGACAGCTGGTTCTCCTCTTGGTTCTTCCCACTCATCATCCCCTTTTCCTACCTCCCTCTTCCGGCGCCTACGGGACTGCCACTCTGCAACACGGCCAGCTGAGACAGCGTGTGACAGAAAGCGGCCTTCTGCGTCCACACTGATCGGCCTCACCAGTCCATACTCCCCCAGGACGTGCTGCAGGGAGTCTGTAGGCAGGACAGTTGGGAGTAAGGGGGAGGTCGAAGGGGATGGAGGAAGATTGTTAATTGATGAATAAGATGTGGAAAAAAAAGAGAGGAGAAAAAATGTTAGAGGTGGAGGTTTGGGGGAGGGGGGACAGCAGGGGAGAAGAGGGACCATGGGGAAAGAGTGAGTGGGGGTGGAGAAAAAAATTAAGTGGGATAAAACAAAAGATTTAGAAAAATGTTAAGCATGCCATGAAAGTATTTATTCTTTATTCTACAGCACAAAAACGAGACAATAAATCAAAGAAATAGGAGCAGTTACCTCTCTCTCTCTCCCACTTACACACAAATACACACACACACACAGCCCCACCCATGAACCCAGAGGCGACCCCTGTACGCGTTTGGAAAAGGCAGCCTCAGCAGTGCGCGCTGCGCTCCTGACACCTTCTGTGCCCTTCCACCGTCAAAACGAGAGCCAGAACAAGATCAGGTGCTAATTGCGGCTATCTCACGTTTTCCTTCCTCGCTGTCAGGCTGTGCAATCGGAAATATATCTCTATAACCTCGACAAAGGAAAAAAAAATGAAATAAAACGAAATCAGGACAAATATATTTTCTTTCTAATCATTTAATTTAATATATTCATGGAAATACGTGTATCACTTTTGCTATCGTATACATACATGCTAATTACTGCAGGTAAAAAATGCTCGGTTTCTCTTCTCATGTGACAGTGACAACGCAGGTGTATTTTATAAAGATGCTCCCAGCGCCCACACGCACAAATAACACACACAGCTGAACGAGCCAAGGCCACTGTGTGGTGTCAATGCCATCACAGTCAGACATAGTTGCACGTGTTTCTCAGGTGCACATGGTATAATTGTTATTATGATACTGCCATGTGTAAAGAACAAAGTTTGTTTACAAAAATAATACCTGCACGCGCTGTTAATATTTCTGTAGCTTTGGAAGGATGATTTGATAATAGTGTGATCAATACGCTGACATCCGACTCCAGCGTCCTGTGACAGATCGATAGATGCGACAGCGGCAGAATTAGATAATGTTAGGCTACTTCCCTGAAAAATCCGACACTAAACCGGTGCATCTGATGCCACCCCAGATAACACGACACCCCTGGTTTGGAGAGAGCAAATCGCACCACTCTTGCACTGTTTGAGGGACCTCCGGAGAGATCCTGCAAACCCCACAGCCGGACGCACAGAAGTTGCAAATGCGCCCCACAGTTTTTGTTTGCAAAAGCAGCAGAAACATGCCAGAAATTAGAGAGAAGAAGTCGAAAGCGGATAGAGAGTGTGATGAGCTCGCAACGCTGAGCTTCAGACTTCCAGTGAGCGCGTGAAGAGCCCCGTGCAGCTCTGCTGATAAGAGATGAGCAGATACAGAGAACAACATAAACAGTGACCACGTTTAACTGTACTGTACGTACCAACGCTACTGGCGATGTAAAGGCCGCTGGTGTGCAGCAGAAAGGCCGGTAGAATAATTAGGACAGTAAATCCAGGCGAGAGACCCATGGCAGCTCCGAACTGCGCAGGTGAGAGAGTGGGACTCCGGGCTCCAGTGTGGTGAAGTTCCCCGCCTGGCGCGACCAGCCACGCCACGACAGCAACAGCACAGCAGCCCGCAACTAGACTGCCAAGTGCACCGGGAGAGACGGAGCTCTCCTCCCCTCTCTCTCTCCTCCTCCTTCTCCCTACTGTGGTCTCTCTCTCTCTCTCTCTCTCTCTCTCTCTCTTACACACACACACACTCACACACTCATACACACTCAACTCTCCTCCTCTATATCTCTGTCTTTCCCTCAACTCCTCACTCACATTGTGCGCTCCCCCACTCAGTCTTAGACTTAGTACTCCGACAACTCTCTGTGTCTCTTCACACACAGACACACACACACACACAGACACACACAGACACACACACACAAAGACACATAGCGGGCACCGTGCGCCCACACACGCTCCCTGTGTGAGTGTCCGCTGAGGATATTTCAGAGCGCTGTAGCTCTGCTGCGGACTCACTGACTTGACTGACGGACACACAGACTGACACCCTGACTGACTGACAGGGCCGCTGACAGCTCACAAGAAGTGCAGCGGAATGCACAAGTAATCTGCCTCATCACACATCCAGAGTGTGGTGCGCCCAAAAGTGATTCCCACAACTTGGACGCCCTCCATGCGATCGGAACTACAGCTCAGCTCTCCCTCCGCCAGTCCATCACACACCGCACGCCGTGCACAAACTTCGGATATCCCGTCAGGCGTCCCGGCCTGAGCTTGATGAGCAGTAGCGCCCCGTGTGGCTCACAAGTGGAAACGCACTCAGTTTTGCAAGGCCCAAGGGTCCAATTTACAAAGAGGGAAAGCAGAGAAGTCTCACCACCTTTAACCTGCATTGCCCTCATTTAGCACATCATTTACCCCACTTGACTTCTTTTTTAAGAAGTTAAAGGAGAACAGCTGATGTAAAAATAATTTTTGTTTTTACTTCCAGTCTTCCCATCTGTAGATCTATTCAGTCCAAATTAAGTGTCAGCTTTAAAAAAGCTCAAATTATATTTGTCATCATTTCTTATTACCATTTCACACGTACTCCTTCTTTTGCAATTCAACACAGAGAAATAAAATCAAGAGGCCACTAAAGAGGCAGTGTTTCTTTCCCTTTTTCTCTCTCACTGACAGCAGCCTATATATCTGGCTATAGATTTGATATGACACACAATAACACACTTTAAATTGATTTTGAATTTCCAGTAGGTAAAATATATGATATAATTTCCCTGTTGAGAAAGATAAACAGGTGCTCCAATATGATTCACTTTAAAGATAAAATAATCAAAATGAAAAACCTTAAAGGGTTGATGCTGTGAGTAAAACAAGATTTTAAGGTTTCAGATTTTTTCCACACAAAAGTTATTACAACTAATTAACTCTTTATCACATTGTTTATATCATTATTATTACGTGTGTGTGTGTGTGTGTGTGTGTGTGTGTGTGTGTGTGTGTGTGTGTGTGTGTGTGTGTGTGTGTGTGTGTGTGTGTGTGTGTGTGTGTGTGTGTGTGTGTGTGCGTGTGTGTGATTTAACTACTACCAGGTTAGTAGTGGTTTCATGAATTACAGGGTGAAGTGAAACTTAACACATTCCTTTCTTGCCACATCATCATTGAACGTTTACAGGAAGCTCTGGAGAGCAGACTGAACACATTTCCACCTCCGTCTCTTGAATCATCCAGTATCGTACTATGCACTATTCTGGACTTCCATGCCAGCAGAGCAGTAGGAGTGAAGTCATTTGGAAAAAAAATCCTGAAATTATCTTTTAAACTGCGAATACAAACTGCAGATAAAACAGGATACAAACACAGTAAACAGGTTTTTCTATGACCATAAAAATTACAGAATATCTCATGAGTTTATTTTTTCCTCTTGGTATAATACAAAAACTCAAATCTAAACAAGTGTTTATGTCTTATTTTCAGTAAAGACTTAAATAAGCCACATTAAATGAACAAGTCAAAACAATGTCTTATATCAAGATATATTACGATGAAAATCAGGCCTGAATTGCTGGTAAAAAAAAAGAAGTGTCAATGGGGTAAGAGGGCTTTCTTGAAATGTGGTAAATTAAAAGTAAATTTTAAGAAACAAAATTGTCTTTCTCCTTTGCAGGCTTTTTAGTCTTTTCAAGTAATTTTGGTGTAATTTTTGTCTTTTAATATCTTGAGACATTTTTGTTGACATCTTTCCAAACTTGTCAAATAATTGTGGCTTATATGGGGTCAAACAAAACATTTAAAATAAATAAATAAATAGATTAATAATTTCTTGGATTTTAGTTTTTGAAGTTTGAGCATTTACATATCATAGCAAAGTGTAACAAAACCTGTGAAAAGAATCAACAATGTGGTAAGGACACAACAAACAGAGCCGTTTTAATCAGGTTAGAAACAAACCACACTGCCCATACCTGCAATGAGAGCAGGATCAACCCAATGTTAAAGGTAAACTCACACCCCTCCTCTACCCTGACCTCTACACCTTCACTTTTTCTTGCAATATATAACACAGTACTTCCATCACTCATCTTCAGCACAGATCACTGAGCTGGTTTTTAAAAAAGCTTACATCTTTACTGTTTTTTACACCTGCAACAACATAGTGGAAAAAAATAATGTTGTCAACAGAAACATGTGCTGCAACTCACTGCTGCTGTGAAGTTTTGTAAATTTAAGTCGTTTTTGCAGAGATGCTGCCAACAACCAGAGGCCCCTGACTGCATGTACATAAGAGAAGAGGGGTTTATAAAAAAGGGTTAAAATAAAGGCCTCTAGGAAAAATGTGAATTTCACAAAGCTAGAGGGACGAGCAAAAGTTAGAGAAATTTTCTAAAAGTAAAAAAAAAGGGAGGCAGACATTTCTGGGACAACATGAACACATGTAAATACTGTCTGATAATACCTGGAGATCCCTGCTGTGCACACACAGACACTGACCCTCTGCTGAGAGACTGTTATGTGTTTGTGTGTGTGTGTGTGTTTGTGTGTGTGTGTGTGTGTGTGTGTGTGTGTGTGTGTGTGTGTGTGTGTGTGTGTGTGTGTGTGTGTGTGTGTGTGTGTGTGTGTGTGTGTGTGTGTGTGTGTGTGTGTGTGTGATACAGTGAGAGGTCATCTTTCACCAAGCATACAGATCACACCTGGCCTCTCTCACTGCAGAGATCTCTATTTGGAAACACACACACACACACACACTCTTGCCGCACATCTCAACAGAAAGCCACACCCTGTTTGCCTTCAGTCCGCGTCGCCATGACACATAAAAATGTCACAGTGTTTCCAAGTCTTAGTACCCAGCATGCCTCTCTGTGACCACTGCACCCCCCTCCATCCACGCATCAACATCACCCCTATCACTGCCAACCCCTCCACTCCTTTTCTCTCTTTCTTTCTCTCTCTTACCCCCGCCTCTGTCCCAACCGCCCACCACCTCCCTCCCTCTGTTCCTGGTCGCTTTGCTGTTGCCATGGAGATACCAAGCCCTGCACCTTGAAAAGTGCACTTGGAAGGAGCAGGAGCAGGGGGAGAGACAGGCAATAATATCCCTCATCTCAGACAAACAGGCACACACCAAACTCTTGTGCTTGTGGAGGTTATTTCAGCGAGGTTTGGCGGGCCGGGGGCTTGTGCGTTTGTGTCCCTGTGTCTGTGTGTTCAGGCACGTGTCTGTGTAGTTCTCTGGGAGGTGGGTGGTCAGACGTCCGTTGCCTGTGCATGTGCAAACAGATTGTGAGTGGACAAACAGAAATACATGGTCAGATGAGACAAATAAAGAAAAAATCTGTTGCGCTCTCAAAGTGTTGTTCTGTTTCAGCGCTCTGTTTGGTTCGTATAGATGCTAATTATACAAGTTATTTTAGATCAATGCATCCTCTAAAAGTGTATACAGTCAATGCTGAGTTGTGGCATTTCAGAGAATTCTTAGAAAACAGTGCGTACTATAGGAAGCAACACAGGAAACACAAATAAAACCCACGCGTGCTATGACTGTAATATTCATTTATTTTAATTACCTCCAGTTGCCAACAGCAAAGGAATTTCTCCTTGTTTCCAAGGGATGTTCTTAATAAAAGGTGTTTGGAAATCAAAACATGAGCTGATTCCTGTTTGCTCAAATTTGCATTTCAGTGGTCTGACTAAGTCCTGTTTGTGCTTTTGGTGAAGGCTGCCTGCAACTTGATAATGCTGCATGTGTTTGGTGCTATAAGGAGGGAGCATATGCTGTACTGTGTCCTGCAGGGCCACTGTGGCCTGTCTCTTCAATGACTCCTGCTGTCCTTGCAAGGTCAGGCAGCAGGCCACCTTGTGTGTGCATGTATTAGCATGCCGTGTAAGTGCAAGGACAGGTGTACCCAGTGTCTCAGGGAGGCTACATGATGAGGCATCAAAGTCCTGTGACAGCACATCAGGCCACACAACCATGAACCCCACACAGGTGGCTGCTGAAAGTCAATTCACAGGATTCTGATCGGCATCGGCAAGCAATGTGTGGGGTGTGCATTTCCGCTTACAGAAGGTGTACAGAGAAAGTTAACAATTTCTAATTCCAAAGAAAACAAATAAAGGCATGTGAGTATATCATTCAGGCATAAGACTGGCATTTAGCAGATGTCCTATGGTGAAGGACAATGATGGTTTCCTATTCAAAGTACTTTTAACTGTGCACAAGGGACTTTTCACATCATTCTATTACATTTATAGTTAGATCCATAACAAAGTCTTCAAATATTGTTATACAAATCTCCAATATAGAAAACACATTGTGTTTATCTGAATGTTGTTTTTTATTATTCCATTATCTGACAAGGAAAATCTGACAGGTAAGTTCTGGAAAATACATGACCTAAAGGGAATAAATTGCTCTCAAATGTCCAGAAGGTAACCGTGGTTAGTCAGAATGATGTCACAAGTATTCAATATTAGAAACACATTACTCAAGAAAGACCCAAGTGACCACATCAGTTAAAGTTAGAATGAAGCACTCGACTTTAAAATACTCAAACAGCTGTTGAATAAATTTAAATGATGGAGCTCTGGACCTTGATGGCATCAAATTTAGTTACAGCCTTTGGTAAAAACACAAAGAAACAACAGGGTGAGGTCAGACTCAAGAGCTATCAGCTCTCTGTTTTTAAACGTGTTTTTCAATTATTCACGAGAGTCACCTTTTAATGTAAAAAAAAAAAAAAAAAGAAAGAAAAAAGAAAACTCCCTAGTTAAATCAAAAACATTTGTCAGCTTTTTGTGTCACATGCATCTTGCAGTTTTTTAATCAAGAAAATCAGAGGGTTCACTTAGTGTATGATGACGGGGTCACTCATTGGTTCAGTACAGATGTAGGTGAACACTACATACCTTGCCTGATGTTTTTGGACAGATTTCCATGTTTTCAGTTTGATTTTTTGCCCTCATCCACACTTTCATTCTCAATAAGAATAATTTAAGATGTTTCAAATGTTGTCAAAAAGGATAAAAGTATTCCTCCCTCCATATGTACACTGGTCTTATGGTCCTTACTGAAATTTGTTTAATTGCTGGTGAGATACTATCTTAACACTGTTCAAAAAGAATGTAATGTGTTTTTGTTCCTCCAACAAGCATATTGATCATTATGAACCTCAGTAAGAAGCAGCAGAAGGAGAAAAAAAAAGACTATGGTATTGATTTTTCCAGCTGACACAGACAATGGATTTCATAGACAATAACCAAGTGAAGAAATGTTCCAGTATTTTTCCCTTAAACAAAATAAGTCCATGAAACATCACATGTTCTACATCTTGAGATATGTTCAGTTCGACAGCAATAGAGAAAGAGACCAAACCTAACTAAGGGAATACAGTGATGTAGTACGTTGATTTGCAATTTCACACTTTCACTGTAAGGTCAACTCCCCAATTATGTCGATAGTTTTTACTTTTCACTGAACCATGGAACTTGGCCCTTGGGTCAAAAGTGGCTTTACTTGTGCGCTGGCAATGCCAATAGACCCCCACCTACTGCAGGACCACCTTCAGGTGTGTGTTTACTTGGGCAGTCACACACACACACAATCCTACACACACCATCTTTGTATTGACTGTTTATGCACAGTATGTTATCTAAGCTCTCAGTGGGTGCCTGTGCCCTATTTCCCTCTGTGCCCTGGACTGATCTGATTGGCCAGGGTGCCCTTTATGTTAAGCGATTGCTGTGGATCTGGAGCATGTTTCCTAACCACCAACATCTAACGCGCTTCTGTTGAGAGTACTCTGAAAGTAGGTTGCATTATGAGATTATTAGATAAAAGTATGCACCGAAGAAAATTACTCTCCACAAAAGCTGCTGTTTGGGAATAAGCTATCTTGATTCTAAGTAAATTCTCTCTTCATGTTATTCAGCACCAAAATAATAATGCTTAATCTTCAATCCTCAAAAGAAGATTAGGATTTTTTTGTTGATATGTTTTTGTTGGATTTTTACTTTAGCTTGGAGCTGGTTTGTGCCAGGGGCAATGGTATTTTCCCAGGCTGCCTGGAGCTATAACTGGCCTGGGTGATCGAGGGAATCTGGCCGGTTATCCCAACAGTGTCTCATCCCTCAGAGAGGCAGCCATGCCAGCAGACTCACCCTGCTCCATGACCTCTGTGGCACAGCTGCCACTGAATTTAACCCAGCCACAGGAAGCTCACGGTCCAGCCCAGGACTGAGTATTATTGTTATACTGTAATTATTGGTGGGAAAGTATGTGTGTGTGTGTGTGTGTGTGTGTGTGTGTGTGTGTGTGTGTGTGTGTGTGTGTGTGTGTGTGTGTGTGTGTGTGTGTGTGTGTGTGTGTGAGTCTAAAAGAAGGAGAAAACAAGAAAGAAAGAGTAGAAAGAAAAGTCTATCTGAGTTTGTAAAAGTGCGCAGAGTCAGATCACAGGATGTATTGGGTGGGGCATGGACTGGGGAAGAAATAGACAGGAGTTTTTACTTAGTTATTCTGCAACATGCTCACATTTTATTTATGATGGTAAAGGATAAACCAGGTTCAAATATTCAGCCTGCAAGCTGAAAAAATTAAAACATATAGATTTATAATGTACACTTTGTGTGATATTCATTTTCAAAGGGACTGTCTGAACCTTTTCCCCAATTCTATGGACAGCTGCAAGCTAAGCCTCCCTGCTTCTGCTGGCATGTCTAAAATGGGTATCAAACCAACCAAAATGGAGAAAAAGATACCTTTATGTTAAGAGGTATCTGCCCATAAACCAGTCAAACTAAGTCACAGTGATAATGACAAAAGATATAAATGGCTTTTACAGTTTAACACGACAGTGAAGCACAAGTCAAGTTTGACTCATATTCATAGCACACGCATGGCTAATTTTGTGTCTTTGATTGAACGCAGACTTGATGTAAACCTAGAAAATGTTGATAGTTGTTAATAATTAAACCAGGGGTTTGTCAAGTTTTATAAGGCAGCATGAAAAGTAAGTTACACAAACATCATGCAAGGTTCAGTGAATTCAAAAGCACTCATCAGACATAAAGGATCAGGGCTTGGTCCCCCTCCTTCTTGCCCACATCAAGCTCCACCTTGGATTTCACACCCAGTGGTTTTAATATAAAAAATTATAATTAATCAATAATAAAAAAAACGACCAAAAACAGCCCTTAATAGACTTAAAACATTTTATTTTCATTATGACATGAGTCTTCCTTGACAGGTTAGTTACACAATTAAGATGTTAGAAGAAAAAAGGGAGTTGACCTTGCTGTGAAAGCACAGAATTGTTGCCTCTGTTATTATTTTTAGAGTCATGCAGCTTTTGTTGTAATTAAACTGTAATTACAAATTGAAATGAACAAAGAAAGAAAGGCAAATGAGGACTACTACAAGGATGGGGGTTAGAGGTTTTTAAACACAGTGAAGGGAAATCTTAGAAAGCAAAACCTGAGAAAAGCGGATTAACCCCCCACTGCTGACCAGATGTTGGTCCTCTGCCAATGGAAATGCATCAAAGTAGTGGGTGAACGGCCGGTATTTTGTAGAAAGAAGTCAAACAGAAAACCATCTGATAAAACTCTTTAAAAGCATGTCATAAACTCAAATCATTGTTATCAATTTAGTGAAGATAGAAAATATAAACAGAAGAAAAAGCCCTGCTGGAACATTAAATTGCAACTTTAAGGCTGACCTGTACACCTGCATCTGTGTTTTGTTGCACTCCAGAAGCCACGTCATGTTACTAAACCATAAAAGGGGGATGACCCCTGTCCTCTGCCAGAGGATATTTATACTCTGTCAGGAGGCTTAATGACTTCCAACATGAACAGACACTGCTCACATGGAAAAAATCAGGCCTGATCGGGTCTCTACCATGAATCTTTGACTCATAATAGACTGACTATGGCTCTGTTGTTCAAGCCAAACAATGAAAAAAAACACACAGAGACTGACAGAAAAGACCTTCAGAGAGAGAAAAACATGAGTTACACGAGTCCCGCTGTAAACTGAAAACAAAAACTAATGTTATGAAGCACATGATGCCCTAACTGATATTTGTCTCTGTTATAAATACTAATCTTTGGATTAAGTGTGCTCAATGTAAAATGTGTCATACATTAGCTGCTATTATAATAAAACATAATCACCCCCCTAATCCTGATTTAGCCCATACTGTGTTTTGATACCATTTCAAAACAATTTGGCTCTCAGGAAGTGCAGTGTGCCATATTTTATACACCAGAATTAATCAAAGTACAACAGAAACAAAGCCAAAATAGATGCTTTCAGAGCATAAAAAACATATGGTTCCTGATGTTTCACAAAACAAAAGGAGGAAAAAAAACCTTGCTTTATGCAGTCAGACCACACACTTAATATTTTAGGCTACAATTCCATAGACATGAGATCTCACAGAAGCTCAAGTTAACAAACAGGACTTAGTAAATAACACAGACTCAAAGGGCCATCAGTGTTGTTAGCCAGCCATCCTTGCATGTGTTCTTTCATGCAGGAACAAAAACAGGAAAAAGTATATGACTAAAAATGCACCAAGCCTTTCTATTTTTCAACTTGGCTCTGAGTACATTTTTGCTTATGTTTGCTGCCATGCTTACGAGCTGTAGCCTCCAGTTGACAACACTCCCCAGTCAGGTCCGCCCATGCAGTGAGGTTATGAACCATGAATGTTAAGCATATAGAATTTTAGATAAGGGTGTCTGTGACTTTAACCTTGCAGAGCAGACGGACCTGCCTGATTCAGTTTCTGAACTCCTGCAGGTCCATCTTGCCAGGCTCCAATGATCAACGATTTCACTCAGCTAAATTCTGACCGGCCCAATCAGGGAAGAGATGCGGGAGCTGTGGGAGCAGACGTGACGTCAGCAGACTTCCGTACTTGTCAGCGTTCCTTTGATTCTTAAGTTAAATTCATAAAAACTGAAGCTGTCGTCTGACGCCTTTTTCACAGCAAAGAGCTGCTACCCAGATGGACTAGTGAAATATTTCTGTGGCGGATATATGAAACTGTCCGTCTGGCATGTCAGGTTACTGTGACTTAAGTCAGGAGCAGTAAAATAATCTGATTGACACCACACACTTGAGGATTATTAAGACAAACAACCACTTACTATGATCCCTGAATCAGGTCATGCCCCCCGCCTCGATCACTGGGGGTGGCCCTAAATCAAGCTTAAAATCATCTTATGTTTTGAAAGCCTCGGTCAGTGTTTCAGGAGTATTATTTGCTCTGCTAATACAAGTCAATTCTTCAAAAGCAGCAAAATACTACAGCTAGTACAGCTAGTAGTAACTAGCTGGTAGCTAGCTGGAACCAGTGTTTTTTTTTTGTCCTGAATGGCTGTGGCTCACTGTCTCATGCTAGATTTCACTGCCTTCTTTGCAAAGACTGTCTTAAACATGGATGTAGCCTCTGCGATGTCACCCCTCTGTTCCTGAAACCGTGAAATGAAGCCAATCCATGGATGCAGCTTCATTTAATATGACGCTGGCTGCGAGTGTTGACTACCTGGCAGTCACATGACCTGAGCTGAGTCTCTGATTAGACAATCAAACAATCCTAATAATGTCCAAACTGCGGAGTTAGAAAAAAAAAATCACTCACCCTACAGTGTGTGCCAATACTGAAATCAGCCCAGACCCAAGACGTTTTTTGAACCAGGTTGTAAATATGCTTTTTAATGCTGAAAAAGTTAGTTTTTATGGCTGAGTGTGTACGTGACTTCTGGTCTTTCTGCAGCCAGCCTCAAGTAGATTCTTGATGAACAGCAACTTATAGCACTTCTGCATAGGCTTAATTTTACTAACCAGATGTTGCCCCTTGATTACAAGTCAAGTACCAAACATTACACCACCAGAGATAAGTAGTGTTTTGGAGCATTTAGTAGTTCCACAGTTAGAATATATCAGTCGTAAGATGCAACTTGTCTTTTGAGGTCTATTGTCTGAGATCTCACTTTACACACAACCCTTTAAACAAACACACAATGGTTCTCTGAATATTCTCTGAAGGCAGACTGCAGACCAATTCCCCAAATATGATGAAGATCACAGCAACTAGATCAGCTTTCACTGCGTGTAAATCATCACCAACAACAAGAAGTCATCATCTCTTTTGGAGCCTGGCAGGCTTCTTTTGTGATAGCCTGCTTCAGTACAAGTGAGTGTGCGTCCTGCTCAGCACACAAACATTTTATGCACCCTAACACAATTTAATTTAGTTTAATCTCAGCCTTTCCACTGGGAATGCAACATATAATTAAACTTTATGGAAGTGCCCAGCAGCTCATGCAGAGAAGCGGGTTGTCTTAGTCACACACACTCGCAAAGACTGAGGATACAAAATAATTTGTGCCAATGTATAATCTAGTTATTACATAACTTCTGATTTAAAATTCAATGCCTAAAAATAAATATTGATAAATTATGAGTACATGATATTGCATGATTGAACTGAATTGAAGAACATCATGAATAAGCATGTCAACTTATAATGTGTCTTCTCTATTACATGAAAGTGTTTGGATTTTCTTGATTTGATCCTTGCTTCATTATGTCTCTGTGTATACAGCCAGCACTGTGAATGCAATAACACCAGTTATTAGGAGTGAAACACAAGAATTGGTACAGAATAAATTATATCCTATGCTGCCCCTGTCTGTTCGTAGCCGCAGAGCGTTACGTGCTGCTTTTATTAGGTTACTCAGACATAACATGGTCTTCCATCCATCTAGATGGGGCTTAGCATGCTGGCTTCTTATTGGAGTTTCCATGGAGAAGGAGTGGTCGGACAGTAATGCCTCAGTAATACTTGGCTCAGGCTCTAAAAACGTCACCTCAGAGACGAAGAGGGAGCGAGAGCCTGGATCAGATGTTGTGTAACCTGCAGACACATGTGTTGCGCCACAGGCACCGCCAAACACATGGGAGAACTAATGTGTCTACATGAGTTCATGCATCATATGCAGACACATCCTGGGTACCTGATGTGTGTTTGCACCTCAGGGGAAGGACAGAGGCATTTTGTTGATACATCTCTCTGTATCCCCCTGCTATGTGGAACAAAGGCCTACTCCTCTGAGACCTCCCGCGTCTCCTCTCCCTCCTCTTCTGACCTAGTTTACCTGATTGATTTCCACCCAGCTGGCCACTTGTATAACACCAAACGATCCTAAGGTGTGTGTGTGTGCATGTGTGCGAGTGGTCGAAGCATCCGTGTGAACGAAAGGTCAAATAAGAAGTTTCTCTTCTACTCGATCCAACAAGTGTAAAGCAAACACAAGTACACGCTCAGAGCTTCAGTAGCTACTTTTAAAAGTTGTCTCATTACTTCACTTCTTTTCTGTTTTTTCTCTTAAATTTCTTATGTCTGACTTGAAGCGCAGCACAAATGAAGTCTGATGGCTAAAAATGCAGCACAGTGACATTTTTAGTGGAAGTATTTTGTTTTGTTTTGCTTTGCATTTTTCGAACAGGATGTTGTGAACTCAACAGGTCTTTGGAGAAAAGTCCATTTCCCAGGCACCTCAACTTCTTTCTTCTCTCCAAGAAACCTCAGCACAGTCCATCTGGGTCCAGAACACACACATTAACTGAGTGTACTGCCAGCAATGCTCCTCGCACTCCCCCCATGTCCCTTTGGCCCTGCAAAGCCTGTTTCTCACACGACTACATTATTTATTATTCACTCTCTTCCTCCTTAGCTCCACCCATGACTGTCATGCTACTACAAATAACAAAACATTCCTATTAAATGATATTCATTCTTTGCTGCTTGTCCAGGCACAAGTTATAAGTCACATGTTAACAACAACTCCAAGAAAGGCAGGGTCTGTTTCAGCTCAGCAGCTGAATGACTGCTCCTACAACTGGTTCTTTTCCACAAAGTTTTGAGAATTAGCAACAAGTGTTGTGCTATGACGCGCTGAAGTGATCGGACACTGTGCCTGTAAATAAGGCATTTTAGAGAAATAAGGTGGTGTTATCTCTGTGTTGGATGAATCCAGGGGTTGCTGTCCGAGTTAAGCAGATGGACAAGAAGGAGCCACCTTTGCCATCAACAAGAAGCAGCAACACTGAACTTAGTTTGAGGTCAAGAAAATCCTTTAAACCAAAACTCAATGAGGGGTTTGGCTGACAGAGGGTTTATGACCTCATTCAAAAGAAGTGGAAGAGAAATTAAAGAAAAATCCTCCTCTCATGGTGATTAGTTCTGGTAATTGTTCCCATCAGTTGCGACAACATTTTACTCGCCAAAGTAATTGCAGAGGTCCGGGAATATGGCGTCAACCCAAAAACATCCAGGGAGGCGAAGAGAGTGAACAGCGGTGATCAGAGAAATGGTAAACAAGCCCAGAGTTTTACAAGGTTACATTAAACCACTTCATCCCTCAGTGCACTGTGAGCTGGCTCAACTGGAGAAAGAAGGATGAGTGTAACTGCTTCAGACGTTTTGAATGTGGGCTCAAAATTGTATTTTTAGTTGATGTCTCAGTTGACGTCATGTAATATAACCAGTTGGGAATGGCAACCACACCTAGGATACACAGCTCAGGCTTAAGGGAAGCTGGGGTCTCCCCGTAAAAAACTAGAGTTAAGCTTGTTTTGGGAGTCAACAAAGCGGTCAAGGCTGTCCCTAAGGGAAATTCTACTATTAACAAGTGGCTCTTACAACCCTGCTTCAAAAATAAAGCATAAACCATTCTCAACGATGCAGAAGGTCTGAGATTTTGAGTCATAGAGTATGACGGTGATCATGTGAACTGAATCACCATCTGAGCAACAGGTCCGTCAGTGCAGCACGTTTCAAAGTGCTCAAGATTAAAGGTATTTTCCCATAGTTCTCCTTCTGTTGACATAAAATGCTACATGGCTGACAGGGGAAGGGTTTAAAGCTACCGGCACATTATTGCATTCACAAATGCGCAACAAATCTCCTATGACAGAGTTCCCAACTGATATGTCTGTAAAAAGTTTGTCACATGTATCATTTGATGAATCAAAACTGAACTTGTGTCGCTTAAAAAAAACTTTTTGATCTCATCTAAGCCTTGCACACTCCTGTTTGTAGTCCGAGAAACTGAAACATCCTTTGACAAGAGTGAGGTAACAGAGAGGCTGTGGTCTTGGGTCTGTGTGATCCAGATTAAGGATTTCTGGGCACTGGCACTCTACCTAAGCCGCAGGCTGTGAGTCACTGCATCTTGAGGAAGAATTCACAGCTAAACAAACAGGCCTAGCCACAATACTGGCAGCATCCATGGACATAAGATCACATCCACATGCAAGTACATGGGCAAGCAGACACCATGTATGTGCTTAACTCATGGAGAATCACATTCCATGAACCTGACTGATACACACTCATGTGCACACACACACTGCTGCCACTCTTCCTTTGTGTTTACTGTCTGCCCCGGCAATGTTTTCCTTTCACACTCAATCTTTCTGATGCAGCCTTTGATAAATTTGCCCTTTTTGCTGTTATCTTTATCTCTTTCCTCTTGGTTTTTCTCCAGCTGCCGCACTTATCATGTTAGCAAGAAAAACTACAGTATTTTTCAAGCCTACAGAGATAAAGTCTTTTTTGTGGTGTGAACTTATTGCTTTAAGTCATGACCGGCTCACAAGAGGAACAAACACACTGGCTGAGGGTCATGGAGCTCCCCGGTTATCATTTCACCACCTCCACTACCACCAGCAAAGAAGGGCAAAGAGCACATTTATCTCACGGCTATTGTATGTCTTCTTACCCTGTCCTTTTTACTCCAGCCCACTGACAACATAAATGCAGGCCATTTATTTAACAGGATTAGAAGATAAGGCTGCTTTCCACTTGACCACTGCACCAGCTCCACAGAAATCTTCCCTTGTCCTACAGCCTAAGGCTAATTCTCGCTGTAACCACCAACACCTTCATCCAGGGGAAGGAGAGGGGAGGACTGCACAGATAGAGATGATCCCAGCCAGTGGGCCTCTAGGCTGGAGTGATTTATCTCATCCTCTGCCTGCTGCTTGGGGATTGTGGGGAAGTAGCATGTGGCCAACGTGGCTGAGTGTGGCAAAAGTGCCTAACAGCGTTGTTTCTGTTTTCAAACTGGATCCAATTTAAATGAAAAAAAAAAGAACACATCTACTCCAACATAAACATTTTCAAACTTTAACAGATTTATTCTGGCCAATGTTTAGAAATTATCACGCATGGCGGCAAAGCCACAAGGACAATAAATCTGTGGTGTTTACAGCTTCACTCATCAGCAAACTTGAAAGAGTTTGTTATTATATAAAATGTCCACACACTGATGACAGCCACTAAAAAGTCTGATGACAAAGTACAACCAGTGGATTTGAGACCTGATGCCAACTGGTTGTTTCCTACTCCATTTTCCACTCACTAAATATAGCATGTGGAAAAAGCTACGGCCCTTATTACTCTGCAGTTCTCTATATTTCCATGTGGGGGCGTGGCAGGGGGCATAAACTTGCAGCAGAAAAGAACAAGACGCACCCTCCCTGACATTATAAAAGATCAGGGAGCTCCAAAAGGTCGCTGTTGCCAGACTCTCATTCTCGGCGGTATTGACACTTGGTATTTCTCTGATCTTTTGCTCTAATTAAAAAAAAGGAAAGAAAAACAGTTGCCAAGGCTGCGTTTCTGAGCCACAAGTGTGTCGAATATTTTGAACAGTCTTGGAATGTGTGTTTCTGTGCCTGTGCCTGTATGTGTGTGTGTGTGTGTGTGTGTGTGTGTGTGTGTGTGTGTGTGTGTGTGTGTGTGTGTGTGTGTGTGTATGTGTGTGTGTGTGTGTGTGTGTATGTATGCGTGTGTGTTTATTCACCAAGGCAACTGGTTATTCTCTTAAACCCTTGAAAAATGTACATCACTGCGTCATTCCAAGAAAATCTCTCTCTGTTGTTGGGGCTGGGCAAAAGTTCATTCCAGGAAGTCACAGATCATGGATGATTGATGAGGATTAAAAACACTGTTAAAAAATCTTTTAATAAACTTCCAGAAGAAGCCATGTGTTGACATGAAGAGTTCCATTATGGAAAAAAGCCTTTTGCTTTTCATACCAAATAAACTGGAACTGGAATAAAGGCTTAAGGACATGGTTGTCAGTTGCATGATCACACTTCCTCCTTATCCTTTTCTTTATGTCAGTATCAATCCCCTGTTTGGAGTTATAATGGCTGCTGTGTCAGTGTTTACACAACCAATCTTTTACTTTCTTAATCCAACATGTTTGAGAGTTTAAAACAAGAAGCTCCTGCACTTCAACTTCATGATCCATTCAAAACGTCAAACTCAGTGGCAATCAGCAGTCTGACAAAAGCTATTCCCAGGAAAAATCAAAGAACTGCCAATGTTCATGTGTTGAAACCATATCCAGAACTCAACACAGCATGCAGTCTTTTCAAAACAAGGAACACAAAAGTCCTCTAAGGTCAGCCCAGCCTTCATGTCAGCAAAAGAAAAAACACCTTCAACTCATTAAAGATGTTCAGAAGAAAAAGATCTTTGCTATCATCAGCTTGTCACTGCAACTCAATGAGATATATAGGTAAAGATTCAGGTTGTCGAAGAAATCAGCCAAGTGTGAGATTAGCTTTATGGCAAGTTTGGGCAAAGAGGGTGGGAAGATGAGCGACAGGCATGGCAGGTGAAAAAAAAAAAACAGGTCAGCTACACACGTGATCTGTGAGTTCAGTCCGAGTTCACTAAGTGCTTCTGACTTAAAAACAAACCACTATTCCTCGCATACCTTCACTGTGTAATCTCAGCCTTCTTTTCTGAAACAAACCCAGCTTTTACCCCGTCCAAGAAACTCTAAATCAGCATAATCACCCCTGGAAGCCGCATTGACAACACATTCCCCATTAGTGAGGCACTTGACAGGTACGACCTGCATCCTTGAGTAACCCCAGACTTCTCGGGACTGTGTATGGAGGGAGTTGAAATGAAGCGAAGGAGACGGAGACAGGGAGTAACTGTGGAAACATAAACAGTGAAGCTGGTACGTCCTCCAGTATTTCTGCCTTTTAGTTTCCATCTCCAGAAAAACTGGGCCAGGTCCAGGGTTCATATTAGTTCACAGACTACAGAGACGGTAGATAAGGATTACTGGTGTCTTGTGCCATAAAACGTATGTGTGCTTGGCAGCTGGAAGACAGATCCACAAGAGCAGCACACATGGTCTACTGTACACTTAAACATCTGCCTTTCTATACAGAAACAGCTCATACTGTAGACAGCTGTTCTTCATCAGGCTTAAATACTTTCTTCTGAATTGTTTTCTGGAGAAGAGATAAATCTTTCACCAGGATAATGCAAAGAGCTATTTAACCCTCCTCCTGTATAAGCTTTTATGTTGTGTATTTAACCTATTACATTAGTTAAACCTCATATATGAACATGTGGGTGTATCACTACATTTTCTTCAATCTGAAATACATACAAAACAACCACTCAATTTATTAACACATTTCTAAAACAATAAAGCCAGGAACCCTGCCTGTTAAACACCTCTCTAGTTTCACTTGTAGCAACATCAACATTTAATATTGCTCTCATTACAGAGGCTGGACTGTTGCATATCCTGCAAAGTAATTAAATATGGGAACACGAGACGCTTAAAGAATACAAATGGACTTGTGCAAGACCAAGTGAATTTCCCAAGGAGAGCAGGCTGGTAGCACTGAGTCAAAAATCGAGCCCTGCCTTTAAGTCTTCCTGTTTCATGATGAGTCCTTCCAGACTTTTATAGTCACTACAGAAGGATGATCTTGTTTTCTTTTTGAATTGTTTGCACAATTGCAAAGTTCCTACGTTCCAACTTTCCTTTTATTGGTGGATTTTTTTCTATCTTCTGTTACATTTGTCAAAATAAACATTTTCAATTAACTAATGAATAGCTGCATTTCCATTACACGTTTTTGCAAAATAAAAGTGATATTTCTGAAGTTTCAAAAAAAGAACAATTTCGCCTTGCCGGTGTTTTCATTATGACCAGAATTTCGCACAACTTGAGTAGAGTAAAACACAATGTCCGTCTGGATGCTGCACTCATAATGATGTGGATTCTTGAACGTTAGTGTTTTCATTCACTGCTCAAACTGTCAGCCGTGATCACACAAACTCAAAACAGGCACAAACAAAACACTGAATGAAGATCATCATCTCCAGCTCACAGACCTCTGCCCCTCCCTCCTGCTGCTTTCTGGGCCGCTCACAACCGTCCTGCCAGAGTCCGTTTGTGTGGCAGTGGACAGGTACAAGGAGGTGAGGGAGGTGCGTTGTTATGACAACTTGACGTTTTTGCAAAATAGGTGTTTCCATTGCACTTTTGCGAGAAACTTCAATATTAAAACTTCTGAAAAACCACCTCATGAGAGCATAAAAACTTCTTATCGAAATTTGAGATTACCATTACCATTTTTTTATTGTGATTTTTACGTTTTGCGCAATTCTAGGTGTAATGGAAACACAGCTAATCAATCTAAAAACCAATCCTTGTTGCCATTGTTCTTGATATAAAACAAGTTTCTGTTAAAACTGTAACAAAAAAAATGCAAAAAGGACAACTACACAATCTTTCCACACACAAAAGCTGCCAAAACATAAATCTAAACCCTCTGTGACTTTGTTAGCCTGCTAGCTAGCTAGACAAACACAAGGGCGGAGGACGTCCCCAAACAGAATAACAAAAACAAGCCACTCTACATCTGAGAGTATCTAAAATACCACAACCACAAAAACACCATAAAAACTTACCTCTTACGGTAGCAGAAAAGAGTTGTTACTTTTCTCCTGTAATGTTTGGCAGCTGTTAATATGATGACTTAACTCCAGAACATTTACTTAGCAATGCTTTCTACTGTCAAGAAACAGACAAACAGAAACAGGTATCAGAATGGTGACAGACTTGCCTCAAACCTCTCCAGCATGGTTTAATGCTTTGTTGTCATGCCGTCTTTGAAAATATTTAACGAAATTGTCTATTTTGAATTTTCCACACGCAAAAAAAAAAAAAAAGCTAACCGAGCATAACTGCTACTAACTACATTTCTATAAAAAATGACAGTTTATTACAAAGGCGCATTTGCTGTTTCAAGCTTTAAGAAACAGTTGACAATAAACGAGCACCAGGTGTGCCAGCTCATTGTGGTATTAATTAGGCTGATGATGCTTACAGCTGCAGACAGAATCATGATTGTAATGATGAATGTACATGCTTGATAAAATCTGCTTCTTATCAAAACCTAATAAACCTGAAGCAGTGGAACATCTGTTTTAATCTATTTCACCCAAATTTAAACAGATTTTAAGAAAACTGGCAGTAAAGATGCTATGAAAAGAATCTGTTTTAATTGGACTGCCTCGCCACCTTCTGGTCCAGCGTCTCACACACACACACACACACTGTCGTAAAGATGTGGCTTTTGACCAGATGTGTGTTTGTTATGGAACTAATTTTCTTTGTTCAAGACAACGCTTTACCGGATACAACATGATGAGGTATGGTATTTATCAGCACAGTTACGCTGTGCTGTTGTATGAAACATGACAACAAAGCCTTCAGTAAATCCTGGTTAGTTATGTCCTCCCAGTCATCTACCATCAGAGCTAACATAACCTCACTCTTCATTTTACAGATAGACTCAAGTTTGAACAGACCACTGCAGAATAACTGCTGCATGTGGTTTGGAATGAACATTATCACAAACAGCTTAGCCCTTTTAGCCATTAGCTCAGGCTGTATCACTCTCCGGTTTAGCTTTCCTCTGCTCTTCTGCCCTTTTTCTGTCTGACAGTTAGGCCCCTGTGTCCACCATCACTACAAAATTAATCACATGAATCATTTTCAAGCAGGGAAACACACATCTCTCTTCTCTTCAATTTAATTTTTTTCTTTCTCGTCTGGTGTGGTATTGTCATAGAGACCATTAGGTGCCGTAAATCAAGCCGGTCCTGCTCAACCCAATTGGGAATCTAAGAAGTAGCATTTCAAAATAAGCTATAAAGGCGCTGATAATGTCATTTTAAAATGTGGTTTATGAGTGGACATATGGGGGGACTTCTTCTCACAGCCTTTTTAAAAAGCTGCCATCATGAAAAGTAGGATTTGGTTCATCCAGAAACACTAAACTGTGCATATTATGTATAGTGAGCCAGTATTTATACTGGATAGAATCCCAACAGGATGAGATTAGTCCCCAATGCACAGTAGAGTCCTGTTTAAATGTCCCTTGATGGTTTCTGCAATGCTTTCCCACTTCTCATATTTGTTTATTTGCCACGTTGAATTGCTGGGGGGAAAATAAAAGTGTTTTTTAAATCTAAATTTGAATCAACTGACTCAGGTTTTGTTTTGTCCAAGTAAGTTTAGTAATATTTTAAAGATTCTCCATGGTGTCTTCTGTTGCTATCAGAGAGCAATTTTTTTTGTTTTTTGTTTTTTGTTTCTTGTCGTAATGACAGCAGAAAGAAATCAAAAACCTAGTAAATTTTCTGGAATCTATCATAACCATTGCTATTGGATTTTGACCAATCAGAGTCAAGTATTGACCGGAGAAGTTAGTAAGATAGTCAGGTAATGTTACAAACTTTACATTTGTTTGTTGACAAAGCAGATATTTTGGTTACTCTTTATGCAAAAAAAAGAAATATATTTAGGGTTATGAAATAATAGGAAGTACTACTACTCCAATATGGTCCTAAAAACAAGACCTTGAATGTCCTGAAAATCTTAAAAGGTTCTAAGTTCAGGCGATAACAAAGCAGGAAGTCAGTTGTTTGTAGAGAAAGCACCACACAGCCTATTATTGTTCTATTCTGTCCAATTGCTGCATTCAAAGAAAACAGAGGGAAACAAGTCTGGGTTTATGTAAGCTCATTTTCCCAAGAATGTGCTGACCAAAGAGAACGCATCATTTCACTCTTATATTTAAACTGATTTTCTGGGCTCACAGCTCAGAGAAGCAGACAACAAACGCTTCTAATGCTGTGAGATTTAATCACACATCCGCTCCTCCTCTCTGCATCCATGCACCATGCTCTCACTGTTTAAATCCACAAATATGAGAAACAGGTAAAAAAAAAAAAAAGCTATCAGATCTGATCTGATATGCTGTAATATCCACAGTGTGATGTGGCAAGTATTACATTATTGTTATTGGCTCATATCCAAGGGCCAATAACAGACTGGGTCTGAATTAGAGGCAGGGTTTGTCCCAGTGAGGAGCAGACTGTCTGCCAGACACACCTGACACTACGGCCAAATGTTCTCTGGCCTAATAAACAGCAAATGAAACACACACGCACACTCACATTCACACACATTAACTAGAGAGGAAATATGAAGAAATGTATTATCTTAAAATTTAAATAAAGCTCCGCCTTGAAGTGCTGATGATGAAATATGGGTAAGTCTTTGGCTACATACAGTATTTGTGGGAGAATGTTTGTAAAAGGACTCTTGGCTTTCTGTCTTTAGCATCAGAGGTATCAGTTTGTAAAATCATGACCTACTAGGGTTGGGTATTTTCATGAACACTCCTCATTCCTGTATGCAATCCTCAACAGCTGTACAAACCAAGGATCAATCTGGACACTCATTCATCATAATCAGTCTCTGGCCAAGATTCACACAACACGGCCTCAAACACACGCTGTACAAAAGCACATGTTCATTCAGCAGCTAAACTCACATGTACTTGTACTCATACATCTGCTGTACAATGTGGGTCAAGGAAACACTTCTTAATAAGGAATAACATACAGTCAGTGAGTGGTTGTGCAAACTAGGCAGCTGAAAGGATGAGTCCGGAGCCTGACATGAATCAATGCAGCAGTATTGACTGAAAAATGATTCTTTAGATTTGAAAATTATTTATTAATGCAGATAAAAAAAATGTCTCACAGTAATGTAAAAAAAAAACGGTATTTCCAATCTGGCATTTTTGACAGATCACCTATATAAACTGCTGTTTTCTAAAACTATTCTGTTTTCCTCTTCTCCTCACTCCTCCAGCCCTAAAACACAGCTTAAGCCTGTACTTCACTGTTCTTTATGGTTGCTTCTCTTTTCTTCATTTTGGTCGATGTCTCTCTGACTCAGTTTCTTCTTCCGCTTCTTCTCTTCTGTAGACTGGAAGGTCATTAACCACCATAGTTTGGTGCTCTCAAAATAAAGTAAGAATTCCCCTCTAAGATGTCTACCAGTGCTTTTAGAAACTCAGCGTTTTTTTGGTTTTGTTTTTCAGGTTGAAAGAAGTGATCGTTTTCTGCTTTGGTTCCCACAGTTGGCTGGGCTGAAGAAAATATTGTTAGCTATCTGCCAAAACAATCTCTTCCAGCTAACTCAGACCTTCCAGTAAGACCACAATACACTTGATCATCTGGGATTACGTTACACTGGATAACTCTCTCTTTAATAATATAATAAAGCCCAACAGGAAAGATAAAGCCCAGCTTTTACTCTGTGTCTACAAACATAACTGAACCCAACAATCTTTAAAGGTTTAAGAAACATGAATACATGGATTTAGTATTCCTCAAGTGTGTCTGTGTCTCAAACACATACCGACGTACAGAGTGACACCGGCTTTCTCCTGTCATAAAATCCAGTTCCTTTAAATAGAAAGCAAGGAACATTAAAGGAGTTGTGACTCTCTGGAGAAATACATTTTGCTTCTACAGGAGGCGTTCAATTAAAACCCTCAAAGCCCTTTCTGCAGGCGGGGAATAGGTGACAATTACAGATAGGCTTACGCACACACACACACACACACACACACACACACACACACACACACACACACACACACACACACACACACACACACACACACACACACACACACACACACACACACACACACACACATGTACATACAGGCACACAGGAAGGGGATATAGAGAGACTGCTCTAAAGTCTAACATCAATAAAGTCCATTCAAACCTCCAGCTTACATTTCAGCGATTTCCTCTAACACTCAGGACTACACAAAGAACATGTTCTTTATTGATCATTATTCAACTGTGTATATACACCCAGGATAAATTACCTACAATAACACTGTGTCCAGAAACAGTCCTGTCACACATTATCTATACTATACACACTCTCCTTCACACACACACACACACACACACACACACACACACACACACACACACACACACACACACACACACACACACACACACACACACACACACACACACACACACACACACACACACACACACACACACACACAGCAGATGAAATCACAGTCTGCTCATGCTGGCTGTCCAGTAATGTATTCAACTGCACATCTTCTGTATTTACCAAGCTCACTGTGTCTGGAATCTCCTTAAAGGTGAAACGCCTCAAAATGTCCCCGGAGGTGACCAGCTGCACCCAGTGAAACGCTCGCCATCATTACCAGACTATAGACTATCCTATGAGGGACAGAGCTGGCACAATACAATCCATATGTGCATCACTACATAAAGCCTATCGGCAACAAAATAAAGAAAAGAAACCAGCTCAACACAGTGATTAGAAAGATTGTTGATGAAACACAACAATAGAGGGCTAATATGAATGTATGTATGGTAGGGGGTCACTGGGTGTTCAGGTTAATTTATAAATGTTTAATGTCATGTACACCTTTGTATCCCCCTCCAAGATGCCTTGAATTTCCCTCTTGATAAATAAAATATCTATCTATCTATCTATCTATCTATCTATCTATCTATCTATCTATCTATCTATCTATCTATCTATCTATCTATCTATCTATCTATCTATCAAATACATAACTTCGTAAAGCTCCTGTGAGGTAGGGATGGGTACCGAATTAAGTACTTTTATAGGTACCAACCAAATTTTGTCTGTACTACCAAGTACCGATTCATGTAAAATCAAATGGTACCATGTTTAGGTACCTAAACGCATCCTTGTAACTGTAACTGTGAGAGAGTGAAAGAGTAGACGATGTTATTAAACAATATGATATTTATTGCCACATAAACACACAAAACTACTGAAAATTTGTAACATTGAGTACAGATATCAATTGTCAGGTACCAGGCATCAGTACTGTATAGTTTCAAATGTGAAAGGTACTCATCCCTGCTGTGAGGGTGCTTTTTTTAAGTACTCCAATAAAACAAAGTCAAACAACAGTGATGGCGCCTCTATATGACCTGCAGAGGCAAACACAACTTAAGTGGTACCTTGACTTACAAGAGACCCAATGAACGAGTTTTTTGAGATACGACTTGTCCCTTGGCCAATTCTTTGCTCTGAGTTGAGAGCTATAGTTGAGTTTACAGGCCAGCTTCAGATACCCCACTGCTGGTGCACCGAATGCCACAGTGAATGCTGCAACACCCCCCAGCATCCCCATGTCTTGCTCATTTCCTTTAGGCCGTTAGCTTGCAGTGGAAGCATAACCCCCAATTTACACATAAAGTGTGAACACCTCATTGTGCAGCGCCATGCACTACGCCGTACTTAGAAACCTCTCCAGTCAATCATTGCATTCACACAGCACGCGCTGCGGTCCACCAGAACCGAGTTTACCAACGGCTGTGCGTGGCCAGTCTATTTCAGCCGGAGTGTAGGAGTTGTAGAAACGTTGCCTGCTCTGATGAGTCTGGATTTCTGCTGCCACATTCAAATGGTAGAGTCAGAATTTGGCATCAACACAATGAAAGCATAGATCCATCCTGATTTACTGTAGGATTTACTGTATAAATATTTTTTTTTTTTATTGCTGTGGTTACCTGTTTTGTTTGACTGTTTAACAACAAATTCTGTTTGTACCAAGAGCCCTTTTTAAATCTGATCACGCCAAGCTAAAGTCTGAAGGAACCATTAATGGTTGCGAAAGTTTCCACTGAATATTTGCAAATATAATACAAAAGATGAAACATTATGACAGCTGCAGATAAAAAGTTTGTTTTTCCACATGAAACTGAGAATCCCAGGACTGGAACATTTTGACTTTACTCTACAGCCCCTCTATCCCAGATCAATTATCCAATTGCAGTAGTTAATTAGAAAGCAGTGTGAACCTCATGTTGTCTCAGATGCCAATTAGGGAGGAGCTCAAGCGTGAATGAGGGAACAGCGTGGCGTGGTCAGAGCTCTCTGGGCCGTGTGATCAGTCAGTTCTCTGTGCAGATGAAGAGGCAGCGCCTCAGAGGGGGTGAGGGGAAAAGGGGACAAGTGGTTAGGTAAGTGCCTGACCAAAAGTTATGCAACACTCATCGATTGAAGAGTGTAAACATACAGCAGAAGCCACTTACCCTGCCTGAAGTTTGTGTTCTGTCGGCTTGCTGTACCCGTCTGGGGAACCCTGTGTCTCCTCTCCAGACAGCCCTAATGATTTAGAGAGTAAATGATCCGCGATGGAGTGGATTTACACAGGTTGGTTTGGTCCTTCCCTGATGCATCAGTTGCACAATGGAAATAAAAAAACACCTCCGCTTTTATAAGCCAACTCCCGAAGTTCACATATAATATCAAATCTTGCTCTTACAAGTGTTCAAGTTGTGTGTGCGTGGACTTCACTGAGCTTAGAAGGACTCCAGCTGTTGTCAAATGCGGGGAAATGCTCCAGACAGTGAAAAACATCAACCCTGCTCTCAGCCAACTATGGCGGTCAAAGTATTAATCAACACTTTTTTCTATTCAGCCAATAAAATGGTCAAAATTACACTGAGATGTTGAAAATGATTCACATCACACCTGAGAGGTATTCAGGAAAATTCGCTGACACTTACAGAAGCAGCATCCTTTTCTGTTTAATGCACACACTAGATATTTAAGGAATGTGTTGCTGACTTAACTGCACTGGAAAGCTGCACGAATCACTTCCAGACACCTGACCTAGTGTGGGAAAAATGCTGCTTACATCTGAACACAGGAATGTCTTGATTACACAATTTTAGGTCATCACTGAGGAAATAATGTAGCAGAAAATATTCCACATATTATGCCAACTTTTGGGGAGGCTTTTTCAAAATTAGCATTTTTTTCCTCCTTTCATATAGAAATGTATGTTTGTATGTATGGAATTGGACATCTGATGCTGTTTTTCCAGGGATTCCAACCCCTTGACTTACTACACACACACACACAGGCAATAATCCACCTTTAAATGCGAAATGAACACCCACTCAACCTTGAACTTCCCAGAATCTCCGGAGTCCTCTGCCAGCTGGACATGCTGGGGAAACACACACACATAACATGGAAAGACAGATGCAGCGTGCAGGGTTATAGGGGTGTACTGCATACATAAAACATCACAGGTGTCACTTCATCTGCTCCTTCCCTCTCATACACAACCATGAAAAAACCTGTGTTTTTTTTTTTCTCCAAAGCAGCAACAGCTAAACTGAGAAGCATTTTTGTTACTAGTGATGTAATGGCATTGTGTTGAAGGCTTTTTGAGGCACTGTTCACTCTTTCCGGTCAGTACAACATAAACAGCACATAGTGCACATGATGTCAAACATCCACAGCAGCTGTGTGTCTATATACATTCAGTCGGTTACATGTGCAATAGATTTTTTTGCTTATTGTTGCCTTTGAGAACTGTTCCTTTTCCTATCATATTATCCCATCTTTTATGTTCAACCACAGACACAGAAAATGTTGCATACAGTCCTCTTCCAGTTTTAAAAGTAGAGCCCATAAAATATTCAAAGTCAGTGCACTTGAGTGTCAAGGCTGCATTCTTTATGCTGGAATAGTGATCAGTGGTCTGTACATGTTTCATTTCAAGACTGCAGGGCACACTCAAATGCACACACACACACACACACATGCACACTTGGTATTGATAAAATGCAAACACACACACCATAGCCTCAAGCCATTCTGTGAGGCAGGTCCAAGCGGCAGGTCTCAGGGTTATTGGAATGTCATTTCACTGTTTTTGGAGGGGGATCAGATTTCCAATTCCTCTTGACCTCGCTCCGCTCTGCCTCCCCTCAGGCCCTGCAGCGAATGAACAGGATCGCCATGGTAAAACAGGCCCCGCCAAACGACTGATCTGCCGCAGGCGTCCTCACGGCAGAGCTGATCTTATCTATGTGAAGCCAAAAATGCAATAAACAGCACATCATACCCTGATTACCTTTATGTCTGTCACCATAATGTAATGCAGAGGATTAAGAGCATTTTGTCACATGCTGGAACATTTTCAGTAACAGCTGGAGAGCTGTGTTTGGGTGAGAGGAAGGGAGAGATGAGTTTGTGATAAATGGATAGTCTCTCACCTCCATGTTTCATGTGAAACAGTTTTTTAGCACCCTATCAAAGCACCTCCATTCACACATTGACCCCTTTCTTCTCCAAACCACTGCCAACCACCACATAACCCTGAACAGAGGCAGTCAGGAGTGTTCTGGACACAATGCTGTCTGTGATGCCTCCCTTAGATACACGTCTGATACGTTCCACCCAGAGAGGACGTGTTGTCCCTGCCTCTGCCTGTTGCTCTTGTTCCAACATTTTTTTCTCCCTCCCTCATTTACTTTCTCCTTTCAATCCAATAATCATACCTCTATCTTCCCTGAACCTGCGCTCAGTGTTCAGCTGAGTGGATGTGTCCCTGAGCTCAGGCCAGAGAGGGGGAGGAGAGACAATGAGTGAGAGGAGTAGAGGATGGCTGGACTCACAGAGGGAGTGAATGACATAAAACAGATAATTTACAGTCTTGGGGATCATAGCCTCATGACGACCCTGAACAAGTTTTAACCCTGAATGTTGTGTAAATTTTATCTGAAGATGTGGAGTTATTTTCTATCTCATTCTGAGTTGGTTAATCCACCAAAACACTGGACTTAACAGAGCTTCATTTGGTTTGGATGCTCATCGCTGCCCTACACCTGTACTTAGCTTGATGAATGGCCTGCTTTTAGCAGCTGATGTTGGTCATTTGTCAGTGCTGGATCACCTTGACCTCAGTGCAGTGTTTGATGCTGCTGATTGCTGTATCCTCTCTGACCCTTGTGAGCTCTGGTGGGAGACTGAACAGGTCTGTGCCTGATCCTCATGATAAAAACATCAGAAAGAGCAGCAGAACTACCCAGAGCTTATTGCAACATTGTAAGCAACAATGGTGATCAATACATGCATATTGCTTTAAAGGTAGAACATGTGCTGTGTATTTTTCTAAGAACTGAAAATGATCACAATGGTGATGAAATAAAACCAACATGTCTCATAATGCAAGAGTTCTTTTAACCTGTAAAGCTGACCAAAGGCTGGTTCTGATAGTGCTATCTCTGCAAACCCATCTGACACAGTTTACTTGCAAACTCTGTGACCCCATGTTGAGCTATGTTAGATAAACTATGCTCTGTTTCAAGTGTTTTCTAACATTTTATCTAATTGGTTAACCAGAATTTGAATCTGCTTTTTATATAACCAGGAAATAAGTCACTTCTGAACAAGGTTATAATAGTTTTGGATTTTTCATTATAGTTTCGTTTTAGTTAGTTTTGAATTTTTTTTTCCATTACAGTTTAGTTTTAAATAGTTTTAGAGCAGGCATTCTAGTTTTTATTTAGTTTTGATTTTTGCAACAAGGCTTAGTTTTAGTTTAGTTTCAGTTTAGTATCAGTTTAGTTTCAGTTTACTATCAGTTTAGTTTTAGCTTTTCATACCTTATTAACCAGGTGCAGGATTCAAAAAGGACAGAGTATATATTTTTTTCAAGTCCAACATAGTGCTTACTGCTCAGTTAATGCTGATACTTAACTGTTGGCTGCTGCCTTAAACACAAGAAAATAATATAAACTGAATATAAAAAATATATACATAAATTATATAAAAATAATGGTAACATAAATTACATAAAATTAATATAAACTAAAACTATATAAAACAATATAATATGAGCTTAAATATTTAGAAACTTGGACTCTAACAAGAAAGACAGACTTAAATACAATTAAAGTCAGGCTCACATGCAATTTAACTATTACAGATGCTCTGTTTCATTGCTCCACCACGTTTCGTTGCAGCACAGAGCACAGCCAGTCAGTGCAGTAAACAAGCACGTCCCAGTACGTCGCTATGATGGTGCCGTACGGCACTGACAACTGCCTAAAACTGTCATAAAATTGGTTGGGAAAATGTGTCAAATTAATTTAAATCCTTAAGGCTATTAACATTGTCAGAAACTAAAACTAAGGGCATTTTCTCTATAATTTTAGTTAGTTTCAGTTAGTTTTGTGAACAATAGATACAGTTTTAGTTTACTTATCGTTTTTGTTTTCTTTTTTAGTTTTTATCAGTTAGAGTTAACTGCAATGTATTTTAAATTTTAGTTTTCGTTTTTGGTTTCATTTTAGTTAACTATTATAACCTTGCTTCTGAACGACCAGATCAAGTTGTGATGCATTCAGAGACACAAGCATACTCCTCTCAAATCAGGAAAGTCACCAAGATCCAAAAACATTCCCTCTCCACTAACCTTGAAACTCATCCGTCTAACAAAAACTGTCTGGACTTTGGTAATGCAAGGGATCCTGGATTTGGCAGTAAGTCCTTGGCACATCTCCAACTTATTCCAAAAGCAGCAGCAGGACTCTAATCTGGTACAAGAAGACGAGAGCACAGAAGCCCTACAGAACCATTACATCCCACACTGAAATTAGTTCACTGATGATTTTCTAAGTGCGTCATTGTCTAATACTTACAGACATTAAAACAAACAATTTGAGACTGAGTGCTGTGTAAAATTGTCCCATAAGCCCTAATGGTCACTTATATATTCAGACTGAGAAGAGAAGACGATTATGACTTTGTCATTAGTGCCCTTGGGCTTTAGAATAATCTTAGATTTTCAAAAAACTATTCACAGCGCTCCAGTTTTTCCACATTTCCCTATGTTACAGCTTAATCCAAACTGGAATTAGTCATTTTTTCTACAAAATTCTACACACAACACATCATAATGACAGCATCAGAAATGTTATTTCCATTTTTGCAAATTTATTAATAATAAAAATAAACTAAGACACAGCATGTACATTAGTCACGGTCTTTGCCATGAAGCTCAAAATTGAGCCCAGGTGCATCATGTTTCTACAGATAATCCTTAAGATGTTCCTACCACTCACAGCGCTGCTATTGGGCCCGGGTGTGCCCACCCATTTTAGGCATGGGCCCACCCATTTTGACCAGGCAGTGACAGCTTCTTAGCCAATCAGTAGATTGTACCCCTACGTGTGGTGTCTTCTTCTCTGATCGGAGAGAGTCGATCAGCCTTCCCTCAGGCATCAAGCATCAAGCTCCAAAACAGATGGTGGTAAACACTTAGCTTTATCTTAAACATGGCAAAGCAAACAGCTTGTTTTCATTTAAATTCATGAAAAAATGCCTGAAAAGCGGGAAAATCCTGCCATTTTAAGTTAAATTACCTCAGACGAGATACCATCCAGCTCAGCCGCCCTCTCTCCATCATGTCCTCCCGTACCCAACCCCTCACAACAGTGAGGCAAGTAGCAGATAGGCTAAGGTTAACGTTATTATCTGGCTGTGACAAAGATCTAAATCAGTTTCAGTCTTTTTATGTAGGCTGCTGAACGTTTTAGAGAGATAAATTAAGTCAGGCTTACTGCCAAGGTAAGTGTTTTTTCACTTCGGCACTGAGCTGAGGAAAGTGACACAATAGTCAAGCAGGTTGGCTACTGAGTCACTGATCTCAAACCCAAGAGAAAGGAAAGGGAACTTTTTTTCATATTTGTGCTTTTTTTAACTGGCCTATCCAGTTTTCCACAATCAAAATCCTGGCGCCGCCAGTGGTTCCTACAGCTTCATTAAAGTCCATGTGTGATAAATTCAGTTGTTTGGACATTATTTGGATCTGTCTCTATAAGTCCTACAGGTGACAGTGCATGTCAAAACATGAACCAAGCATAAAGTCAAAGAAACTGTCTTTAGACCTCTGAGACAGGATTGTTTCCAGAAACAAATCTGGAAAATTGAAAAGCAACAGAAAAATATCTGCTGCTTTGAAGGTCCCAATGAGCACAGTGGCCTCATCATCCATAAATGGAAGAAGTTCAGAACCACCAGGACTCTTCCAAGAGCTGGCCCTGTCTAAACTGAGCAACTGGGGAGATGGAGCTTAGTCAGGGGGGTGACCAAGAACCTGATGGTCACTCTGTCAGAGTGGGGAAAGGAGAACCTTTAAGAAGTTAACCATCTCTGCAGTAATCCACCAATCAGGTCTGTGCGGTAGAGTGGTCAGACGAAACCCTCTTCTTAATAAAAGGTACATGACAGTCCACCTGGAGTTTGCCAAAAGGCACCCAAGAAAGAAAATTCTCTGGTCTGGTGTGACAAAAAATTTGAACTCTTTGGGCGTTATGTTTGGAGGAAACCAGGCACCACTCCTCACCTGGGAAATACTATCCCTACATTGAAGTGGAAGACTATTCAGGATTGAGGGCAAATTAATGCAGCAATGTATATGAATAAAAGCCTGCTCCTGGACTTATATGACCTCAGACTGGGGCGACAGTTCATCTTTCAGCAGGACAACAACCTTAAACACACAGCCAAGATATCAAAAGGAGTGGCTTCAGGACAACTTGATGATTGTCCCTGAGTGGCCTGGCTCGAGACTAGACTTTTATCCGTATCAAACATCTCTGAAGAGATCTGAAAATGGCTGTGCACCTTCAAGAGAGGAATAGGTCAAACTGCCCAAAGATAGGTCTACCAAGCTTGTCCAAAAAGACTTGAGGCTGTAATTGCTGCCATATATGCATCAACAAAGAATTGAGCAAAGGTTGTGAATATATATGATATTTCTTAGTTTTTATCATTAGTAAATTTGCAAAGATTAAAAAAAAACTCTTTGATGTTGTCATCATGGGGAGTTATGTGTAAAATTTTAAGGGGGAGGAAATATTTTATTCTGCTTTGGAATGAGGCTGTTGCATGGAAAAAGTGAAGCAGCATGAATACTTTCTGCTTGAATAAATCTTATGATTTCATGTTGAAATATGATGCTTCACTACTTTCATGTTTCAGGCTGACAAACAGATCGTGCAGAATCTGTCACCCCCTGTTGGCTACAAGAATCAGCATCAACAGACTGACACAAAAACAATCACACACTGTAAATCAACAGCCAAACGCCTCACATGGCTTCCCTCTGTAGCACATTAACCTACACACATACAGATACACACACACAAACACACACTCCTTCTCTGGCACTCTAACAGAACATTTCATCGCAGTTAATCGACCTCTGGCCCACTAAGAGGATGATGGGAGGTATTAGAAGTACCTGGGTGGACCAGGTCACTGGAACAACAGCACTCATATTGGAAAAGGTATTACCTCGTCCGTATGAATTACAATGCACTTCTATAAGCCAAACTGCCTCTGTGGGAGGGGGCAGAGGGTCATACACACACATACACACACACACACACACACACACACACAAATAGATGTCATTGTACTCATATGCGATGATAAACCAACTTATCTACACAGAAACAGGATACACACCTCTGCATATTTTGCTTTTGGATCATGAAGAGACGATGCCTTTTTTTCCTCCCTGTTTTTCCTTCCATGTATTTGGGCAGTAGTAGTTTGCCTGCAGGTGTGCGTGTCATCTAAATACTTTATTCCTTTTTTATTTTTTCCCTGTTCATCTTCTTTGAAATAATTCATCATCTGATGATTTATCATTTTACATTAAAAAGCCTAAACAAAAAAGAAAATAAAAGGAAAAATGTTTGCAACAGTAAATATTTATATCTACATATATATGATGTCCTTAAGCGACTAATTTCCTTGTAGTTCAGAGATTAAAATTATGTCAAACCGGCCAGTCTAGAGGTCGGAACATTGTGAAAACAGTCAAAATTAGCTTCAATTTTTTAATTTGACTAATCATGGGTGAATTAGGAAAAACTCAAAGATCAGGCTTGTTCTGTGAACTCTCCTATATTTTCTTGTTTCTTGCACTTTGGAAGAAATAGGAAGAGTTCATCAAATGTGCAGACATAATCAAAAATAAATCTGTGATGTTGATTTCTTAAAGATGCAGCAAATTCACTTTTTTGGTAAATCAATATAAACCAAAAAATATATATGTTGGGTCTCCAATAATCTAAAACGCATTGTTTCCATGGTTAAACATGACACCTGTAAATGTCGTGAACGTCTTCTCCTGAGGTGCACTCTGCACTCTCACTTATTGACACGCCACTCTGCTTATGGAGGGCGCACCTAAAATAAAGTACAAATTAATTTTAAATGCAATAAACTTAAATGCGGCTTCTACAATGGGATGGTAGCAAATAGTTTGTGGAGTGTGGCTACTACTAGCAGAGCTAGCACCACTAGCCTTCAGACCTCCTTGCTGGTTAGTATCTACATGTTTGTGCTGTCCTCTCTTTGGCTTCCCTTCCAGCCCACAAAATGTGATATTTAATGACAAAACCTGTACATAGTAGTGCTTACAAATGTAAAATCCTGACCTAAAACGAGCTGTTTGGATTTTGGGGATTTGCTGGCGTAGGCGATTCCCTTTTTTTGACCAATCAGGAGTAAGTTTGACCTGATTGGTCCACCGGGGCAGGTACCTCCGTTCTGAATTAGACCGTTCTGAACAGAGGGGCTATGAGACCCTGGAAACAATGCTGCTGTGCTTGATTTATTGGCTTTTTGGACCAAAACATGTTTCTACCATTTCATGAAGACATCAATGATCCATATTAAACTGCAGAAAAGGAGCACAATATGGGACCTTTAAAGCTTCCATGAGGAATTTTCAGTTTGTGTCAGTTTTGGTGCCTCTAATAACTCTTCTTATTTATCCTGAAACTGTATAAACCATTTTTTTGACCAATAAAACTGCATCATACTCTGTATAAAATAGTAATAATGTATAACTCATTGTAAAAACGTCATTGCTGTTGTTCATCTTTTCGCAAATGATCTAACTTGCTTTTATGGACCATAAAGAGTCATCACTGTAAAATTTTGTCTGTTTCACAACTGTTGAAAAACTCCTCACAGGAGCTTTAACCAGACACAGCCCACATACAACTTTTTCTCTATGTTCTGTATCAAAATTCTGCCAAACAGTCCCGCGCTACAAGATGCCATCTGTTACCTATGCTTGTTTACTTTCAGATAGTAGACTTTTATGGTGGTAGCAAATATCAGGAGCTACAGAGTCAACTAATGACAGGTGTCTGACAACAGATTTCTGGCATGTTAGGCATACAGTGACAAAAAAAATCTAAATAATTTGTGGAAGTGATCAGAAATTCTGGTACTGACTAGAAAGTGTAACAACGTGCTTAGGTGTGTAAACATTCACATTACTACTTTTGGTGAAAGACAGTTCTGAATGTGTGGGGCCCTTGGTTTGATTCAATGGAAATCCTAAAACTTCAGCACAAAAATTCACCAAATTAGTATGTAGCCAACTGGATGTCATGGTCCTACATTGGTGTTAGAGACTGGAGCCTCCGTGACTGAATAGCTATGATCTCTGCAGCCAACTTCTTGAGGAAGGCCTTCGTCTGAGTGTGAAAGAGTTTAAAATAACAAGTCTACCCATGGTGTCTGTAAATAACCAAGAAAAGTTCCAGTTACTGAACCCTTGGAAAGAAAAATATAATTGAAAAGATGGTCATTATTATTATTTATACATTTCTGATGTTTTGTAATTAAAGAAGTGGCCTAAATGGAACTTTTTCTTCTTATGTTGGCCCCTTTCACATTTCTGTAACTTTACTTTCTTGAGGCATCAGTTTTTCCTTCGGGCCAATGTAGTCTAAAGAAAAAGCCAATTTAAACTGTTTTTTTTCCATATCTTTTAACTTTTAAGTGCACTTCATGTTGTTACTGTGTCAGAGCAGTGACTTTCTTCTCCCATTCATTCCACAGCTCCTAGAGTTGACATGACATCTAACCACACCTCTTGTCTCACAGGTGAGTGAGATATAGCCGCACATTCCTTATAAAATCCATTCCTCTGACTTGAAAGATCCTGCTGTGCATTATTTTATTGCCCAGATTCCTCAAACTTCTCCCAATGCCTGTAGCATGTCCTCCGGCCAGTAATCAATACATTAGCTCCACCATAAAAGCTCACTTCAGCTCCTTTATTTCCCAGCAGGAGTATTTAGAAACTGTACTAAAAGTCAAAGCTGGAGCATTTTCTGTGGAACACAGAAAGGAAGCATGAAGGGCATTCCCAGTGGTACAAAGGGACTCAGCGGTGGCAAGTGTTAAGTGATGCCTGTCTCTCGTTCTTTGCCCCTTCCTGTGTCTGTCTCCCGCACAGGCTTTTAAGGGAACCCAAGCTATTCAAAAAGCTCTCTCCAATATTGTGATTCTTTGTGTGGGTGTGTCATTTTGTCTCCCTCTCAGTCTTTCTATGTCCATGTTAGAATCAGGCTGTGTTATAACTTGTTAAAAATTACAGCAAACAACAACTGAAGTTTCAACCTAAGTGTTATTTTATACAAATTTAAGATTTAATGTACACAATTTACACCACAGGAAATAGTTATTTAGCAAAGATGTTGTCACGGTACACAGCACGCACCGAGTAATTATCAGAGTAATCATAAGTATAATACAGTGCATTAATATTTACTTTCTTGGTCATGCAGTGAGCTGCTGCCATGGTGAATCATGGATCATCTTGTGAGAGTTTTGTTCACAGCAGTATCACCACGAGTTAAAGTGCGCAGGGCTCTACATTAACTTTTTCACTGCTAGTACCTGTGTAACCTACTGAGAAAGCTGGTCACAGTTGTCACTCTAGTTATGGTATTTGATAGATATTTGACTGTCAATATAAAGTATGTCTGCAACAAGCACTGGCTGACAAATCAGGTAATTTATCTTATTGTAATTTTGAAAGAAAACAGAATTAGGTAGGTACGTAAGTAAGGAAATATGTATGTATCTATGTACATGTATGTGCATATGGATATGTATGTATATGTGAATATGTTTGTGTGTCTTTTTTTGTATGTGTATATATGTGTAAATACATGAAGATATATTATAATATTTATTTACCTCTACAACTGATCCCTCTAGTTCCACTCTGCTCTCTTCTCCCTCTTCCTTTTTGTTTCTTTTTTTTTTCTATTATTTCTGTAACTGTTTGCTCAACTGTTCGGTGTTCCTCATTTGAAGTTAATTATTTGTTATGATGTAATAGTACAGCTGTAACAAGGCTAAAACTAGACATAAATGTAAATTTGTAATGTATGGGATATGAATGCTAAAAAATCTGTTAAAAAAAAAGACTAAATAAAAGCAAAGAATAATAACAGACATGCATGTGTTCACATGCCAGGGTAATTATAGTTAACAAAAACTTTCTCGTTAAATTAAAAATAAAGATAAGGCTTGACATTAAACAATTACTAGCCAATATTGTGATGTGAGTTTACAAAACTACGAATATAACCTAAAATGATACAGAAAATGTTCTTGTTTGTCAATCTTTTACATAAAGTCATTACAATTGGGAGTGCTGGGAGGCTAGATAGATAGATAGATAGATAGATAGATAGATAGATAGATAGATAGATAGATAGATAGATAGATAGATAGATAGATAGATAGATAGATAGATAGATAGATAGATAGATAGATAGATAGATAGAAAACATTGATTGCCAAGATGCATGGTTACAAAAAAAAAAGATCCAACAAACCGAAGTCGCTACATTTTGGGCCAGTTTTATGTGTTTTCGACTTTAGAAGTTAGAGTGTAGGTCATAATGCATAAATTCTTTTGTGATTTTAGTGCTAGCTGCTTTGGAATTGATGGCACTTATATCTGTTGTGTGAACAGTATACACAATAAATGAACTTTTATATCACAGCTAATGACGCATTTAGAAACTGACTTTTAAATAACAGGAGCAAATGTTCTTGACTAATAAAAATGTAAACAGACAAATACACAGAGGCAAGTGGCTCTGGTACACCTGTTCTCAGTGTAGTAAAGATTGAGCAATTGGGTCAACGCCTCAAACGAAAACACTCCCACACTTTCCCATCCACATCTAAAAGCTGCTGTGTAGCTGCAGCCAGTTAAAGAGGTGGAGCAGTGGGTCCAATTCCCCCTTTAATTAATAACCACGTCTGTTATTATCAAAGCCACACTCATGTTTAGCAGGGAGGAGAGAGGAAGTCCTAGCTCTGAACCTCATAAAAAAAAAGAACAGATAGGGTGGCGAAAGAGAAGTTTAAGGTCCAGAGTAGAAAAGTAAAATACAGGATGTATAAACAGTAACAGCAGAGAGCCAACAATTTTTGCCACAGTGCTGCTATTTCTGTGACTAATACATGTGTTGAGAGGTCAATGCATCTGTTTGCAGTTACTTTATGGTAAAAGTAGCAAAGATTATACAGCTTTCAAACTATGGTTTACATATTTCTCGCAAGTTTCCAGATGTGTTATTTCAGGATGTAAGTGTTTGTGGTGTGTGTTGGGGTGGTGGTGGAGGGTAAGGAGGGTGGAGGGTAAGAGGGGTGGTGGGGGCCCAGGTCTAATAACAACATTGATACTGTTCTCACACAGGCCTCTGAAGTTGCCTCCACTCCATCAAGTCAGTGTGTGGTTGCCGGGCAACCAAGGGTCTGGTGTTCCCGAGCGGCACTGTTTGTTCCCTACGAATGATCCGCCAGAGAGAGGGGAGATGGGCGGAGGTGAGGATGAGAGAAGGAAAGACACAAATTGGTAAATGGAAGACGCAGCCTCGAGGGGCCCTGAATCAATGCCTGAGCAAACAAAGCTCTCTGTCTCAGCGCCGCCATCTTTCTCTCTGTTGAATAACACTTCTGCTTCACTGTCTCGTCTCACTCTCTCTGACCCTCTTTCTTTGTTATATAGTCACTACTTATTTTTAACTCCTCAGTGTGCATTCCATTCGTTTAGTGCCTTCATTTTAGACTTTAAAAGGTCACTGATTACCTCCAAGTTATTTAGATAGCCAAATCCACCCCAGGCTGTTTTTCTCACAGTTTGTTTCCTCTTTTCTTTCCCACTTCTGCTCTTAATTTTCTGTTCTTGGGCCGTCAACTCAGACAGTGTCTCAGAGGATAAAAAACGTACTCGTCCTTCCATTTCCCATTGGCAACCGTCAACAAAACAGACTTTTATCTTTTACCACCATTTTCTAGAGATCATTTTCCTGGACTTGATTAGTAAATATGACAGGAACACTGTTTACCATTCCTGTCTGTGGGAGTATAATTAAAAAGATTTGCGGCCGATAGCTTTGACTATAAACTTTTAAAAGCTTCTAAAAGTATCAGCTTGCGCTTGGACGAATTGATAACATTAACCATTTTGGGGAAACAGTGTTCAGTTCAATGTTCAGTCGAGTTAATTTTATTTTCCATATAGCGCCAGATCACAGCAGAAGTGATTTAGAGTTACCTCTCTCATAAATTACGTCTATACATTTCTTTTAATTGGACAGACTAAGTAGCTCTGCATTCACAAACACACAAACACGTGTTTGCATTTACTTACACAGACAAGGACACTAGGTTTAGCGGACAGAGGGCTGGGAAAACCACAAGAAACATCTTGCGCTTGCACACACACACACCCAAGACCTCCAATTTAGCAAGATGCCAAAGCAATCAAACATCAATTAGCACGGACCAAATCAACCAGGACAGGAAGTAAGGCACTGAAATATCCAGTTGACTTTCAGAATTAAATATAGTGTGAACACCAGATCCAACACCATAATTCATTCATTCATTCATTCATTCATTTATACATTTATTCATTTTCTGAACTGCTTATGCTGTTCAGGGTCACGGGTGGCTGGAGCCTATCCCAGCTGTCATTGGGCGAGAGGCGGGGTACACCCTGGACTGGTCGCCAGTCAATCGCAAGGCTGACACATAAACAGACAACCATTCACGTAAACACTCACAGCTACGGACAATTTAGAGTGTTCAATTAACCTGATGAGCATGTTTTTGGACCGTGGGAGGAAGCCGGAGTACCAGGAGAGAACCCACGCATGCAAGGGGAGAACATGCAAACTCCACACAGAAAGGCCTAGCGGCCAATCTGGGAATCCAACTGGTAACCTTCTTGCTGTGAGGCTGCAGCGCCAACCGTTGCGACACCATGCAATCCACACCATATTTTAATTTACTAAAACAACACACTGTTCAACTGGCCAGGCCAAGAGGTTTGAGGTTTTACAGCCCAAAAAAACAGGCTGTCTTGTGGGTCTGTCAACAAAGCATGAGGACAATGAGCCTAGATTTATGAATGTATGAATTTTTGAAAAAACGGCAACTGGGATGACAAAAGACATCAAACAATGTTGGTTCAGGAGTGACAGTTTTGGGTGAAGAATTTCAGTATTAAAGGGGTTGTGAGGAGTTTCTTAGTGATCTTGAAAAAGTCTCCCTTCTAGGTATATGCCTGATCGTGATCCACACTTTGAAACGACATTATTATATTAGGTGGGAGAAAAACAAAAAACGAAAACCAATATATCAAGATGTTTTGTTTGGCAATATCAAAACTGTTTTTTTTTTTCAAATTCAAATTTTTTACTTTAGTCTTTGTTTGCTGGATTGGAAAAAAATAACCACTTTTCTACAGCAGAGGGTGAAATGTTTCTTTCTGACTCACGTGATGTGCAATTTTTGGGAAAATATGGCTCCTGGCATAGTCTGTAGACATTATCATCATCTATTAACCTTTTTACATGGTCTGGTGTTGAAAAAGCAAACTAAAAATAGCAAAAATCTTAAATAATAAAGAATCGCTTTTTAAATCGAATCTGCACCCCAAAAATTGTAATAGAATCTAATCACGAGAATAGCATATTGTCCCAGCCCTAGCCAATATAAGTTATATCAAATTGCTACTTCATAGCTTCCGGATCAGGTCAAGCAGGACCGGATTGATTTACGGCGCATCATGGTCTTTATGACAACACCAAGCCAGCTGATGAAGTTTAGTAGTGAGAAGAGAGATCTGTGTTTTTCTCTGTTAAAAATGATTTCTGTGTTTAATTTTGTAGTGATAATGGACACAGGAGCCTAACTGTCAGACAGAAAAAGGACAGAGGAGCAGAAGAAAGCTAAACAGGAGAGAGACACAGCCTGAGCCAAAGGCTAAGATAAGGGCTAATCTGTTTGTGATTATGTTCATCCCAACCCACATGCAGCAGTTATTCTGCAGTGGTCTGTTCAAACTTGAGAGTCTATTAATAAAATGAAGAGTGAGGTTACGTTAGCTCTGCTTGGTAGCTGAGCGCTGGCAAGCTATAGCCAGGATTCACTAACATTACACAATACTGACATGTCTCAGAGCACCGGGCCATCAGTAGTGTTACATATGGACGGCTACTAAACTACTGTACAAACTAACAGTTTGCTTGTTGTCACATTAACCTATGGATATGTCATAGCACCAGGCTTCTTGTGACACTACTTGTAGCTGACGCAGAGTACAAACTCATGTTTGCTTGTTGGCACGTTTCAACTGATAAATACCCCCACCTTCCCACGTTGTATCCCGTAAAAAATTGACTTGATCAAAGAAAATGTGTTCCAAAACAAACACGCCTGGTTAAAAGTCATGTCTTCACTACAGTGTGCATAAGACTCCGGTCCAGAACCTGGTGAGCCAGTCCAATTAAAACAGTTAACTACTTCTTCAAGTATGAAGTAGAGGAGATACAAATATATTATACATAGAAAAAGCAATACTGAGATGCCTGAATTTGGTGTTTTTGCTTAACTTACTCTGTTTTCAGCAGCTGCTGTTAGATATTCTGATGACATCTATAATACATTACATGATAAATACAGCCAGTCCTTCTTTAAAGATTGTGAACGCTAGCAACTTCATCTGAGTTTAATATCCAGCTCAAGTTGCCGAGAAAACATTTGATACAGGTTTCAGAGAAATCACTCACAATCCTTTGAAGTAATACATGTGCATTCTTACTTTACACATACCTGCTCACCCTCACAGCTCTTTTGTATTGCCTCCAGGGAATCTTTACTATTTTTTTAAATTCCTCTGTAAAGGAAAATTTATGGCACAAAATACCAGAAACTGGTTGGTGGGCTCAGATAGCAGATATGGACTATAAAGCATGATCAAGGCTAAAGAGTGACAACAGAGAGAAAAATATATTATCATTACTGGGTGATAGCACATGATTTAAGATAGCCAACTAGACAATAAGACTGTTCTGGTGTGTGGAGTTTATTATATCTATACAGTAATGATTTATCTTTCATCTAGTGAACTATGTTCAAGTTTTGCAGCCAAAGATTTTTTTTTTCTGTAATTTTATTGTTTTGCACCTGACCAGTGTTTTGTATGCATTTGTGTTTTTTTTCCTTTCTTGTTTTTATTATTGCCATATTGTGCACCATATGTAAAACACAATAAAAACATTTGTTTAAAAAAAAATGTTTGCAACCAAACATGCCAGAACAGAAAACAGGGGAACATTATGGTCTCATAAAGGTCTGCAGAAGGGTTTAATGAAATGTAACAGCCATTTACATCATTACTGCATCAGAAGACATTTACTATCTTCTTTAACAACTGAGGCCCTTTTTAGTCACAGCTCCTAAAGTCCTCTGCAGTCAGTAAGGCAAAAAAACCTATGATGTGACTTTGTATAGGCAATATTTCTCTATGGTGTGCAATAAAAGAAATAAAGTTAGCTCTGCACGCTTTCACAAGCTGAATCAAAATGACTGTGGCTTGGCTGAGTTATTCCACAAGCAGGGCTGTGACAGAGGCAATCAAAAAAGATTCATATTGAGAAGCATTATGTGGAAAATATGAAGATGGAGACTTTGTTTTCTTTTTGAGGTCAGTGTGACATCAGTGTGGCATGTCTTACCAACTTTGTACCAATCATGAATCTGGCTTTCAAGCAAGTCATCATTTTGTTGAATGTTATGAAAGTATAAATCACAAGTTAATGGCTGCTGACAGATTTTCCTTCCACTAAAGTTCAGACTAAATCACTCTGCTAAAATTGGTCCCAAAGGAGTCAGGTTCAAAGCAGAGATTAAATATAGTGTACCAGGCTTTTATGCCAACTTCAGCTTACATTAGCGCCCAGTCTTAACGAGCTGGGGGGCCAGGATACACACACCCACACACACACACACTGAGATCCACTATAGAGCACGATGTACCCAGCACAATCTCTTGTTCTCTTCTTCCGTTTTAACCTTTCCCCCTTCCTTAACCTAATTATATCTGTCCTTATCCTTCTCTTTCCTCCCCTGCACTGCAGTGCTGGCGTTCTTGCTGCCACTAATGACACGGTGTGATCTCCGCAGAGTCCCCAGCCAGCGAGCCGGGGTCACATATGTTCTATATCATCTCCTGAACACTTCCATATGGGAGAATGCCACCTATGCCAAGACCTGACACAAACACAGCGCTTCCACAGGAGAGAAAGTAAAACAGATAGAGTGACGGAAATAGTTGGGTTAGATAATAAACAATAATTGAAAAAAAAAAAACTGAGATAACAAGAAGGACAGAGTGAGGAGGAAAATGTGAGGAGATAAACAGAGTAGGATGGGAAAAGAGGGAGAGAAGAGGAACAGCCAATTAAAAGAAAAACATGGAGAGTATGAGTATGCTGGAAAAGAACGCATACCAGGTCGACTTTTTCCTTGTCTGGCTGTTGACTCAAGCAGACAGAAGCCGTCACAAACAGGAAAGCCTAAAATGATGAAGCACCTCACTGCTACTGCTCTTCTCTGCTCCCACTCAAATCTTTTCAGATTAATGCTTGTTTCCTTTTTTCTGTTCAGCCTTACAGTAACATAGAGTTTAAGTAATAATTCTCTAAATCCCACTCTGCCAATTCTTTAAGTGCAGAATGATAAGAGGTTCATTTAAGCTCTGTAAAATCACGCTCAATCTGTTTTTAAAACGATAAGACTGCAGTTTAGCCAGAAATATGTCTTCCACTTCCTCCATTTCCTTTGATTTAGAGGACTCAGCTATAAAGCTCCCAATAAGCTCTTTTATTCATTGCACAAAAGTCCTACACAGAGGGTTATTGAGTCTGAATTTTGGGAATGAAAATCAATAATTACACTTTTGTCTCATTGTTAAGTCATTCATATCACAGGTTTCATTTCATTTCAGTTTCATAGTTCTGATTTTGAGTTCTTTTTTTTGTTTTGTATTTCATGCCTTACCATCACCTTTGGCTTCCCCAAACTCTGTGACACTACCTGATTTTTTATGGTATCAGAAATATAAAGGAGCTTGCTTTGAGGAATGTGAGTGAGGAAGCCAATTATCTGATAAATTGCGACAATATTTGTCAGTCACGTGATTTCAGCTTCAATTGCACATTAGCAGTGCCGCAGTTAGCAAAACCATCTTTATCTCACAATGTTGTCAAGCTCAGCCTCGTTTGATGACAACAGATTTGAGTTGAAGTTGAAGACCACCTAATCAGTGCTCTGAAGGCAAAGGAGCATGTGTCGTGTTATTGACAGTAGAGTAAAATGCCAGAAAGACTCCTGAACTCTTCCTATAATTCACCGTCTTTGCAACAGTTTAAACTTGAAACCTTCAAAAACATACTGTTGTCTCACAATTATGACTTTCTATTGGTGTACTTTGATCACAGAGACTAAATTTCCATTGTTTATTCTTCCACTTGGACATGCAGGCATTCATACTTCAGTCACACTGTGACAACTCTAAAAGCTAAAGCTACACACTCATGTCATATTATTATGTTTTTATGCTAGTTTGCAAAGTGATGCCTGTTTACTTGGTGTAACCATATTAACCAGACACATAACCTCTTAATTTTTTTCCTTTTTTCGTCCCTCCGGAAGTGCTTAGGTTCTTCCACTGTGTAGAAGGGGCACATTAACAGACAGTTGTCTGTTTACATATTTAGCAGACAGACAACTTTGACATTCATTTAAAGTCATGTCCCTGCCCCCCTGATAAATGTCAGTCCAATTAGGTTTTAGTTTAGTTTTGGTCTCTACCAACTCTTAGGAACAAATACTGTCGGCTGAGGGTTCATTTTTTTCCTTCAATAAGTTGCTTTTTAGTTATACTTGCTTACATAAAAACACACTAGCCATCAAGACCTTTTCATAGACCTTTGATATACTATACAAGTTGTATCCTTTTCCCTCACTGGCAGTGTCAAAATCAATCTAAAAAATCTTGAAAACTGCTTTGACTGAACAAAAACATGCGTTTTATCTCTATACAATTTAAAAATTAATGTATTTTAATCAACTGTGTATCTAGTGAAATAGTGTTCTCTGCAGCAGTATTACATAACACACACCAGCTCTCACACTCCCTCTTACAAACTCAAACGCTCACCATGACCCCGAGTTTAAGACAAATGAAGGACAAGAGGCGACAAACAAATCTGTTTCCATGCAGATGTGTTTGGAGGTCGTGGGAACGCTGCTCTGCAGTTAATCAACCCATCACCCAGACAACATCAAACCTTTTAACACAACCTCTTATATCACAAACGACTGGACAAGGGAACAGAGCGTATGTATACAGCATTAAGACAGAGATAATTAATTGGTTAAAGGAGATGGCAAATTTCTTTGCAGTCTCATGTGTGAGGAGGGGAAGGAAAGGTGATATGTAAGATTTAAAAAAAGTGTGAGTGCTGGTACAATGGATAAATGTGAAGTTATGCACAAGGTGCCACTTTACATGGAAACAGCCTGAGAGAGCTGTTTCTCCAAGGGTGACATATGGTAAGGGATGCTATAGGAGGCAGAACAGTCTGTTCACTCGGGTGTGATTGTGTGATTTTGGAGTTTTGTCCTTCAGTAACCTGGGATGTACAGTACATTTACAGGAGATACACAACTGAAAAGCATGGACTCATCCAAAATATACATAAATCTGGAATTATCTAAAATATGTATGGATTAGGCCTGGTTGTTAATGTAGCTGTGCCAACAAACAGAAATAACAGACCCAGTCAAAGCTTTTAATTGTGCTTCTAAAATGCATCCTGGTATAAGCAAATGTTGTACCTTTTAGTATTTTAAAGCTCCAATAAAGGATTATTTGTTCCACAGCTGTGTACAAGGCTTTGAGACCCTGATGCATTAAGTTTTGACAACATTTTTTATTGAAGAGCTGCATTCATCCTGCGGACAACAATGTTCACATCACACTAAGTATTAATTTGCATTACTTCCTACAAAGGCATGTGCTTGTTATAAAAAAAATGTTTCTCCTTTTAAATCAGCACAGGGTGGGTAATTGGTCATGGCATGACAGGTTGAAAATAATCTGGCCAGCAAGCAATTAGAGCACCTCTAAATAAAACGTTATCAACTAGTCTAGTTAGAATTTACACAAGATTTATGCTATTTCTCACTATCTATGGTCCAGTTGGACTTTTTGCCCCTTATCTGTTTTCAACACTGAACTGAAAGTTCCTTTGATAACACTAACCAGCTGGCAAAGTTTAGCAGTAGTAATGGCAGACACTGGAGCTAAACTAGCAAAAAGGAAAAGGACAGAACAACAGCAGAAAACTAAACAATAGAGCAATAGAGCATGGGCTAAAGGCTAAAACATGTGTTAAGCTGTTTGTGATAACGTTCATTCCAACCCACATGCAGCAGTTATTCTGCATTGGTTTGTTCAAACTTGAGAGTTAATCAATAAAATGAAGAGTGAGGTTACAATACAATAGGTCAAAAAAATCCATCTTCCCAGCCATTCCAGATGGGCTATGGTCAAACTTTAAAAAACTGATACACCCCATAGAAATGTTTGTCACATCCGATTGTTGTGGTGATTTGAAGATATTATTGGGCTGGCTAGTGTTTAGTTTCCCTTTTTTATGAAAAGTTTTGTTTTCATTAGCTATACGAAGGTAAAAATAAAGCTTTACTTCATGTTTAACAATGATTGACGGCTGCCGTATTTGCATATTTTTTCGGGGATCGTAAAATATGTTGGTAGGGAGAGCCAGACTCTAGAAAGAAAAAATATATTATTAATTATTGTTTTTCCCACCTGGCTCCACTTAGATTGTTTCTGAGTCCTTCATAGCCCCTACTGCACAGACTCTGGCTCTACAGTGGCTGCCAATGGCAGTGCCTTTAACAGGGGTATTTTGGCTCTAACCGTACAATGGTAAATGCTGGGGCCACTCTATATATCGTCTATGGAGGTTAAATTTTGCTTACATCACAAGCTACAGACATATCTCAGGCCAATGTGCTGTGAGTAACACTAAATATAGCCTAGTGCTAAACTATGGTACAAATCAAGTACACAAAGTTACAACAATAGCAATACGCAACTACAAAGACATACATCACCTAGTTGCTTTGCATCCTACAAAAGTTGTCTTGAACTAAGAAAAGTAGCACCAAAAGATCCAATCTCCATTCATTTCCAAAACAAATGCACACCACAGTCTTCGTGGCAGCGGGGGATGGTGCTCATAGGAAGCGGAGTCTTTATCCCCAAAAAACACCACCAATTCCAGACAGTTCTCACAACGCCTCGCACAGAATTTTTAGATTTTTAGTTTTGTACACCCAAAATGTCAGTCATAAGTAAAATCTGAGCTGGGTAACTAGGCTTTTGTTAGCAAGGCCAGCTTCAGTCTTCTCCAGTCTTCTTTGAAGTTTAACATCCTCATATCTGGGGCCTCATGTATAAAAGAGTGCATGGAACCCTCACTAAAAAATGTACTTGTGCCAAAAACCCTGGAATGGCACGCTCCAAGTTTCAGGCCCCGTTTTGAGCATACACAGTAGTTATAAATGAGGCCCTTGCTCTGTTTGCACATTGCCCTGTTTCTTTTGCTGGCAGAGAAATTCCACCCAGGGCCCCGGGAGAATTCTCTTGCAATCGTGAAACACAGAAAAATCTGCAAGACTGCTTTTGCTAAATCACTGATTTCTGTTTTGATGCAGTGACTGATAAATGTGATTCTGAATATAACCTAACAGAGTCTGACACCCACACATTTGAGAGGGACAACAGACAAGTGATCCGAGGGGGAAGTGATCCTTCGTGGGATGAACACAGCGTACACAGAGCACTTAACAGAGATTTTGTCTTTCCATTACCAAATGATGACGTGATGACAATGCACTACAAGAACTATGAAAAATTTAAAAGGGTTTCTTCGATTTGTCCTGGTAACTTTTTACAGATGATATGACATTTTTATCTTTGTTATCGTTTGGGACTTGTTATTTTTAGGCAGCTGTTCATGTTTTGTGCTGAGAGTGAAGTCAGGACAGTCTGCTCCCCTCATCAGCGACCATATTGGAGCGTGTCTGTGTTTGTGTCTGTTCTTGTATGTGAAGCAGACAAACACGTGGCACACACACTACAAAACAGGCACACACAATGGAGCAAACATACAAACACAGCATGGTCTACAGCTGTATCAAAATCACAACAGGAAAACACTCAAACAGCATCACGTGATGCCTTGCATTCTCTAATGAGATGCACAAGCTCACACGGCTCACAATCGATGTCTGAGACTGAGAATGTCTGTTGGAGGATGAGACGGGCTGCTGATAGTGACTCAGTGGACGTATGATCCATGGAACTCTCATTTGCAAACATACCTGTCCTTGAATCCTCTGTTCCTTCGCCACAGGTTTCCATGGAAACCGGGAAAGCAGGGAGGTTGTGCTGTGTTTGCAAGAGAGGGGGGATGAGAGAGTTTGCAGGTAAGAAAGTCCCGTACCTTAAAAAGCCCCCTTTATTTTGCAATGATTGTTGTTAAATGTTGAAAAGAGAGCTGTGGTGAATGACCTTAACTATGCAACAACAAAGTTTGAAAGGCTTTAAAACATACAGACCTTAAGTTATATGTGTTCAGGAAAGTTGCTGCATTGCTTTTAGTAAACACCCCACAGGCAGACCTTAAGTGAACCAGGTCTACAACCTTGGCCTCAGCACCAAAGTCAAGGATCAAGCACATAAGCAGTGGGCTCATTGGGTGGCAGCCCTCATTGGCCACAGCAGTGATGTATTTACAAGCGACAGATAGAGAGGTCCCAGTGAATTTTTAATGAAAACTCTGTTTGAAATTTTGAACAAGCACAAATTGATTCATGATTTTTTAATGGCACCAGTGAGAGGCTCCCAGAATCACTGATTGTTTCTCCCACGATGAGCAAACATCCACAGCAGGAGAGAGAAAAAGAAAAAAAAGGAGGCTGTGACTCAGACAAATTCCTTCTTTTACCTCCATCAAACGATCATTTGACACAAATTTAAAGACGCCAAATCCTTTCCAGTCAGACTTACTGTTATAATGTGTCAGTTGATGACATATGTTACTAATATGCAATATATACAGTTTATTTTTATTTCTATCTACATGCATACACCTAAAAGGTCTTGTGATTAATTTTAATTTTAATGATGGCTGTGCTAAAGCTATCTAAGCTATCTAGCTGGTTTCTGGGCACCGCCCTGTTGGCTATGGCTGCCTTTTTCAGCAGCTCTCTCATATTTGTCCGTTTTTTTTTTTTCGTCTCTTTTTCGTTATCTCAGTATTTGGAGTGGATCATTACTTTGTATGGCTCATTTGTTGGTCTTAGACACCAAATTGTTATGGCTTCAGCAATATTTTTACTACTTTTTCTTCTGTGTTTGTCTGGAGATCCTAATGTAACCATGGCTGCATTGTATACATGTGAACTCAGCTGTTAGCAGCCTGTAGCATGTCAATGCTAACTGGTGTAAGTGACGACATGGACCTGTCCTTCCATCCATCGTTATTGGGAACGTAAGATCTATCTCCGATAAGATGGACAAGCTAGCCATGGTAACCCAGCAACAGAGGGAATACTAGAGGGCAGAGTAGCATCATGCTATTCACAGACATGGCTAACAGAGCTAACATCAGACACCAACGCCACATTGGAAGAGCTTCACCCGCTGTGAGCAGACAGGATCCAGGAGACAGAGATGGAGCATGACTGAAGAAGCTCAGTCCTGGACCCTGTGGAGGTGGAGGCTGGCTGAACTGGACAATGATGGACAAGTTGTCATCATCTATTTTTTTATGGACCTTTTTGCACTTTCTATACACTTTCTTACTTTTGTTTTCTTGATTGCTGCTGTGACTTCAATTTCGTTGTACTTGTTATAATGACAATAAAGTTTTATTCTATTCTATTCTATTCTCTCTAACCTCTGAAAGGATGGTTTGGCCCATTCCTCTTTGCAGCACCTCTCAAGCTCCATCAGGTTGGGTTGGGGTGTCAGCACACAGCCATTTTCAAATCTCTCCAGAGATGTTCAATTGAATTCAAATCTGGGCTCTGGCTGGGCCACTAAAGGACAATCGTAGAGTCGTCCTGAAGCCACTCCTTTGATATCTTGGCTGTGTGTTTCGGGTCGAAAGATGAACCGTCGCCCCAGTGTGAGGTCAAGTAGGCTCTAGAGCAGGTTTTAATCAAGTGTGTCTCTGTACATAGCTGCATTCTTCCTTTCGGTCCTGATGCTAAAAAACATCCCCATAGCAAGATGCTGCCACCACAATGCTTCACTGTAGGAATGGTGTTGTCCAGGTGATGACTGGTGCCCAGTTTCCTCCAAACATAATGCCTGGTATTCACTCCAAAGAGTTTAATCTTCATCTCATGAGACTAGAGAATTTTCTTTTTCATGGTCTTTTTGAAAAACTCCAGGTGACCCCTGTGCCATGCTGGTATTTGCCATGTGCCTTTTACTAAGGTGTGGCTTCCATCCGGCTCTATTGACAGAGGATCTGCATTTTTTTTTCGGGGTTACTTTTTGGTCTTTTCATGACTTTAATGATAAAGGAGAGGACAGTGGATAGAGTAGGAAAAGGGATGAGAGTACGGCGCGACATACGTGAAACAAGCTGAACTATTGATGAACCTATTTACAGCCTGGTTCAAAATACGTCTCCTGTCTGAATTGCTGAGTTTATCGGCAAACACTGTAGGTTGAACTTTTTTCTAACTTGGCGATTCAGAGGATATTAAGATCTCGAGCTCGCCCAATCAGAGGCACAGCTCAGGTCACATGACTGACGGGCTCTATAGCTTTACACAAAGCCCTTGCCACTTCCAATACGGCCATGATTCCCAATTTTGCTTTATTTTACGTTTCAGAAACAGACCGGTGACATCGGGGAGACTACATCCATGTTTAATAGTCCATGGGAATATGTACATGCCATCATGATAATTCACTAGACACACACAGCTGCCATTTGTTTGGTTTTACTTGTAGCTATGGTACCAGAAGACTTATCTCTGTTTAGGTTGATTTACATCAGAGGTGACTTGATTGAGATTTGATGTTTTTGTAACAAACAAGGTAAAAAGCCTGTCAGCTCTTTAACTAATGCACAAACATGTGGAGAATCAATCTTTCTGCCTTCCTCTTTAGTCACTAAAAGCTTTTTATGTGATGTATAATTGATATTTCCTGCCATGGCATAATACAACATGGTACAGTGACAGCTGCTACATACTGTACATGTTAGGAATGGAAAGCTGGGAGGTTGAACTTGGATATACGACAAACTGTTCAGGATGAGCATTCAGTGAGCAGAAGGAAATGTGCACAACTAGCCCTTCTGGTTTGGGTCCCTTTATAGAAATTCCCTGCTGTTCTCAAAGAGCCCTACTTGTTTTTTTACTTTTTTTCTTTTTTTTTTTTGAAAGTTTTCGATTAAATCAATCTAGAGTGAAAATCAACAATAGCAAAACATAAAAGAGCCACATTATTATTACCAGCATAACTCAGTTTTTGTCAACACAGGCTGATGGAAACACATCCAATGAAAATGAAAATTTCAGTTTAATCCATACAGATCCTCCTTCAGGAGCTTCATCACCTTATATAAATATTTGAGCCTCTCTGTTAAAAGTCCATCTCAAACAATGACGTAAGATTTTCTCCAGCAGTCAGAACTTTTAGCAGTATGAAGTTCAGTCATGAAATCCGGTTAGTCGGATAGGGTTTCACATCCCTTCTCTGCATTGTAAATTCTTGATTTGCCTGCGTAAAACCATCCATAAGGTCACAGAGGGAGGACTTCAGGATTCAAAACGTGGCCTTGCTCCATGCTGCAGTGATAAATCATGAGACAGGAAAGTCAGGTTGCTGTTATTGCTTCATGAAAGAGGTTCAGGTGTCCATCCCTTCCACTCCTCTGCCTGCACTTAATTTATATTACAGGTGTAAAGCAGTCTCAGCTCAGCTAAAGGTCTCCTCCAAAACCCTCAGGGCTGCAGCTCGCCCCGGCATGCAATAATTTATGAACAAAGTTGCCAGGCTTTACGAGACAGGAGTGCCAAGTTTGTGAAAACTTTATCTATTCTGGACACAGACTCTGACTGTTTAAAATATAGATCAAAGATTGTCTGGCTATAGATTAACAGAACGCAGCGTGGCAAAGATGGAAAACAGTATTGGACTGTAGGTCTGTCAAAGTCTGATGTTAATGCCTGGGCTGATACCCACGTTTCAAACAATAAAACTGATTCTGATGCAGATGTTACTAGTTTTTTTCTTGCTTCACTTTTTTTATTATCTTATTTTCTGATTTTTAAATTAGATTTGGTATTTTTAAATTATTTCAGTAATCGCTCTTGTGCCTTGGTCAAACCACACCATCTTTTTGACTGTCACTTTGGCCACTGTGTCCAATTAGTCATAATTTTGTGTTGCTACCAAGTGTTTGTAGCTCCTGTTTCACATATCTTTAATCCAACGTGCTCTCTGAAAGTAAAGTACTCCTGTAATCCCATGGTGACATAACAGATGTGTGATGACATTCTGATGCCCCTACCTGCTGTCATATGTCAACGTAAGGAGTATATAGTGTCTGCAGAGTGATCATTAGAGCAGCAAAGAGCTCTGGATCATCCATCTATCAGCTTTGTGTGAGAACAAGCAGTCAAACAGAGCTGCCTGTTCTCTGCCTCTCAATGTCACATCGACCCTCCTCCATTCCTGGTACATTTTTTATCTCTTTCTGTCTCATTCTTTTTCTCCCCCAAAGTCTTCACATCCTTTACCAAACTCTCTTTCTCTCTGCATCTACTGTACACACCCGAAGGAAAGCCACATGAGAGAACCCGGCAGCCCGTGTGATGGGAGCAGAGGCCACACACATCATTCAGCGCTGGCAGATATTTGTTCTCTTTCCATAGAGAAAGGCGAAGCTATGACACTGCTTAGAGCCATCCATCATCCTCCGCTTCGACTCTGCGCTTGCTACCGTCTCTCTTTCAACTTTTTGGAGGTCAGATGAGCAGAGTGAGCCGTCTCAGTGTTCCCTGGCATTTACTGCTCGACGCCGCAAGGCTGAGCGGCGACAGAAAGGAAAGGCTGCCATTTCTGCGAGAACAGGCACGGGGTCGAACTAATAGACTGGTTCCTGACAACAAACACTCAGGTGTCACCCGGCACAGGTTAAAGAGATGGCGAGGCGGCGAGTACAGGTTCCCCCACTGTGTTTTGTAACAGGAGGAGGTAGTTCAAAGGCTTCTCCTGCTTACACAACAGACATTTACCACCTCTCTGCTGTCTGTCACCGTGTTACACAAGCTTTGTGTTGCAATGTGAGGAAATGTGTACCTTCTGAAGACTCTGTTCCTCTGCTGCAGGTGTGCATTGCTCTCTACCATCTGCAAAGCTTGTACATACACCTGAAAGTTATATTTTGAAAGAGTAAAACTCTGACACTCTGTCGAGGAACATCTGACACAAAGGGCTGTGGTGGGAAATGAAGAGGGCTTTCACCAGTTTGTAACTACAAAGTGTCCACGTGTGCCTCAAGAATTCCAAACATGTGTTCGAACCCACACACATGCACTCAGACAACAAGCTGTGTTAACACTCAGCAGCACTGCAGATAACACATGAAAGAAAAACAGGCTGATGGATGGGATGGAAGCTGAATCGAGACAGTGCTGAACAGTAAACAAAGGGGAATGAAGTAAGAGAAACTCATCGATACAGACACTTTTCCTGCTGGTGTCCTCAACTTGTGAAAACAAAGACATCATGTGATATTTTCAAGAAGATACAACAACACATTTCTTCTGATGCCACCCCATCACCCCATTTTTACTACATACTCTACTTCCTTCTGACAGGTAATCTTCCTTAATCTGTAAGTTTTGCCTTGTGTTGAATTTTTTTTTAAGCTGGTGTAAATGCTTGACAATGCAGAACAACAACATGTGAGGTGAGGCGTTGACACATTTAACTATTAAAGTGGGTAAAACTGGGTCAATGATCTTTGAAATAGGCTGTCAACTAATGACTGTTGAATTCATTTCATTATTGCAGGGGTTACCAAACTCATGTCTTTGCTCTGGAGAAAACTAGACTAACTATGCGCATGAGTTGCGTTGTTTCATAAACCAACCTGCTGCCAGTGAAAGTGTTCCTATTGTCATGTGTCCCCGACTGGTCAGTCTGTTTTGTTTTGGTCTTTTTTGTTATGTTTTGTTTTGTTTTGTTTTTTGTGTTCTTTTTCCCCATCTGTCTCATCATGAAAACATTAGAAAACACAAGAAACAGCACAGTCCGTAGAAAAAGTTTCCCCAACATGCAAAGCAGATGTTTCTGGATGAAGAAATCCTGCAGACAGCAATGTTTAAGCATGGGAATATTAAATCATCACACTGTCATTTTTGTTGACACAACAGGATTATTTGGTTGAAACAAGTAGAACCCTAACCTTTTTTGGATGCTTGCTTAGCATCAGATTGGTATTTTAATTAGCTGACCACCCAGTCCTTCAGATGTTGCATTCTCAGTACATACTTATCTACAGCTCTAAAGGCCTTTGCACATTGAGCCCATTTTTGGACACACTTTAAAAAAGAAGTTCAGTCCAATGTCATGTCAGTCATTAGATATGCTGATTTTCCATAGTTTTAGGGGATCGGTGATTGGTGATCGGCCCATCCTTGCATATGAAACTGATCTGATATACCTCTGGGAAGGTCTGACAGTCAGTGTTGCTTTTTGCTCTGAGACCTAAAACTCTGGACACTTAATTGTTTGAAGATTATATATTTTTTATTTTTTTCAAGGATTTTCAAAAAAATAGGATTGGATCATTGAAGGTAGATGCTGTCAGTTATAAAAAATAAAAAATAAAAATTGGTATTGGCCCAAATCGGTATTGGCAGGTCAGGCTTTTTAAAGATCGGGGATTGGTGATGGGCTAGAAAATTGTGATCTCTGCACCCCTATCAATCATGTTTGCACACTCACACCAAAACTTTGTCTGTCATCATTAGGGATGCACGATATATCGGTATCAATATTGGTATCGGCATATGTGTAAAAGTGGGCCTTTATTTACTCGTTAGCAGCCGGCCATCTTCAGAGCATCTTGAACGATCTTTCAATACTCAAATAATACTAGTATTTTTTTATCTGACTATGTAAACACCAAAACTACCAAAGAGGAGTGGACTCTCTTCTTTTATGTCTCTCTTCCTGCTTCTGATCCAAAAAGAACAGACAAAAGATACTTTTTAGATCGTGTTCATCTCAGGCGCAACATCCTTTGATCCTCTCCATAGTCGTCTTTTCTCATGATCACGCCGCCCTTTCTCTCTGAACTACCTTCACACATAATCTCTGATTGTTTTTGGTTTTGTTTTCATCATTACTGATATCTGTTAAATATCGGTTATCGGCCATAACAGCAGCGGCCATAACATCAGATATCGGGATCAGAAAAAAAAAAATCACACCGGTGCATCTCTAGTCATCATTATTTTCAGGAACAGGTTCAATTTTTTTGCTTTCTTTTCCCATCCGCCCAGCTCATTGCCAGAATAGACTGGTTATTCAGTCATAGCCTACCTGGGTGATTAAGGTGAGGTGTTTGACACACATTTTCTGAAATTTCAGGCTATTTATCAACAATGAATGAAGACTTGATTAGATTTGTCTAATACTGTGAATTTTTGCAACTAATAGAGATTCGGATTCAGTATGCAAGGTTTCTTTCCATGACTTTTTTTTTCAGCTTATGGATCCAAAAAATCACATTGGAAAATAATGAACTCAGTTTGAAAAGGCCTTAAATGTACTCAAATAAACCAACACAGTATTAGAATGATTGGCATTGCCCAGGGGAGGAGATGAAAACCCAACTTGGCAGCATCTTATGTTAGCATACCTCACATATCTCATTAGTGATAACACCAGCAGGGGTATCTGGGTTAATTTCACGGGGCTTGCCAATGGCTGCTGGAGGTGAAACTAATGCCTTGCCAAAGACTTGATGCTTTGTTATTTGAACAAGCATGATTGACAGAATAATATGTAAAACATTCATCTCATTTGTTTAAGATCTGGTCTTGTTTTTGTGTAGAGGGCAGGAGAAATATGAGTTACAGGATGAGTGAGCATGTGCAAGCATGTTGAGTCCAGTAGGGTGTACAGGCTTTCAAACATTCACTCATTCACACTCTGTCCTGAGGACAGCTGTGAGGTGTAATGATCAAAGGAAGGTAAGAAAAAGTACAAGAGAAAAACAAAACTGCTGTAATGAAATGAAAACATGAGAAGGCACAGCAGCCACAGAGGCAGCTGTCAGTATCATAGCTCTAAGATGTGAGTCTTGTCAATAGAGATTGATATTCTGAGACAAATGCTTTCCAGCTATACACACTAACACACACATACACACAAACTCCCAGAGAGTCTCTGTAAACCTCCTTCCCCAACATATTTATTTTCTCCTGACCCCTCAGCACTTTCAACAATTTTCTAAAGAGTTATGCATGTTTTACAAAAGTTCTTTCTTTTACTGTATTGTAAACAGAAATGACTCTGTAGAAGGAATCATCACATAGGATCAAAAACTCCTCAAAAAAAACAAACACTTTGAACAGATTTTGTCACTGCATCCACAAAACATAGGCTGTGTCCGAAATGGCATACTAACGTACTACTCATACTAAGTGTGACGTCAAAAATAGTATGTAGTGTGTTCACATTAAATAGTATGAAAAGATTGTGTGCGCGAGAAATACCCGGATGTATACTATATCGGTAAAAATTGTAAGTATGGGAGGTGGGCATACTAGTCGCACTGACACGCCCCATAATGCATTGCGAGCCCCGTATTTATAAACGTAAATACAGAATGAGATGACAAGATGAGAAGCAACTAAAATGGACTTAGCTCTACAGGGAAACCTAAACGTAGGTACAAAGAAATAAAGTCCCTGAGGCGACGGACGGATAGTCTTCGGTGTCTGCGAGCAGTAAACATTTTTTAATTTTTTGAAGAGTGACGAATTCGTCTTGAGACCGGTGTTAGCTAAAAATCATCCACTAGCGAACTTCCCGTTTTCAAAATAAAAGCACCCTTTATTATCTCCTTTAAGTTCTTTAACGCTTTTGTAAATTGGGCCCTTGTTTTGGAGCGGACCGGAAGTTTCTTTGATAGCATATTGGCGCTCTTAACAGAATGTCCGAAATGTTGAAATTAAATTTGTATCCGTGCGTTTTATGGCCCAAATGACCACATTTTGGTTTTCTACATAATGACTTTCTCGCCTAAAATGTTCTTAAAACTTTCAAATGTGGCGAATCAACAGAGATATTTGATAGCCTGGTGTGCTTCCATAGACTTATGTGTGCTTCCAATTTTTGTCGTTGGAGGTTTTGAAATGCATCATGGGAAACCGAGTAGTATACTACAGTGTAAACGGTTGGCACTCTAATCATACTTAAAGTATGTAGTATACAATATATACACAACGACCATATAGTATGTAGTATGTTAGTATGCCATTTCGGACACTGCCATAGACTGTAAAAAAAATGGAGATCCGCTTGCTCGGCTCGAAGTGAGGTCTCCACAAAAACTGCTCCCCCTGGTGGCTGGCTGCAGTACAGGTTAAAAAATCCGGCTTTCCAGCCATTCCAGATGGGCTGTGGTCAAACTTAAAAAAATTAATATTCCTTATGGAAATGTTACTCACGTACGGTTGTTGTGGTGATTTAAAGATATAATTTGGCTGTCTTGTATTTAAGTCCTCTTTTTTCTGGAAAGTTTCGTTTTCAGTAGTTATACAAGGTTTACAATGAGGCTTTACGTAACGTTTAACGATTATTGACAGCTGCCGTTCTGTATTTTTGGGGGGAATTTTAAATTATGTCAAGCAGTAGAGTCAAGAAGTGATTAAACTTTCGATAGAAAAAAAATATTATTTTTGTCACTCAGCACCCAGGATGAACAAAGATTTGACATTCTTCAAGGAAATCATGGACACCATGTTCTCTACTCCAAAAAGGAAAAGGACCACAAAGCTGATTATGAACACTTACATGAGGTAATGTACCATAAGCACTAGATGATACAGGTTTAGAGAAACATAGCTGCCAACTATGTTTCATCAACATATTACAAAGTGTCCAATCTTTTCTAAGCCGGAGTTTTAAAAGTTATGATAAACTTGCTGCAAGTATACTCTTCACTAATTCCTCAAACGTAAAAAAAAACATGGTGGTTGTCTTAAACAGAGACATTCCTAATTTTCATTCCACACAGTTTACAGAGGGCATATTTTCAGAGGATGTTTTTTGTTAAACGTTTGAAAAGGGAGAAAAGTAAAATGCTTCCCACAAAAAGATAAAACATTTCAATAATTCTGAAAAAATACAAAAGAAAACAGAAAAAAAAGTTAATTTCCCTTTAATCATTTTAAGATTCCCTTCATTATAAAAAAAAAAATAACTTATAAATGTCAAGAAATACATTTAAGCCATTATGCTGTTATAGAAAAAAAAAAAACATTATGTGTTGGCTTCAAAAATCCCAGACCTTCTGCCTGCATGTACAGATTTAAGAAAAAGTATGTCAGAAGTTGGGTTGTTTTGATTATATCACACATTCTTTAATCTTCAGAGCTGTACTTAAAATACTGTCTATATATAGTGGCAGTCCTGTGCCAAAACAGTGTTCGCCCTTTGCTTTGTTTCCTAAAATTGTCCAACCAGAAATGTGTGAAATAAAAAACAAAGTCTTCTGAGGACACATTTGTTGGCGGTCGGACAAAGTGAAATATGTATCCTCAGCTCACATCAGACTGTTTTTCTCACGTCAAACCTCAGCGACCCATCTAACACACCCTCAACCCAGCACGCAGTGTTTTGAAAACGTGTCAGCAGCACTTCCAAACTATTTCTATAACATCCGCACTCCACATGTGTGCGTCTGACTGGATCTGGGCTCAATTATCAAATCTGGCATTAAGTGAATGAGTTCTTCGTATTTCTGTGTGTGCGACTGGATCAGGAGCCTCTGTTGTTTACATGCAAGCGTGAAGCAGACAGGCACACGACACAGACAGCGGTGGCTTTGAGTGACGTTTGGATTGGTCTTGTAACCTGTCAGTGTCTGCATTCTGATGCAGTGGAAAACCAGCTTCACCACAAAAATGTAACTAAATACCAAGAATTCCAGCTTGGGCGCACAAAAAAAAAGCACAGAGAGTGCATTCCAGTTCAAGTTCAGCGTTGTTCACAATTAAAATCAGATTGTTTGGGAGCCTTTTGTGTGTGCAGGCAATGAACTTCTGCTCTATCTGTGTTTGAGCTGGTTGGTGTTTGGGCGGAAGAGCTCAGTGGCCCTGGTTTTCTGAACACTGAACTCTTGAACCAGAAGCCTGGATTAAAAACTGACCTGGGAGCAGCAAAATCTAAAAACTATAATTAAGTCTGATTAGAGAACATTCCTGGGGTCTGTTGCTTCATGATAGATGAGCTGCACAGGCTAAATGAGACCCCAGCCTCTTTTGGTTGAGCAATTTAATAAGATAAGAATGAAATATGTTCATTGACTACAAGGCATCACACCAAAACAACCACAAACATGTACTTTACAGGCAGCTCACTGAGTCAAACAAACACACACACAAAAAAAAAGAAAAAGAAAAAGGAATCCCTGATTACTTTCCAAAGTGAAATGCACAGAGAGGAAAACAGCTCTGAATGCTTTGGAAAACCAACCAGTCATTACAGGGATCATTCCTATGGTTTCTACAGTATAATTAGCTCTAAGAGCTAGCACTGTACCTATAAATACCAGAGACTAAACAACAATAAACAAAGGGATAACCGCAGCCAGCAACCCCTCACATTAGACTTCAGTTCTTTCCCACAACCTCTGACAGCAGCGGCGTTAACAATAACAGCAGCGACAGCAGCAGAGGCATAACTCAGCTCTGATGCTCACAATTTAACCTCACTCATGTTATTTATTACTATAGTAGCTATAAACGACTGCTTTGTCTCTTTCAGTCATCTTTCTTCAATGAAACTACACCCCAGACTTCTCCCCTTTCCCTCTTTTCTCTATTCTTCTTCCTTTCCTCTGCCCACACTCATACTTCTTCTCTGACATCAAGCAAATGTAGGTCACTGTCATTCAGTTTGGTTGGGACAGTCTGAAAACAAGCTTTGAGTGAAACCATCCTTTAACCACACTGTGTCATAACAATCAACTGGCCTACCAAGACTTTCCCAGCCTACCAATCAAACTGTAGCAAAACATAATCAAACAGAGTGGTGTGAAGACGTTTCTGCAAGCTTTTTGTGTGATGGTACAATGATGACTTTGTAAATCTTAGAATATGTACATCATTCAAAATTAAAAGGGAAAAGGTTTGAGTGTCTAAAACATCTCTGAGACTTTTGACAAGTCAATACAGTGCAGTAACACCGAGGTCAAGCCAGCACACAAGTAGAACACTCGGTCAAGCCAGCCCACACGTTGTTTTGTGGTGCGCGAATATATGGCACATTATGGTAATAGCGGCAAACGCCTCATATCAAAGTAAAAGCAATCTGACTGACAGTACAAGACGTGAGGATGAAACTCAGAAAAAATCAGCTCATTCTGATGTGGAATTTCACAATAAAAGCCCTCTAAACTTTCAAATCTCACTGTATTTTGTCAATAATTAGAATAAAATTATTTTAAAAATCTGTAGTTATAACTGAACAATTCCACTTTAGACTGATAGTACTTGACCTTAGGATGAAACTCAGTAAGAATCAGCTCATTCTGATGTGGTATTTCACAATAAAAGCCCTATAAACTTTCAAATCTCACTGTATTTTGTCGATAATTAGAATAAAATTATTTTAAAAATCTGTAGTTATAACTGAACAATTCCACTTTAGATTGATAGTACTTGACCTCAGGATGACACTCAGAAAAAATCAGCTCATTCTGATGTGGTATTTCACAATAAAAGCCTTCTAAACTTCCAAATCTCACTGTATTTTGTCAATAATTAGAAAATAATTATCTGAAAATCTGTAGTTATAACTGAACGATTGCACTTTAGACTGATAGTACTTGACCTCAGAATGACACTCAGAAAAAATAATCTCATTCTGATGTGTAATTTCAAAATAAAAGCGTTCTAAACTTTCAATTTTCACTGTACTTCATCAATAAAAACATTACTTATTAAAAAAATCTGAGGTAGAACTGGACCATTCCACTTTAGATTGATAGTACTTGACCTCAGGATGACACTCAGAAAAAATCAGCTCATTCTGATGTGGTTTTTCACAATAAAAGCCTTCTAAACTTCCAAATCTCACTGTATTTTGTCAATAATTAGAAAATAATTATCTGAAAATCTGTAGTTATAACTGAACGATTGCACTTTAGACTGATAGTACTTGACCTCAGGATGACACTCAGAAAAAACAATCTCATTCTGATGTGCAATTTCAAAATAAAAGCCTTCTAAACTTTCAATTTTCACTGTACTTCATCAATAAAAACATTACTTATTAAAAAATATAAGCCCTCTAACCTTACCAATCTCACTGTATTCTCTCTATTCAGGACTTTTATTTTGAATTTCCACATCATAATGAACTATTTTTTTCTGAGTGTCATTCTGAGGTGAAGTACTATCAGTCCGAGGTAGAATAATTCAGTTTTAACAACAGATTTTTCAATAATATTTTATTTTTCTTCTTTTATTTCGAACATGAGGTCAAAGGGAAATTTCTGTCAAAGACAGAAACAAATACAAACAAACAGACATTATCAGACATTATATTATAAATCTATACATTGACGAAACACGGTGAGATTTGAAAGTTTAGAGGGCTTTTATTGTGAAATTCCACATCAGAATGAGCTGATTTTTTCTGAGTTTCATCCTCGCGTCTTGTACTGTCAGTCAGATTGCTTTACTTTGATATGAGGAGTTTGCCGCTATTACTGTAATTTGTCATATATTCGCGCACCACAAAACAACGCGTGGGCTGGCTTGACTTCAGCGCAGTAACAGTCCAGTACAGAATACAAAACAAAACCATCACTGTACAGCGTGATGCATGCATTCCTCTCCTCCTCAAAGTAGACTCACCCCACAGGTCATACTACTGCTAATGCTAGCAAGCTGGCAGAAACATTAAGTTAACAGCTTCTTAAAATACAAGAAAATTCGTTTACCTAAAATAAGTGTCGCAGGCGCGTGGGACTCTTCCTATGGATGTTGCTCGCTGTTTTCTCCTCTTGAAAAACTTGTTATCCATGACATGAATCCAAGAGCAGGTGGCATGATTGAATGCAAACGGCTCACCCCAATCTGGATTGTGACATAAACAGTACAGATGCGTTTGCCAACTATTACAAGTAAGGATATGACGTTGTAAGAGATGAATTTTACAGCCGAAGCAGGTCCATGTGGAGATATCGTAAACACAGGAAATATCCCGCTCAGCGGGCCAATCACAGGGCTTGCTGTTCATGTCGTAGCAACGGTTGCAACGCGAAAAGTAGGATTTTGGTGCACGTGGGCGACACGCGCCGGGCGAAGATTTCTCTGTCTGGAAGCACTGATTGTTATTGTGACAAACTATGATGCGGCGGTTTCAAAATCTAGTTCAGTAGTTGAAGAAGAGGAAAATTGGGCGTTTGGATTTTTAAAAATTTTGCTAAACAAATTATAGTTAGGCTACTTATTAGTCCACACTTGTTGTTTTGAATTGATATCTTTTTTTAGGTATCTTTTGTATGAAAGGATATGATAGGCTATATATGCAACCACAACACACAGGTGCTTGAATAACAAAAAATTAAATTAACATAGAAAAATGAATACAAATGTGTCAGACACTTTGCTGATATCATTTAATGCGTAGATATGAAGTGAATAATTCCATAAAGTATGATGTCATTCCTCTCCTTTATTGGTCCAAGTGGGTTTGTTTTGCCTAAACTGTGTGTCACAGTAAAACAGTTCTTGTAATTAGGTCTATGTGTCAACCATTGGACCACACCAGTAATGGCTGTCCTGACACTTCAGGTGGAATGACCAGACCTCTTTGAATCATTTGACAGAAAACCACACATCTGCTGACTTTTGTAAGGGAGACTGTGAAGAGTCTGTAGTGGAAATGCCAAGATGAAAAATAAAACACACAGGTTAAGTTACAGGGACTGTTTAACTGTAAAAATTTAACTATCTAACAGCCTTGTTGACTTGGTTTTGTGTTGTATTTAGTTTTCATCATTTAAATCATAATATTATCTTAAAACTGACTGATGTCCCACATTAAAAAAGTATATGACAAAATCAAAATATAACAAAACTGAAGACAACCACACTAAGTTACACTTGGTAGTGATAAACACAGCACTGATGTAATCTGTGCATAACTTTTAACTGAGTCAATAGCATCCCTGGTGTTAATCAAACCTCAATGGATCCATCATTCCCCCCCTCCTCCCCCACACAAAACCACACACCTCCAGACGTTTTGCACATGATACAAGATTTGAAAACAACAAAATACATTTTCAAAACAGATGTCTAGAATTTGGCTGTTGTCAAAGTCTCAAACATAAGTGATCACTGGAATTTTATTAAAACTTTGATGATTATCAGGAACATGTAGTAGGACTTCTATATTGTGGGCTTGTGGTAGAAAGCAAGTTTCTTTAAAAAGATAAAATTATTATTTATGTAAAGGTCTGTTATTGTTTTTAGTCCTTTATGTCCCAAATGAATAAAGACTTGACCACAAAGCCTTGCTAATGATATTGAATTCACGAGTTCCAAAAGTCCTCAGGTACTCTGCTGCTTGTTACCTGGCAACTTGTCACTGATGACAAGACTCTGATTTCTCTGTGGTGTAGTCCAAGAAAAAGTTCCAAGCCCTGTTAATGTTGTTTTTTCTTACAGTTTGAGAGATGAGCCACAGAGGTGCATGAGGGTGGATTTTTGGTCGATATGTCCTCTAAAGACACATGAGTGTATCAGTTTGAACAATTAGAATTTCCAGACTCTAAACTACTCTGTGCTACAACAAAGCAATACATTGCACACTGTTTCAAGTGCACATCCACAGATGAGTCTGGTTCTGTTAGATGGGCTGCACACATACCTAATATCAAGGACTGAGTTACACTTCCTTTTCTGCGTTTCACTCTACCTGCACAACACCACAGCTGCCTGTGCTGAGGCCTCTCCAGCCATCCCCATCTCCTCTAAAATTCATTAGGAAACATACACACACACACACACACAAACTGTCACACTCTCTTCAGGTCTTGGCTGGAGCCTGTGGCCTGTGACCCACAGATGCGTGTGTACAGGCCTCAAGTGACGGACAAATGCTCCCCAGCCCTGAGAACAATTAGTACTGCCAACACGAGAGACACAGAGAAAGGGAGAGACTGTCACACTGGGGCTGCTCACTGGAGAGAGACGAGGGGGCTGTGACCCTTCTCTATCGCGCTGTGCTCAGTCACCAGATGCTCCATGCTATGAAACTTATGGACAAAGATAGATAGAAACAGAGACAGTGACTACAACTGAACTTAATGCAATTTTCACCTCTAATCTTGGGCAACCATCTGATATACATCATATACACATTAGACATCACACGTGTAACAACAGGTAGTTCAGTCTTTAAGAGGCACGACAGCCTGAATCTGGTCATGTCACATACACTAAGCCTTTTAACAGCCCTACAAAACCTCCTCCACAGTAATGTCAGCTCTTGAGCACTTGGGAAAAAATGTGAAAGAATTTTCCATGACTGATTGCCGCTTCACCACAGCTAACATGAGCTTATCATTTCACCTCTCACACTTTCACCACAAATAAACTCAGGAGACACAGCTCATTGCCTAGTTTTGAGAGAAATCAACGCACATTGCTCCCCCCCTCCACCACAGAATACGTGCTACGAATTCCTGGCTTGACTTCACAGGCGCACTGACTTGTTTTTCTGTGCTCTTTGTGGAAAATATATATTGGAAGTGTCTTTTTTGAGCAGGTATGCTTACTCCGGCACCCTTGATTTCAATGAGGGGCTAACATAATGTTGAATGCTCTTCTCTCATATCATCTTCAGAAAACACCTTCATGTGATTTATCTTTCAAAGATGAAAATGTTCACTACAAGAAGCTTGATCATGGAGCCATTTTGTTCTTAAAGGTTTCATCACTTCTGCCTCCTTATCACCTTAGACGTTATCAGACATGTTTCATAAATCCTCATTATTCTGATTCCAAACCCTTTTTTGCATTGACAGATTTATTCATGTGATCACATTGTTTTGGCCTTTTCTTCTTCGTTTTTCATTACTCTGACCTGATGCCTCCTTGAACTGTAGTTATGTAATTCAAGGTTTATCACCCTCCCTTCTTTTGTCCCAGCAAATCTTAATCAAATAGCTTCTGTTAAAAGTCCTCATCTACTCTATTTAATGCTGGGATACCATTAATAATGTTTTTAAAGCAAAAAGGAGCTCCCTTTATAACATTTATTACAAAGAGCGACAGCAGCTGTAGAGTAAGACCATTCAGCAGAGCAGTATTATTCATATTGGATGAGACTGCAGAAAATGAGTTTAACAAATACTGATCTCTTAGGCAGAAAAGGAAACATGTTAATGTTTAGAGCTTGTCTACCATGCACAGACAGTTTATGCTGCACTTTTATGTCTTATGACATAAACAGCATATGACATCCTAAAATATATTTTAGGGGGCTTGTACCAAAAGTAAAACAGTAAAACTCAGCGGGTTGTTGGAAGAGACGAAATAAAAAAAGACAGACAGAGAGGACCAGACAGGATGTTTAAAAGAATATCCCGTCATATTTTCCGTTAAGCAGTATTATCTTCACATGTGTACACTAAACTGTAAAACAAGACTGCAGCAGTTAGATAACAGGTTGGGTAAATCTGTCGTTCATTTCTTGATGAGTTTAACTGCAGTGCACTCTGGCAACAGGTGACTACACTTAATAAGCCCCGCACATCTGGTATGTGATGTATTAAGTGTGAAGTCACATGGCCACCATGCACCAACAGTCCTAAAACACAGGCACAATCACCCTCAGTGGCAGCTGGTGAAAAATATTCTAGGTGGAGCTGCGCTGTGCCAAACTTGGTTTTTAACAACCATACCACCATGATGTGACACAAACTGCAGGGGAAAAAAAGGAAAACTGCTGAAAAGCTCCCCATCCCCCCACCACTGGGGATCAATAAAAAAATCATTTGCCAAAAGAAAAAAAACATATTTAAATGAGTAATCTTCTTAATATTAGTTTCTTAAATTAAAACAAATAAAAATAAAAATACACCTCCATCAAGGAGGACGGCACCCTCTATTGGCCAGCCACTGATCATGCCCTACAACACTGGAGGGAAGTTTTATGTAACTTTAAGAAGAGATTGCCAAGCTTTGATCTTCAGCTTAATAAAAATAATTTTAAAAAATGATATTTCACATTAAGTGAATACAACTTTAATTTTGTTTATGTGTTTGTTAATAACTCTTGCTATTCACTGTTAGCTGGTAGCCATGATGAAATATTGCATTACCTGTTTCTGCAGGTCACATTGATTTTTCACTAAAACACAATTTACATAGATTAATAATAAACAGTTGTGTTATGCTCTTTTGCATTTACATTAATATATAAAATACAATATGAAACTTGGCTGTGTACAGTAAGGTAATATTACTTCGTGTAAATTTCCTGAGAGAAAGAACATCCCATGTAGGACGGGCAATTTGCTCAAGTTGATAAACATGATTCCTTCATCTCAAAGAATATATCAGTTTGAATTTAAACAACTTGTTAGAAGACTTAGAGACAACTCCTCAGGTCATTTTTTAAATTTAGTACAGATCAAGTTAAGTTAGCTCACAATGTTTTACAGTGCACATTCTCCATCCAAAACAGCTGCCGGCCAGTACACGTAACTGGTGGGTCTCCCCTTCCTCTCGAACAGGACAAAAACATACCCCGCAGTTTAACAAGAGTAATAAAACACACACACACACACACACACACACACACACACACACACACACACACACACACACACACACACACACACACACACACACGTTCACAGACACCAGCATGTGCTGTTTAACAGAGCAGCAAGTGCTCAGGTGTTTTCCCCTTCACAATAAAAGCACTTTGGTAAAAATTTGCTGCCATGTTTTCACTGTTTAATGTCTGTGTTTGGGTTCGCTGTTCAGCGCAAGATTATCTGAGGTCATGTTCACAGAAAAATTCTCAGGAAAAAAGTTCAGGTTTGAGAGCAGCCCTGGCCCGCTGTGCTGGCTATGTGTCTGCTCCAGCCTCAGTCAGACACACACAGCTATATTTCATGTACTCATTTCTGGCACTTAACAACTTGAATCCACAGCCATGAAGCCCGAAAGAAGTATTCTGAGAGCGTGTTTGCAGGAACTGGCTGCACATCACACAGGCAACTGGCCTAGTAGTCATGCACACACACACCAACGCAGGCATGCACACTTGGATACACACTTCCAAGGAAAAGGATGGAAAAAAAGAGACGATTGCGTGGGGGAGGAGGAATAAAGGAGGATATAGAGAAGGAAGAAAACAAGCAGGAACAAGAGAGGAGAGATAGGGAAAGTCTGCATCTGCAAAGGACTTTACAGGCTTTGCAATCATGCTGCCACGTCAACAAAGACAGATAGTCTGCAAACATTGGGGTGAAGCAAAAGGAATCTGTCTTCTTTCTCTCTCAATCTTTCTTCCTCAGTGAACAACAAGCTCTGTTGTTCTCCATGTTGTCCATCCACACACAAATACACATTTGAACAGATGTTTGTGCCAGAAAATTTCATTTCAAGAAGAAAGTTTAGGACCTTTAGATTGAAAGTTAGCTCTTGGTCTTTGGTACTCTCTTCCAACTCCCTGAGTCTCTTTTAAAACCAGTAGACTAAATCACTGTCCTGTGTTACACACTTATATATTCTAGTAGAACGAGTTTATTGCAATAGTCGGAAGCCTTGTTTGGTGTTAGCATGCAACTTCTTCTGCAATACGTGTGTGGGTATTAAAGAATTCATTATGTGTGTTTAATGTAACATCTGCCTCTTCTCCAAGCACCTGGTAAAGGTTCGATCGCACTTGAGCACAATTCTCTGAGGTTTTTTCTGCAGCCACTCTATTTCGAGTGTTGCCTTTCTGGATGAGAGATGGAGTCTTACATGCCTGCAAGTCCCTTAACAAGCGGCTCTAATTTCATGCACACTGCTGCAGCACTTTGTTCTGAAACCAGGAAATTCAGCAGAACATTTTGTCAATTAGTTTGCACAGTTAACAAACACAAACAAAAGGCTTCAATAAATTCCACAGTGATTAAAGGCTGGATGTGCAGCTTTCGTGCAAGCAGAGTGGCATGAGTTGGGTACAGTCAAGCAGGCTGAACTTTCTACTTGTGCTCAAGTGTGAGGCTGTGTGTGAGTGGGACTGATTTCATCCTCTGACATCAAAAATGACCTGTTGATGATTCATTCTTTGGACAGTGTTGGGAAAACGCAGGAACTATACGACATAAAGCAATAATGTCATTATAATGATAACTGTATCAAAATATTCATAGATTGTTTTTTCTCAGCAGTAATGAGCAACTGCTGATATGAAATCTGCCTTCTTGATGGACTCAGGTTCACCTGCTGTTTACCTCGATGGTAATGAATTTTACATAATGATCCACCCTAATGAATCTTCCTGAAGATTAAGGCTCACAATTTGCTCTGTCTGTGCTGAGGAAGTGAGTATTTTGCATTTCTTGTCAAAATTTCAAGACTGCCCTCCTGTAGCTGCAGTTAGTTAGTTGGTTTTTTAAGGACTTTAACTTAAGTAGCATGGACAAAGTAGGGCACTACCCTGTTTTGTTGTAGGTCCCTGCGATGAACATATGATGGATACTAAAAATAATTTAAGGCTCTTTTTAGGCACTGTAACTACAAGTTTATATCAAATTAGTGTTAGAGTTATTCTGCTGCAACTTAAAAATGTTTTAAAGAACACAGGACTTTCACAGTATTGCAGAGGTTAGTGTTTTTAGCTCAGCGAAAGGCAGCACTTGGATCCCAGTGGGAAAGGTGGCTTTCTGTAAGCAGTTTGTATGTTCTCTTTGCTAATGTTCCCTGGCTTCCTCTGGCCAAAAATATGCCGATCAGGTTGATTGGTCAGTCTAAGCCAGGGGTCACCAACATGGTGCTCGTGGGCACCTGGGTGCCCTCAAGAACCACTTAAGGTGCCCGCGAGGCATGTTCCAAAAAACAGCACAGCTCAAAATGGAGCTCATTCCTATCATCATTGTTCTGTAAACCATTTATAATAGTTGTGAAGTAATTAACACTGACCAGTGAGCAGTCTCTTCACATAGTACTACCACTTCTACTTTGATTAATGTTGTTAAAAAGTGATCTGTGCAGAAAAATTTTATCAGACAAGTAGCCCTGCGTGCCACTCGTATACCATAAGGTAGCCCCAGGTCTCAAAAAGTTTGGTGACCCCTGGTCTAAGCTATAGCTGATAACAGATAAATGAAGGACAGTAAATCAAGGTACACTGACTGTGCATAGTTTCTAGACCATGACCACCTCTTACCTCATTGCACTCATCATCTATAAGTAAATAAACGTATTTCCTATTTGCTGAATAGCTGTTAATATTGCATAACTGACCTGAGGTGTCAACTACAATAAACATGTTTTTACTGGATGGATTTAGAGGGCCTGTTTTCATTTGTCTGCTGCCCTGTCCTGTTTTTTATTTACTTTTAACTAAAACATTTGGCTCTTCAACAGAGACATATTTCAGAGGGTTTTTGATTGCCTGCTGTTAGTGATTAAAGGACTTATTAATGCAGAACAGGTCAGCTTCCAATCTGATATGATCATTCATTACATTCACAAAACATATGACACACAATGTGATATATCCTTATCCACTTTACTGCTGTTTAAGAAAATAAAATAAAGCCTTTGAGTGCAATTATTGTGTTCCTGCTGTGTGCATTAAAGTCTCCTGCTCAGCTTCCTGTCTAACACTGTTTCATTTCTCTTTAAATTCACTCCAGCTGATGTTATGAGCCTTCAGAGACTCATTCAGACCTGGCATCTAAATTCCTTTAATCTGAGACATGAGCGGATACGTTGTCAGCGTGTCTGACGTGATCCACTGGCTCCACCGTGTGTCCACAGATGAGAATGCACAGATAAGCAGCCTTGGGCTGTGTTAGGTATTACATGTTAATGTTACATTTTAATGATTCCCAGTGGGAGATTCTCTTTTCATTTGTGGTCCAGGAGAAAAAATAAAGGTTAATACAGCACCTACAACATTGAAAACACTTTAGTTTACAGCTAAAGGACACTTTTTTTTCAGCAGGGAGGCTTCAGAAAAGAATTCATCTGGAATCCAGATGTCTGTCACACATCTGTAATGAGGGCAGGTTTTAATTTCAACTAAACACAAAATCCCATTTTCATTACCTGACAAACCGCTGCTAAATTTTCTGGAGCTTCCTAGCTCAACCTGATAAAGCCACCACCAGCTTTTTGTTGTACTAAAATCTGTCTGGTTCCCCGACAAGGTTGAGGGATACCCACTGCTGCTGGGGACAACAGGAATGCATTTGCCAATCCAAGACTCAGCAGTCTGGAATCAAACCAGGAACTTTCTGATTGTGAGGCAACAGCACTAGCCACTGCACCACTTTTCTCTGTGCAGATATAATTATCAGATCATATATACAATTACAATTTCACTTAGCAGATGTTTTTATCCAAAGCAACATACAACACTGAGCAGTTGGGTACTTGTACCTTGCTCAAGGGCACCTCAACCCAACTGCTCCTGCACAGTGTTCAGCCCACTTCCCAATCCTTGCAATGCTGGGACTTGAACCAGCAACCTTTTGGTTGCAAAGCCAAGTCCATAAGAGGCAGGGTGTTTTCAGTAACGGTTGTCATTAAGTCAATGAAAATAAAAATCAATCAACAAAGCCAACATAATGAAAAGTAAGGCCTGAGATTTCTGTGCTTTTTTTGTGATAACACATCTTCATCACTTAATCACCTCATCACTCTACTCCAGTCTTATGATATTTCAGCTGTATACCCATGTGCTCATACATGGGTTAGGTTATATTGTCATGATGACCCGCGAACCTGACCCAGGTATCATAAGAAATGATGACTTTAATAGGAAAATCATTATATAAAAACTGACTGATTTTTGTAAACATATAAATAACATATTTGCGTAAACAAAGATAATTGTAAGTAGCAACTACAACTGCCATACAGATTTCCTCTCTGTGTAAGGCTATACAGTACTCATCATTTTTTAAATGAAATAAGGCCCAACCCCAAGGTAAACTGTTGTCCTTCATGTTTGTGAATGTAATTATTTTGTACAACTTTTTATGGATCAGGAGATCACCATTTACTCTCTAATGGGGAGAAGTGATATGTAATAATGTAATAATAATAATAATAATAATAATAATAATAATAATAATAATAATAATAATAATAAAATGAAAATGAATGAATGGATGAATGAATTCATTAAATAATGAATGAATGAATTCATTCATTCATTAATAAACAGAGATGCCTATACCAACTTCTGACTCTTTTTTTTAAACAGTTATAAAATCCATTTATTATTGTTTTTAAAAGAACATTGCATGCATCCAAATTTATCTTGACTTTTCTTCTTCTTCTTCTTCTTCTTCTTCTTCTTCTTCTTCTTCTTCTTCTTCTTCTTCTTCTTCTTCTTCTTAACAATGCTCACCTGTAGAATGTTTCCCTTTTAAAAATGCTGTGCTGTTCAATCCAGTACGTCCAAAGGGTAACATTGATATTATTAGTTCCTCTTCTAGATCTCGTGGTGCTTCTCATTTTACCTGTTTTTCTTTGGATTCCATAAAACCAGCCCCTTGTTCTCCCATCTTAATACGTTTGCTATTTTGCCGTTATATTTTTTTTCCAACTAATGGCAATATGGTTTTAAAAAAGGCACAATAGACAGCAACTCGTCAGAAGAGGGCAACGTTCTTTGACTTGGCGGGGAAACCCCGCCAAAATATGCTTCACCGTAGAAGAAGAGGAATTCGTCCAATCACAAGCTGCAGCTGACGCCAACCGGAAAATGTGCTGCAAGTTTCTCAACCTCATCCAGCGACAGGAGGGAAACAGCCGAAAGGTAATGTTATGGTTTATTTGGGCTTTTTTGTAATGATTTTTTTATCTTAAAAAACGTTTGTGTAATTTCAGAAGAATAACCGAGAGAGCAGGTTTTTATTCAGCAGTTCATGACGTTTGCTTCATAGACCAGTGGAAATGTCCACAGTTTGTTACCAAAAACTCTTGATGTTGCATGAGCTGGCAACAGTCAACTATGGACATCCTATGGGAAGCGTTGTTCACTTGAAGCAATGTCTTGAAAGCCCTCAGAAAAATAGTATTATTTTTCTTACCAAACAAACTGCGTGTACTGTGTTTAGTGTATGGATTATGTTCACATACAGTAAATTCAGCTGTGCATAGCAAAATCATCATTCTTTGTGGGTCTCTCTTTTCTCCTCTGGTTGTAGTATGTCTTCTAACACCAGTGTAACACGTTTGCAACTGGTGTCATCCGTGAGCCAAGCACCAAGAGTCTCTGTCCATCTGATGCCTTGTGAGATTGAACATGACGGACCAGCTCAGGTCTCACAATACTTCACAGCTACAGCAAAAGACTGCAAATACGGTACAGAATGCTTCTGTCCGGTAACTGCTTTTCATAGATCTTAGACGGGGAGGATACGTTTTAACGAACTCTCCCACCTCACCCCATATAGAGAAGACGGTGTCATTCAGAGGACGAGGGTTGAAGGGGCAGGAGCTCAGCTGTCCACCAGGCTATACAGGCTTGGTGCTGAAAGAGGTCAACAAACCTGGCTCAGACCAAGAGGTAAACAACACTCGTCTTTGCTACCTATGACAATGACTGTACCCAATGTGCAGCTGTCTGACCCTTTCAGATGGGTCTACATGACATTGAATTGTACCCATGTGTGTGTCCAGGACAGAACAGTGAGGTTATTCTCAGTGTTTGACAAAATGACCTACTGGAACCTGGAGACGTCTCCAAACTCTGATGACACAGTTGTTACAGCGATGGACTGGCCAGAGTTGGCCGAGGCGGTAATTTCATTTCTAAAGCTCGAATTATAAATTCTTTACCAAAGTTTGATGCAAGAAAAGACTCATACATGTAAACTAGTATTATTAGTAGTATTAATATAAGTACTTGTATGGTCATCAGAACTGTGTGGTTGAATCTTGCCCTGTATTGTGTTTCTGTTAAAAATGAGAATCACTGCTACATTGACAGCGATATAAACAGCAATTTATTACAATATCATACAGTCACAAATAAATGAACAACGATATTTTTACATTTTCACAGATTCATGGGCCAGTGGAGGACTGAAGAGAGAGAAAACTTACTGCAAAGAGGTGTCATGGTTACTTACCTCTGTATGTTACAAAAAAAAAACCCACTGCAGTTTGCTGGTAACTGACCACAGTCTGAGGAGACTTAAGACATCAACCCTGCGTTGTTGCAGGGTAATAAATAACAGATTCAGTTCAAATACTTTTTTTTGTTTTTTTACGTTTTTGTAGTAAAATAAATAAAAATGACCTGTTGTTGACTGGCTTAATTATGCTTTGTGTAATGGAGAGAAACACAACATTTACACATCATCTCCACTGAACTGTTTATTTGTAAGGTGACATCAAGATTTTTCACATAGGCTGGCATGAAACTGTTTAAACTTCACTGATCCAGTTGTTTTGTAGTAATATCCAGTGTAAATCTGTTATGTTTGTGTAGTCATAAGGACTTATAAACCCATACAACACAAACAAATCTGCAAACTTAAATTTACAAGACAACACGGTGTTAAACAGTAATTGAGGCACATATCAAATACAAACATTAAAGTGAAAGCAACGAAGTTCAAGTTGAAGGAATCCAAATTGTGTGTCATTGTGCAAGAAAAAAAACTCTGAGGGGTCACGTGGGTTTTAAGGGAGGACAGGTGCTCTTTTCCTCCTACCTCATTTCACCAGTACCAGCAAATGTAAGAATAGTAGGCTGGAAGTTAAATAGTTGAACAACTTTCTTTAAGAGTTTAAACAGTCAGAGACAGAAATACCATACAAAATGTAATGGCACAACATATGGCAAATCCAGAAACCACAAGCCAAACACTTTTGCCTCACATGAGCTCCTCGTGAGCATGAATATTGTGAATTGCGGACCATATGCAGGAAAATTCAGTTCCCGAGTTTACTGTATAACTGTTAAAGAAAAGAGATTGGGCAAAACATCAGCCTTGTCTGGATTGACTTCATCACAACAGACATGCGAAAAAGTGAATGGTGGGGTTTGGCCTGGCAGTTCAATCACAAGCCTCATGCAGAAAAGCTTAAATCCTTAAAACACGTGGCCTACGTTTGACTCCCTCCCTTTGCTTCATGTCATCTCCTATTTTCTCTCCTAGACTGTACCTTGACCGTCATCCTCTCCTCTCAAAGAAGGCATAGAAGGACAAAGATCTGTCTTTCTCTATAAAGAGAAACAAAAATAAAAATTACAGATTGTAATTTTAAAATTTTTACTTCTAAATGCTTAATATTCATACTGTTAGAGAAAATTGTGGACATTACAAAATAACAAATTTGGGTTAGTCAAGCACTAAAAAGTGACACTGAATAAATTTCATGTGGTGTTATTGCCCTGTTACTGGATTTAGTAAAAACTAGGCAAAGCACGCCATGCAATATTTAAAAAATTTCCTTTTAAGTTAATTTTCCCAGATTTTTATTTTATTTTATTTTTTTAATTGACAATAATAAGATAATAAATATAATGAAACAACAAGTATGTAAAGAATCTAAAAGAATTATTATTCAATCAACAGTAAAATTAGTTTTCATTAAATTTGAATTCTATAATCAACCTTGTGAGTTAAGTGGGCAAGATCATGAACATTTAAGCAGGCTAGCTTTCTTCAAAAGGCAGCTGTCACTTAAACATGAGGTCAAAGAAAAATAGAAGAGAGAACTTTGAAAAAAAAAGAAGACTACTGCAGCGCTCTGAAAATTAAAAAAGCACTTATTGACATGGCCCTCTTGTGGTGAAACTAGAACACTGAAATGACAAAGTACAAAAACAACATTATGCCCAGTAGTTTCTGCTGTCCAATGACATGCATGAACATAAGCTTGTACAAAATAATCAATAACATCTTGTTTGCCAAGAAAAAGACAGAAGAGATGAGCCACTGAAGCCCCTTTCCTCTCCTTGCCACTTCTTTACCTCTTCACTCTATGGCTCTTTCTAAGCTAAAAGGATTTGACACACAAGTACATGACGCTGCACTGATTCCGGTCATGGGGAACAAATGTCTTCAGTATAAAAGAAAGCAGGAGCATATGCAGGGCGTGTAGAAACATACATGAACATAATTTAGGTGAGCCAAGCTGGATGCTGAATTCTGATATGATGAACATTTTGTTGCAGCTCTGCCCAATTCTGAGTTAGAATATGAGGTTGAAGTGATGGGTGAAAGAGTAAAAACACAGTTGTGTTTGTGTGTTAGAGGAGAGGCGGTATTTGTGGTGGCGGTGGTGGTTGGGGAGGCTCTAACAGTTCCATGTCAGACTTGGTGCGTTTGGTTCGCAGTGAGCGGTCGTGAGCTTTGCGAATGTGTCGGTAAAGGTCACCCGATTGTGTGTAGCTTCGGTAGCAGTAGTGACACTCATACGGACGTGCGCGTGTGTGTACGATGGCGTGGCGCCGCAGTGTGTACGTACATGAAAAGGTCTTTCCACAGGCTTCACATGTGGGAACATCATCTGCAAAGTTCCCCATAGAGTCCTGGAAGTCCTGAAAGTAAGCAGGAGGTTCAGACTGATTCTGAGCTGTGGACGGAGGATTGAAGGAGGTTGATGAAGTGTCCTGGGAGGAAGGGCCTGCACCGGAGGAGGAAGAAGATGGAGATAGAGGGAAGGAGTAGTCACTAGGTTGAGAAGTCATTTGTAAGAGGCCCTGTGGGTTGGAGGAGAGATAGTGAGGATTGTTGAGATCCTCCTCCTGGATTTCTTCTTCAAACTCATCGTCCACGTCCATCACTGGTTCTCTTTCTGAGCTCGCTTCTTTGTCCTCCTCTAACTCCTCATCAGATATCACAATAGCCTCCACTTTGATTTTCACATGCTCATCATCTTTATCATCTGTCCTCACTCCTGGAAGAGACTGCTCATTGCTAACTAAGGGATGATCACCAGTAAAAACACCTGGTCCCTTTGAAGTTTGAGTCTTAGTGGAGTGGAAGTCCAGGCTTTGGTGTTGCAGTGACACAGCACTCTGGATACGAATCTGGGGGAACTCACACTGCAGCTTTGAGTGTGTCTGGCCGGCTTCCCCGCGTGAGGTTGCTGCTGAGGTTTGGATTAGCATGGCCATCTGCTGTTCTCTGCCTGATGCACCTCGATGGTCACCCTCTGAGGAGTGCCTGATGGAATCTTCAGCGGGTAGTCTTGGCGTGTCGTGCTGACGGGGGCTGGGGCAGAGGCTGGATTCTGAGTGAGGAAGAAAAACCACTGTGGGACCTCTAGCCTGGCTCAGAGGCACAGATGAAGAGGAAGAAGAAGAGGAAGGCTGCTGGAAACCACTGTGGCTAAGAATAAAGAGAAAGGGGAACATTTTAGCCTCAAGTTAGCAGAAGAAAACAGAGTGGTAAACAGAGAGAAATAAAATAAATGATCATGAAAAACTTAAAGTAATCTTATGTTCAAAATTCTGGGTGAGATTAAATTCTGTATGTCAGGTATTCTCTCTTTGAAGTGTAAGGGCACTTGGATAAAATGATGTTAAGTGACATTAGTAGAAAAAATGCAAAGTACTGTACCTATAGGACTCTGAAGAGCTGCATGGGCTGTGAAGTGTTGACCCCTCCCCCTGATCTCCAGTCTTTAATCTGCCATGAACTCCTGAGGCAGGATCAGGCTGGTCTCTGACTGCTCCAGGAGGAGCGTCCATACCAGGCTGTGTGGTATCAGCAAGGTTTGGGCTCAGGGGAGTATGAGCTCGAGACTTGTGGGACCCTCCAATTGTCCTTTGCTCGGATTTCACAGAGATGAGCTGACTCCTTTCTGCTGCAGTTACTGATAAAAGTGATGCCGCCATCACTGCTGGATTCAAGTGATCACCGGCCATGTCCGCCATGGGCTCAGTTCCACCATCACTCCCACCCTCCCTAGCTGTCTCTGTGGCCCTCCTCGCTACAGCACTCTCCTCAGAGCGGGTGCTGTCTGCCTCAGCCAGAGGCCCTCGCCTCTGCAGTCGTCTTTTGCACACTCTCACCACCTCGTTCATGTGCAGAAAGCTTGCAGCGGCCAATATGTCTTCCACCGGTGGAGACTCATTCAGCTGTAGCACACCTTCATACACAAAGTCCAAGAGCAAGCCAAATGCGGCAGCAGTGACGATGTCGCTGTCAAGTGTGACAGAGCTGCTGTTGCTGTTACCACCGCTGACCCCTGGAGAGTCAGAGTAGAACATGTGAAAGAAAGGCGAACAGGAGGCTAAAACAGCCCGGTGAGCCAGGAAACGAGATGAGCCCACCAGGACGGTGCAGTCACAGAGAAAGCCCCGCTGGCGCTGGGAACGCAGAGCTGACAGCAGCTGTTGGGAATGCTGGGGGAACTCCATCACCTGAAGAGAAAAGAAGAGAAAAGTGACAAAGTGAAGAGGCATGTTTATCACATTATACCTGCTGGGCAAACATCCCACACATCACTTTATCATGCTTTCCCATCACAAGGTGTTTACAACATTTTTTTACACTGGACCAAGAAACAGGGTGCTTTAAACCACGCAAGAGATTGACTTTTGTGACACATTATGTTCTCTAGTCATAAAAATGTACTACTGTTTTCAACATCAGTTTTGGCTATTCAAATCAATGCTATTATACTTGACATGTAAAGCTTAACAGCTACATCTGGCGTCCTGGAGCATCATATCTATTGGTAGATCACTCATCTAACATCCAGACTCAGTCAGTATTGCCAAGTTCAACAGGCATGCAAGCTCCAGGTAGCAACAACTCTGACACTACCTACGCTACCCTTAGCGGCCCCCCAACCCCGAAATCCATTAAAAGGAGGAAGAGTCCGTAATAAGATGGTAGAAATGAGACAGGAAGGCAGAGCTTGAACAAGGGGTTGGCCTAGGCGTGAACTCCTCCCGGCTGGGCTAAACTGTGCTCTGCCTCCTGAGAGGAGAAAATAAGATAAGAGAAATATGCACATAGAGAGATGTTTTCTTATTTTGGGCCCCAACTTATAACATTTTTCCTCATACAGACTCAGTGACTCATCCTAACTGCCTTGGTTAAAAAATATCCTTGACTGTTATTCACAGTTTCTGTCCATGCACTCCAAATTTCTCTTGGAGTGAGAAAGTTGATTGTGCAACAAATCCTCAACATCCTACTTCTACTTGAAAAAACCTTCGCTTTCCAACCTTGCCACTCTGATTATGCCCTAGTGTTGCTGTCTGTGCACACAGTGGGCATGAGGTCTTCCTCACTACTCAATATTTCAGGTTCTGGGGTTTTGGTAACACATCATAAGCTGCCCTCAGCAGGACCTAGCTCAGCTTCCAGTTTTCTACACTGTACTTACTTGATTTGCTTCCAGGTAGCAATATCTCTGTCCTGACCTTCATGCCACTAAACTCCTCTGTTTAACTATGCACTTTTTTCAATTTCCAAATTGACTTTGCACACTCTTTTAGCTGCCACTTCCCCATAGTCAACATCACAACTCTTAAAAGAAGGACTCAGCTCCCCTAAGCAACACAACAGAAAACAAAGAAAAAGAAGTGTGTGTGTAGGGACTATTAATCTTCCTCCTCCCTTTCACTACATTACAAAATACTGATCACACCAACTTTTACAGCTGTACCTGGACTCTCACCTTCTCAGGTGGTAGCCTATGATCTCTGATGGAGCTACTTTTCAATCTTCAGCGTGTCCTGAAAATTAGGTGTGATTGTTGGCAGTTCACTTATTTTCTTCAGAATGGAATGAGCCATTCAGCCACTTTCAGTTACACTCGAGGTCATAGCTAGTGAGAATAGTTGTGAAAATGTACATATTTAAATTCATTCAACCATAACGTGTACCTTAAAGCAGTATACTTCACGACACAGCTCGTTGAATACATATTAGTTGTTTAGAGAAAAAAAACGGGTAACTTACGGTTTGTATCTTTGCACTGACGGTTAATCGTTGCCAGTTACAGTAGCTCCCTTCACGTCTCCATGGTGATCAGCCCGAATTCTTCACTCAGCAGGCAGCTTTACATCAGAAGTTTCGAACTACGACACATACAAGGAAACGTAGGAAAGACTGAAAAATCACACAATGCGCGTAGCCCACCTTTGTCACCAGATGCTTAAGTCACCAGTCAGGAGATCCAGGCAGAAACAGGCAGTCCAACCTTAATGATGCTATCACTTGTTAGCTGACTTAGCCAAGGCTCTGTGTAAAACGTCAACAACAAGACCATAATCATAGATACTCTTTTAGTTTTGCATGTCATGACTTGAGAGGAGCATTTAAACGTCACTCGCTCAGTTTCTGTTGAGAAAAAAACATATGTCGCGTGGATATATAGGAGATTTTCTCACCTGCAGCTGCAACCTGGGTTGATGTTTTCTTCCAGGACAAATGTAGTTCCCCTTCTCTGGTGCCAGCACTCTGCAGCACCACTGCCACAGCGCCACCCACAGAACGGGAGCGAGAACAGCCAGGAAGTGGCAGCCTGTGCGTTTCTGATTGACAACAAGTATGGTCTGTGGAAACGTTTCATAAACACGGTTTATGGTACGATATTCAACAGCGTGAAGGTTTGATCTGAGGGATTATCTTTGGCCAAATGGAAAGGGACAGAGGGGGAAGAGGAGGCAGAGGCAGGAGAGGGAGACGAGGAAATCGTGGTGGAGAGGTATAAAGTTAACCATGCAAACTGTGATTTTCCTATGTCTAATAAAATTTATTTCATCTTAGCTATTGGTGGAGGCTGTATATAGTAAGAACTGTAACGTCAATCTCTCCTTCTCTCCTTTCCCTTTTGCCTCCAACCAGGACAGAGACGTCCAACTGTCTAAATCCATGTCTTATGCTCTTCGCCATGGGGCAAACCAGATGGGTCTTCACATGGGTACAGGTGATCTCTCACACATCTCCACATTCTACTCTGGGTGACACAACTCTTATCTAATTGAAATAGAAAAATAATAATAAATCGAAATAGAAAGCCTTTATTGTCATCACGTGACTTGCACACAATGACACGGAGCGCTGCTCCGTCTTGTGCTTCAAAAATAGTACAAATAAACATCAGTACATAAATTATGGAACAAGACAAGAAGAATAACAATAGGCTAAAGGGTACGGACAGAAGATAAAATGTTGACATTTTCAGTGTATATTGCACAATATGGTGGAAGGATTGAGGGGGATTGCACTTGTGTTTACTGCATATCAGAGAACTCATTGTGTTTTATGAAGGTGACTGTTAAGAGCGCTTATGGCTCTGGGGAAGAAGCTGTCTCTGAGTCTTTTTGAATAATAATAATACTGTCCTGCTCATGGAAAAAAAAAACGCCTATTCAAGATTGATTTATTATAACCATAATATATATATATATATATATATATATATATATATATATATATATATATATATATATATATATATATATATATATATATATATATATATATAAAATGAAAATCATTCAATAGGTCCCTTCTGTGGTGAATTTTCCTACAATTTGTTGAGGACATTTGAGGAAGCTTGACCACTTAAAGAAGAAAACTCAGGAGGTTGGAATTGTTTATGTAGCTTAGTTGACCAAAGAGAAGTGACCAACAACACATTTGGATGCATGGTGTAATGCAAATGCACTCCTGTGTGTTTACAGATCAGAATTTATCATTTCTGAGGTTGCTATGTCTATCTAATAGACTTATAGGTTCACCTTAGGATGTCAGTGTAAACATTCCCCTAACTGCAATAATTCAAACGGTTGAAGGAGGGAACGTGAGTATCTGATTCAACTCAGACTGGAGCCACACTGCCTCTATATAAGGCCAAATGTAGGTTTGTGACTATGCTTGACACATACAGAGGCAATTTACAGAGGTAACTAAGGGTGCAGCCGCACTGGCCATCCTAACTGTTATGTACTCAAGCACAATTGCCTCCCACAGCACTGTTGGCCCGCTAGCCAGTCACACTACTCCAATATGAACCATATTTAAGGCATTTGCATGGCCCACAGAGAAACATAAGACAGAATACTTGTCCAATTCTGCCACACCTTCATTTGCATATGAGTTGAATTTTGACCTCATTAACTCTTGTAACTGAGTGAACTTGTGCTTTACTTTTCTTTTATTGCTGTGGTCTCCCTTGAAAAAGAGTTTTTTTTTTTTTTATCTCACTCGGACCAACCTGGTTAAATAAAGGTTAAATAAGAAAAAAACTGCATGTTGCCTCGTTTTTCTCACCTTTTCAGTTCTTAACATAAGTTTCACAGAACTCTAACTGGTATACAACATTATCAGAGTAATATATCTTCATTTCTGTGATATTTGTGAATAATTCTAGGTTTTGAAGTGATGAAATTATTGAGGGTCTTAAATTGGTGCCAAGGTGATGAGCAGCCACTTGTCAATGAAGTGAGTGGGGAGTTAACTCAAGACTATCCTTTAAACTCATATCTTTGTAGATGGTTTCCTGTTTGTGGAGGAGCTCCTCACTCACCCACAGTTTCGCTCATACTCTCTGGAAGATGTAGAAAGAGTTGTGGCTACAAATGACAAACAGCGCTTCAAACTTCGCCCCCATCCAGAGGATGGTCGTCTGCAGATTCGAGCCAGTCAGGGACATTCAGTTCAGGTAAGCAGGACAGTTAAATCCAAATGAGGTTCATGTAATCATAAATAATATTTATTTATTTATTCATTATCATTTTCTAACAACTATCTCATGATCAATTATCTGTCTTGGTATATATAGATCTTGTGTTTTATTCTTATTAGTTTTGCATCAAAATGTATTCCTCATAGAGATATCTTTTGTTTTTCAAAGCTTACAGAACAACTCATTTGTAAGTAAATCAAATAAATAACCCTGCTTTATTCACAGACAGAAGAACATGATATGAAATGAAGCTGTCAAACAGAATATTTTAAAATGTGTTAATAATTTCTCCTCCAGCACCTTCTGTTTGTAAATTAAACATCCTGTGATCCAACACATTCCTTGTTGTTTGGCAGCATTCACTCAATTAAAATAAAAGATTTACATCTTCAGAACATCAGTTTCAATCACATTTATCTATGATAGATGCTGTTGGTCCCCTGGAAACAATCTAAAATGAAAACCAAATTTGAATCATATAAATGAAGTGTAATCAGTGCAGGATGAAAGTGCAAAAATAAATCTGGGAGTAGCACAGACTATTCTGCTGAAATGCATCATCAACTTTAATTGTATTTTCTTTGTTGCTGTCTTTTTGCTCTCTGGCATCGAGGAGCTGAATTTGTAACAGTTATGCAGAAACAGAGTATTAGGTTTATGGGAGCCTGTGTGTTCTTGTATTTAGGTGTCACTGTCAGTCTTTCTTCCTTTCTTTCAACGCTAAAAGTCACATATCAATCACAAATCTCTCTACTAGTGAAGTGACAGAACACTTTGTCTGATTGAATACATTAACTAGCTGAAAACCCATCATGTGTACCCTTATCTTGAATACCTGGGTGATGCTAGTTGCATAAACGTGTTCAGGTACAGGATTTAGAGCTGAAGCCAGTCCTGGCTGGTTCCCCGGACTGCCCTGCTGAGGCCGTTCATGGCTCCTATCTCCGCAACTGGAGCTCCATCCAGCAGCAGGGCCTGAGCCGCATGCAGAGAACACACATCCACCTGGCACCCGGCCTGCCAGGGGAGGATGGAGTCATCAGTGGTAAGCTGTGTGTCTGTTGGTGTGTTTCTGCTGTCAGCTAAACATTTAGACAAATAGGCTCCAACTGTGTCATTTATCTTTTTGCCAGGCATGAGGAGAGACTGTGATCTCGCTGTGTACATTGATGTCCCTAAAGCTCTTGCTGGTGAAGTCTATCAAACGTCAAATACTATGAATTGAGCCTCTGAGTCTTCTTAGAGCCTTACATGTGTTTCATATCGTATCTCACTGCACAGATGGCATTGAGTTTTTCTGGTCAGAAAACGGTGTGTTACTGACTGCAGGCAACACAGAGGGAAAACTGCTCCCTAAATACTTCAGCAGAGCCCTGAGACTAAGACCTTCAAGTAAGAAAAAGAAAGCATTTGATTTTTTTTTCTTTTAAAGCTGGACTCATGGAATAAATTGAATTTTGCTTTGTGTTTCAGGGAGCATCCTGCCACTGCAGTGAAAGCAGAAAAGGATACTGCTTTGTTATTGGTCAAAGCAGGATTCACCTGACTGAGAGAGCATCCAGTGGTTGGTTGATGTTAATCCTGGTTACGATGGCAACACTTGTTGGGCAGGACCGTACAGGGGTGGTGGTTTTGTTCAGCATGAAGAGAATCCAAATAAAAACTCAAAAGATTGGAATGGGATGGCATGCCACATTTTACAGGGCTGCCCAATGGAGAATATTATTTATTTATTTATTTATAAATCCATAAATAATTTGTTGTCTTCTTGCATTGTTATTGATAAATAAAGTGCCACAACTACTTAATTATGCAACTGTTTGATATAATTTCATTCCATGGTTAAAGACAGACACACTGTTTGGCATCAGCCAGTCAGGCCTTTAAATGGAAGAGCTTTCAAGGATGTGTTGCGTGTGTGTGTGTGTGTGTGTTTGTGTTTGTGTGTGTGTGTGTGTGTGTGTGTGTGTGTGTGTGTGTGTGTGTGTGAGTGTGGTTAGTCACATTACCAAGTATGGGAAAACGGAGGATGCAGACTTTGTGGTTTAACTTAACGGACTGCCTTAACTGTTCCTTGTAAGATATGTACACACAGATACACACACACAGCATGTGAGAGAAGATAAACAGCACAAAGCTTCCTGTGTGGGAAAAAAAAAAATCAATTTAGCACCATATGTCAGGAGCATAAGGAGTGAAGAGACAGCAGAGAAGAAGAAGCAAAATGGTGTATTTATTTCAAGAGATGATAGATGTTTATTCAAGCTAATTCTGGAAAAATGTCATTTTGGCTTGGTTTTCTTCTCATTCTTGTTGATTCTTGGCTTTAATAATCTGGCTGCTATTGGGTGCCAGAAATGCAAAAACTAAAAAAAGTGAGGATAAGATTGCAGATGGACAAAGTGACTTAGAAATACAAGGCGTTCTAATAGAAGTGAAGGGAAACTGTGGTCCATTTACAAGTGATGGGATCAGCATGAGCAGGAGCTTATACTGTCTGAAAATGTTTACAATCACTTCACAGACGCATCTGATCCTGTAACAATGTGAGTGAGTGGAACAAAGATGATATAAAACTTGGCTAAACTGACAGGATGTGTTAAGACAAATGAAAAGAATCCTCTTCTGACCCTTTGTTGGTCTTTTCAGATGTTTTTATGGCAGACTGAATGGAGCATAAAATCCTCTTCCTGGTGGTTGGGACACGCTCAGATCATTGTGGGCCTGTGGAGGATTTGAGTGTCGCAGTCTTAGAGTGCTTCATGGCCTCCGGTCAGCTTGTGGAAAAGCTCCTCATTGAGTGTGTCGCTCTTCTCACGACTGCGTGTCGACATGAAAATGTAACCTCCGATGAACTCGTGAACGATTTTGCAGTCTGCAGTTACGCAGCCAAAAGCAATGTTGACATTTCCTTCAAACTCTATGGCCATCTTGAGGAGAAGAACACAAAGGAGGAGGAGTTAATCATTTGAAAAGATAATGTAATGTGTTATCATCTTGCAGATGGAGACAAAATGCAGTGTTGTACTTCACTTTGTATTTTTCCAATTTAACGATTTTTAGAAAATGTACTAGGAATACACTGTATATCTCAGTAGCTGTACAAAAAACTGTCAGATTTCTTTTAGCCTGTACAAAGTGTCTCGGTAAAACAAAAGTTTGACAACCCTGAGTCTGTGATTGGACCGAAGGTGGATAAAACTTTTTATGTCACCTGTCGAATGTCCCAGTTGACGTTCCACTGCTTCATGTTGTTGTAACGCCATGTTTTCACCACATCGCCCACACCCAAGTCGATGCGGATCAGACGGTTGGGAGCAATACCCAGAACCTCGTCCTTTCGACTGCCTTTAAACCTGTGAGGCACAAAAAACACCTCCATTTTTTTTTGTTTTTTTATGCCTTTATGCCTTCAGAATATTTTATCTATTTAAATTGTTGCTGAAATGAATTATCTCACCTTTAAATGCAGATTTCCTTTTTATCCCAAAATGCGTATTTTTTACATTACACTGCCAGTAGTTTCCATTCTGCTTTTTAAGTTAACATTAGTTAACACTTGCTTTTATAAACAGAATTTACCCATCACTCTTTAAATGTAACTTCATTCCTCTAAGCTCTGTCAGCTGGCAGACATTCAGTTCTGAAAAGCTTTAAACTAAACTTTAAAAGTTCACCTGACAACGAAGAACGAAAGGCCAAAGTCAGGCAGAGCTTGCCAGATCTGCAGGAAGCGCATCACTGCATCTGTCAGAGAGAGCTGAGCCACGTTCTGGTACGCGTCCAGGATACGAGGGGTCAGCTAGAGGAGCAGGCAAAGGGTCAAAGGTCAGGTGTAATTATAATTTTGCTGCCTTGAGGAAAAAGTGAGCAGCACTTTCAGCTGCAGAACAGCTCGGTCAGCTCACTTTCACTTTGTGTAGTTACAGCCCTGCGGCCTACAGACAGCACTGGACAGATCATTTACTTGTACTCATTATTCCAGAGTTGTAAAATTCCCCCTCCTCTGTACCTGTTTGGCTTTGTACTTCTTGTGGTAGCGGGGCGACACCAGACTGTGAGTGTTGATGCTTTCATCATTGGCATTTGCATTGCCATGAGAACCAGGACTTGTCTTTTGCATTGCCAGGAAGGATCTGATGCTCTGGATCTCACTCTGAAAGCTGCTGTCAGCCAGAGTCTTGCCTTTGGAGCCCAGTCGACAGGCTGCCATCCACTGAGCGTACTGCTGCTCCTAGAGGTCGAGGAAGACAACCACACAGAGCAGAGACAGAGTGATGAGAGAGGCGGTGTAATGACAACCTGCCAAATGTCTTGAGATGAGGAGAAATATGTGCAGGCTTACATTTTCACAACGCAGGTAGACCTCGTTCATACCCTCCGGCGCTGGTATCAGGAGTCTAATTAAGAACTTCTGTGCTGCCACGTTTACGTCTGGAGCCACCTCACATCCTGTGTGGGAGATGTATTAGCAATATCAAACGTGAAAATTTCACAGTCAAGGTGTCACATCGGGCATGGGGGGAAAAGATGAAACAGCTCTGTGATTAAAGTAAGGAAAAGGCAGAGATCAGTGAAAGATATGAATCATACTTCAAGTTAGTTTTTCTGTTTTTGTTGTAACCAATGTGATCTGTTAATTTTCTCTCATGTCTTATTTCTGTCATCCAAAATCTTACTTATAAGAATAGTGATTTTAAAGAGTAGTTCTCATTCTGTTTTAACATAATTGAAACACTATAAGCTGGTCATAGCACTGCAGCAATGCTAAACAGAAGTGAATGAAATGATTGCTTCATCATCGTCCACTCAATATAGTGATATACGAGGAAAAGAAATTACCTTTGAGGTTAATCTGTTGAATTGGTTCTCCGATGCTTTCTTCTTTGCTCTTGAAATAGCAGATGGAGGTGTCCTGGAACTTAAACCAGTACTGCTTATATCCCTTCAGGGTCAACCTTTTGGGCCTGAAACAAACAGTCACATTGCTTAGTTTCAGCAGATTTCTTTTGATGTTTCTTAGTTACATTATTCAAAACAAAGTGAAACTAAAATATCAGATTTTACTTTCCATGTTACAGTGGCTTCACGTGTCAAATGCTGCCTGCCTGTTGTTTCTTTTTTCCATTTTATTGGTTGTGTTTTGTAGGTTAATGTTTAGGTAGGGCATGTTTAAGTGTAAATCAAAATAATCTGTAACAAGTACTTTCGTCCAGCCTTTGAATCAGAAAGTATTTTAGTTTTGTAAATATGTTGCTCTTATGTAAATATGTAAATAGTAATATTTTTCTACTTTTCTATATTTCTTTAAATTTCCAATTGCATATTCTTATTATCATTGTTCTATTTTTTCATTTTTATTGCATTATTGCACTTTTTAGTGAGCTGCTGTGGGGGGAAAAAAAAATCCCCCGAGGGGTATCAATAAAAGAATATTCTATTCTATTCTATTCTATTCTATTCTATTCTATTCTATTCTATTCGATTCTATTCTATTCTAGTTCCTACTCATACCTCTTATCCTTCACATCCAGGACTAAAACCATTAAATGATCTACAGCTCAAAAATCTCTTTCTTTAATCTCACACTGATGTCTTTAAGACTCTCAGATTTCAGGTGCTGTCCAAACATTTAATTTAAGGCAGGCCCATCCCTACTATCTCACTCTCTGATTTGCAAGCTTTCGTGTTGCCTCCTGCACTGTCACTGAAAAAGTGTTTGTGATTTATTCAACTACTGTTTTGTTTTAAAAATGACAGGTTATGAAAGTGGTTACTCATTTCGGACCCAAATTAGACTTGGAAAATCTGGAAAATTTGGAAAACCCCCAACAGCAAATGACAACAAAGAGTTCTGTGGAGGTTGTTGATTGTCTCTCTTCTTGAGTAACTTTTCAAACATGCCTCTCAGAGCAGCCTGCAGTCTTATCCTGGGATTACCACAGTCCGAAACCCACAATCCAACATTTTATTATCATATTGGTTTGTAAATATGAGAAAACACAGCACCAATCCTTTAAGTATTTCCTGGTACATTTATACTTCAAAAAAAGGGCAAAAGTCAACTTGCAATTGAGCCCCTGGCACTGCAGTCAAAAACAAAGCCATGTTCTTTGGTAACTTTCAAGCACAAATAATTTCAAAGCAGAAATAGGTGGGCATTTAGACTTTAAACCTCACCTGAAAATCTTCAGATAGTCGTTGAGTTCAGGGGCAGTCATGGTTGCCTGGATGACACACAGATATATGTTTCAATGACCACAAAATCGCCTTTCTCTGTCCTCTCTTGCAATGCATAGTTTGGATTAACAAAGTCTCTTTACAGTGGCATGACATCATGATGATAGGCCTCGGTGTAATTTTTTTGGCCCCCACCCCCAAACACAAGCGGGCATACACACTTGGACACACGCACATTTTTTTTCTTCCTTCAAGGTCCCCTAACGGCATCTGGGCCCCAGTGCAGCTACACAAGTTGCACCATTTATATTTATGCCACTGTCTTTCTCCTTACTTGCACATTTTGATGTGATGGAGAAAAAAATTATAGATAACTGAAATATGATTTATTTTGTATGAAAGACTCTGAAATTCTAAAGATTCTCTCCTTAATTGACAAAAATCTGTTGAGTCAGTTTGTATGGTGTTTGCCAGGATTAAGGTTAGCAAACACTGACTCTTAATGTAAAATAAGAACACTCAGTATGACTTACAAGCATTTCAGATGCAGTGCTGCTGTCTCCCTCCATCTTGACCTCCAAGGACTGCAAGGCCGACTCCAGGTCATCCATGGCTGCACTGTTGGAGCTCACTATCTGAGGCTCTGACTGAGACACTTTGCTGATGTGGTACTACAACAGTTCAGAGAGATAACAGCTCATAATCTGTGCCATGTGTTGTGTCTAGATACTCCAAAGATTTGTTAAACATGACATTTTCATAGTTCTTCTGAGGTCAAAAAGCAGCAAGTGGAAGAATTGATGATATCAGGTGTTAAGAAAAAACAATGTTTAAACATAAAACCTGATCAGATGGATGAAAAACTTGCTCACAAAGTGCTGAACTCAAAGTGGTTGAGGCAGAGTTTCCTCATTGGGCATACAAATATTTCCATTTCAGCATTTGTTTTTGTTGTACCATTTTTGATTATTAGTGTGGATTTAATGATTTGAAACCCATCATAATCTATTTTTTAATGGGTTTCACTTCCCCAATTCAGCCTTGTTGCCTCAAATACATTTTTACTTCATTGGGAACAGGGTTTTGTACCTGCAGAGCTCCAAACAGCATCATCTCCTCCTCTGTGCAGTCAATGTCCTCCAACAGAATGGCCCAGCGTGCCTGCTCGTACAGCTGGCTCAAACGCACAGCATCATACTGCAACACCAGGGGTTGAGAGACGGTCAATATCAAACACAAAAAGATACACACATGCTGTATTTATAAACACATGTGGTTCTATACCTTGGGTTCTATATCATAAAAAGTATAGTATTTGAAGCGAAGCCACAGGCGGTCGTTTTCTTGGATGCCCTGCTGCATGAGACAACGGGAGGAGTCCAGCCACCTGAGAAGGTCAATATAAAGGTCATTGGATCTTGGGTTCACAAGAAAATCACTTTGGATAGATGTGAAATATTTTTGAAGAATATGTTATCAGCTCAGCTCAGCCAGTCACTCTGAAAGTTCCACATTTCCTTGCATGGATTTCTCAATGTTTATTATTCGGCTTGCTATGTTGTTGGGTAATTGCTACAACAATCAACTTTTGGGTACATTATAATATATGAGGAAACTTCTTGTTGATTAATAACTCACTTATTCAGGTCGTAATTAATACTTTCTGGTTGTTACAGTTTAAGCACATCAAGTTTTAATCTTGATCTTAAAAAAGGGAAAATGTGAAATACAGGGAAAAAAGAAAGAGAGAGAAAATGGAAAAAAACTAATTTCCCTCAATGTAACTTTCGTATGCTTATTACTGCTGAAATGGGAGTGCTTCAGAGCATATCACAAAGCCTGAAATGCTTCAAACAGCTCCAATTATAATCCAATTATAGAGCTGCAGTAGACATCCTTATCAACCCATAGCATATCAGATACAGCTGTTCTGAGCTCTACCCCCCTGAGGGAGAGGCACTAAATGACCTGAATCAGTTTTTAAGTCTTAGTTCGATTACTTAAGGTGATACACCTATGAATACATAATGCTAAATTTACCATCTTAAATTATATGTGACAAGTTAAGAGCCAACGTAAAATCACTTCCCTGCAATAAAGACTGAACCTGCTTCATGGGCTTTAACCATTGATCCAACATGTCTCCTAGGTAATTGGTCTGCACAAGCTCTCATTTTGCAGCCCAATTTAGCCAAACATCACACACCTGTGGGAGCCATGAACTCAAAGGAACTATCAAATGAAACTCTGCATAAAGTAGGAAAGCTCAAATTATTTTAAATGAGCCTTTTTTAGATACTCAGTTTGACATGACCCAGAAAGAAAAGCACAGGTGGTGACATGAAAATAATGATTTTAGCATAGCATTTAACTTCTGGTCCAGCATCCGTGTGTTTTACATGCCAGCTAACTGTTGCAGCTACTGTTAGCCTAGCCTGTGCTTCCTGCAACATAACAAGTCACAATGTCATTAACAGATCAAAGTTGTTGTTTTTTTCTAAGTAGACAACATGACAGCTCTTCAGAAGTAAAGCCAAAACACTCAACACCCCCCTGCCTTGACTGGATGCAGCAGGTTATCACACCTGTCCTTTTTATGTCAAAAGATGAAATTTGTCATATTATAAAATGAAAATGTGCATTACAGTTTTCTAATTTTGTGAGTTGTTATCATGTTCATGTTAGTCTGTGTCCATGCCATGGTAAAGTTTATTTTTAATGAGTCACTGAGCTTTGCCTGTGCTGTGTACACATAATACACTACATACTCAATATAATTAACCCCTTATTTGATTTTTGTCCCTGGAATGATAATAAGGAAAGTGTTAACTACTTCTTCATTTGGATGCCTACCTTCCATGGATATGTGCCTTGTCCACCACACTGGCTGGTCTGTACTGCTTCGCTATGGCCTCAGGGGCAGGGGGAGGCTGGGTGACTGACAGCATCTTATAGATGGCCTCCATCTCTGGTGAGTCAGCAAAATGAGCAGGCATACCGTTGTAAAGGCTGGGCTGGGATGCTAAAAAATTATAAGAAAAAGAAAAAAACATATAGCTGTGTTAACCTCCAGTTTTCCAAGAAGTGCCAGAGAAAGTTGTTTTTTCCTTTAATTTTTAGTCTAAATCATAATTTGGGGGAGTTTAAGAAAAAGTTTGAAACTTGGTTCACATTCAAAAACATGAATGCAGTGTGATGAGTGTACCCGAGGCGAGGGGCACCTCAGTCAGGTCGTAAATCTCTTCAGCCAGGTCTTTGTCTTTCTTCTTCTTCTTCTCCTCCACAGGTCGAAGGAGCGATAGTTCCTCTGGGTGACGGATATCTGCGTTCACGACAGAAAAAATAGTTAGGTGGTGTTTATGGCATGCAATACTCTCCTCCAGCTGCTCACTAAGACAGTGGCTTACATCAACAAAGAATTCTCTGAGCCTGACCAGCACAGACTGATCCAACCTGCTACTGATGCGTCACTCTGCCATTTTGCTCGTCTGTGAGAGGAGGAGGTTTCCAGACTTTCCTAAACTCCAAACCTGCAGCCTGTCCTCTTGATCCTATACCTTCCAGCATTCTGCAGACCAATTTACCCATAATCAAACCTGCAGTCATATCCACCATCAATTCCTCCTTGGAATGTGGAGTCTACCCCGCAGCTTTTAAACAAGCTGCTCAAGATTCCTAATCTCAAACAGCCCAGGTTGAAAATTACAGGCCAGTCTCACTTCTGCCTTTCTTGTCAAAAATACTCCAACGCACAGTCTCTGAACATCTGCAGAAAAGTAATCTGACTGGCTTTAGGTGTGACCACTCCACTAAGACTACACTCCTGTCAGTCACTGCAACTGGCTCCAGCTGCTGGTCAGTCCTCTGTCCTACTGCTGCTGGACTTGTCTGCTGCTTTTGACACAGTAAACCATAAAATCCTCCTCTCCACACTCTGAACTGGGCATCTCAGGATCTGTGCTGTTGGGGTTCAGGTCCTACCTCACAGGCAGATCCTTCAGAGTGTCATGGTGAGGAGAATTGTCTAAGTCACATGGCCTATCCACAGGGGTACCCCAGGGGTCAGTGCTTGGTCCCCTTCTCTTCTCCCTATACACCATCTCACTTGGTGGAGTGATCCACTCTCGTGGCTTCTCCTACCACTCCTATGCTGACGACACCCAGCTTTTCCTGTCCTTTCCACCTGACCACACAACTGTCTCAGCTCGGATACCAGCGTGTCTACCTGATATCTCCCCATGGATGAAGGAACGCCATCTTCAGCTAAATTTGTCCAAAACTGAGCTCATTGTCCTTCAAGCATGACCCTCAGTCCAACCACAGATCAGTGTACAGCTTGATTCTAATCAGCTTGTGCTCACAAACTCTGCCAAAAATCTGGGTGTCATGATTGATGACCAGCTGACCTTTAAGGGTCATGTGGCCTTGATTGCTCGATTCTTGTTAATATGCCCTCCACTACATCAGGAGGATCAGACCCTGCCTCAGCTGATACAACAGTCTACACAGCTTCTGGTACAGGCTCTTGTGATTTCACACATCAGCTGCATTGACTACTGCAACTCTCTTCAAGCAAATCTTCCTGTGTGTACATTCAAACCTCTGCAGATGATTCAGAATGCAGCAGCACGTCTTGTCTTAAACCAGTCCAAAATAGCATCAAAGCTCTTCTTCTGGCTTACAAAATGTTAGCAAGAATAGCTCCTGCCTACCTGGGGTCCCTCATCCAGCTCTACACTTCATCTCACCCACTACGCTCAGCTTGTGAAAGGTGTCTGGTGCTCCCAGCCCAGCGCGGCTCTAAATCACTAGCCAGACTCTTCTTCTCTGTTGTGCCCAAATGGGGGAATGAATTACCTAACTCTATACAATCCCCAGAGCCCCTTTCCACTTTTAAGAGATATCTGTGTCATGGTTTGGGTTTTTGGTTTGGGTTTTTCTGGGTTTTCTTGTGTTTTAGTCTTCTTGTGTTTCTGTGTGGTTCTGTGTTCCTTGGTTTGTCTCCTTGTTGTTTTGATTTGGTTCTTGTCCCGTGTCTCTGTGTTAATCTTAGTTATTCTTGTGGATTGTTCTGTGTGTCTTGTTTTTGTCTTTAGTTCGTGCTTCTTGTGGTCTTGATTTGGTTCTTGTCATGTGTATGTCTTTTTGTGATTATTTCTGGTGTTTCAGTGTCTTTTATGTATTTGGTATCCGTCTTGACTTTCCCTGTGCTTGGTTTGGTTCTCCTTGTGTTTCTCTTGTGGTTGATTGCCCCTCATGAGTTTCACCTGTGTCTTGTTCTGCACCTGTGGTTGATTACCCAGTCTATATAGTCTCTGTGTTCCGTGTGGTTTGTGTTGGTTCATTGTTTGCTGTCGCTGTTTGCTGTTGCTGTTTGCTGTTTGCTGTCCCTATTTGCTGTCCCTATTTGCTGTCTCCTGTGTCTCATGTGTTCCCCGTGTCCGTTTGGATTTTCCTCTGGTGAGTTTTCTAGTGTTTTTGGTTTTGTTTCTTTTGTTTAAGTTTTTGGATTTTAAGTTTGATTTTTGGATTCAGTTAAAATAAAGTTTTTTTGTTCATCTGCATTTGGGTCCTCCACCTCTTTTGTTTTTTTCCCTCCATGACAATCTGAAGATTCACCTGTGCCCTATTCTACGAAGCAAGTTCAGCCTAGCGAGATAGCCTTGGAGCTACCTCGCTGAACTGAGCGCGGTAGCCGGCGGTCTCGCTACACGGTTTTATGACGCTGGTTATCAACCTCATAAGTGGATCCAGCTAGGCAATGAGCACGTGCACGCATATAAGGCGGAGCCTGCGGCATCTGACCAATCATGAACATGGAGCAGTCTGGAGAGTCAGAGCAGGCCGGAGAGAGAAGGACTGCATACTTCACACAGGAGGAGCAGGAGGTGATCATGAGGAAGTATGACGAGCTGAAACATGTAATTAACGTTAAAAGGAACACTGTCGCCGCTACTAAAGCTCGGAAGGAGTGCTGGCAGAAAATTGCTGACAGTCTAAATGCGTAAGTGTAGTCGAAAAACAATCTTTTGTGCCATTATCATCCTGAAATAGCACTGTTCAACATCCACTTTTACTGTAACATGCAACATACCTAATTTATTTCTTAGATGAATTTATTCATTTGTTCATTCCTATCGTGTTTACATTTTTTGTGTTATATGTAGCCCACATGAGCCCTACATGAATTCCTGTCACAATTTTAAGACGGACAATAAAATATTAATATAAAATAATAAGATCTTATTACGGCAATGAGAGTTCTTCATTCCCTTTCACTACCTGTGGAAAGTGTCATGTACTACCAACCACTCCCTGGAAAACCGGTAACTTTCATAAAGGTGGTCATCCGAAAAAGAGAGTGGGTCGGTGCGGTCCCTGAAAACTCTCGCGCACCGGAGTGCTCCTCGGACAATGCGAGCTCCGATGTCCACGGGATCCTCTAAGAACGGACAAGCCATTTTTTCGTGAGGGCTCATTGGTCAGTTGGCGGGGTTTTTATAGTCTGCGAGTTCAATCTGGAACCTAACCTGCCCCGGAGCAGGTTAGCCGTTCAGCGTATGTTGCCATGGAGACTTGCCTCGCTGAGGAGTGATCCCGTGTCGTAGAACAGGGAATCCGGAACCTATCCTCAAAGCTACCTTGCTAGGCGAAATCCTGCTTCGTAGAACAGGGCCCTGTTCAGAGAGCACTTAGGCACTTAGGCCCACCCTTCTCCTCTTAATGTCACTGCTCACGTGACATGACATATTTTATCCTTGTTTTATATTGATAACTAGTTTTTACCCATGACCTCACTTTTATTTTCTTGAAACCCTCAAAACCCTTGTACATCATCAGGGGTTGTTCATGTTAAGTTTGGCTATGCTGTATTCTACGATGTTGTCTTGTAAAATGTTTTGTTTGTTTATGTATTGATTGTTGTTGTTTGATGTGCCATCACTGCAGACAAAATTTCCCCTGGAGGGACAATAAAAAAGCTCTGAACTCTGAACTCCTCTTTGTCCACAGGGGTAGAATGAGTCAGAAAGTCTCAGACCCAGCTCTCTGAATATTTAGCACTGATCATTGAATGTTGTTGAAGGTTGAACTACATTGTTGAAGCAATTAATTGTGGTTGGTTATAGCTACATTATTCAAGATGGGGAGAAGGAGAACTAAAAGAAAAAATATCTTCTTGCACTTAATGGCAGCCACATAACTTGTAGCACTTAAATAAAGGTCTAGATTCTTGCTTGTGTTTTACGTTGATCTGGACAAAAGCATCTGCTAAATGAAATTGTAAATGTAAATTTTTGTTGTGTCAAACTCATGCAGAATCAAAGGAATATATTTGAATTATTCTTAACATTAGCCATTTGAGCTGCTCCCTAAATCTAATAGTGATAGGGGGTAGTCTGATTGCACAGTCAAACAAATCTGTGGTGCAACATCAGCCCAACATATCATCATCATGGCTTTCATCTTTCTCATCAAATCCAGCTGAAGGCTGCAACTACTAATCACATGATCAGTGTGTTTTCCTTTCTGAAGATGGCTGCCAGCTTTAACGGCCTCCAGGTGAATGTTTTGCAGGCAAATGATGTTGCACTTGCAACATTTTTTGAAGTTTTGTGCATAGCCCAACATCCTTCCATACTACACTGAGAGTAAAGATGTTCTTTGGGTAGAATCTAAAAAATACTTTAACACTTCTTCATGTTTTCAGCTTCACAGCTTTTAAGCTGACCTCTTGTCTCATTTAAAGAGAATCTGTAACCATAGCACATCAAGCTCCAGATCAGAACACTATGTTAAAAGGAGGTCAGGGTCAAACTTAGTCTGTGAAAATAATTGCAAGGATGGTCATTAAAATATGAATATGAAATGTAAGAAATAAAGAATGAAGAAGAATAATCAACAAAAAAAATATATATAATAGAATAAGTATCCTCTTTCTGCTCATCAGTGATCCCTCATCATTTTTTCTTTTGCATATCTGGGAGCCAGATCTGGTTTCTTTATCTCTGATATCTGCTCTTGTTTGCCTATGAGATCAGAAAACTTTAAAAAGCTTTGATTTGTACCAGAATCTTTCCAGCATTCTTTATCTGTGTTTGGGTCCTACCCCAGAAAAGAAAGGCAGAGAGAAAGAAAGCAAACACAGACAGAGGGTCACTCACTGAGCAGTTTGCAGATGCCAATCACGGTCTGAAAGATGGGGTTGGAGAAGCAGGCTCTCAGTCTCAGGGTTTTTCCATTTGGAAGGCCCAGTTTCAGGGGCTTGTGTTGGGGCATGAAGAGTAGCCGTGCATCAGCGTGGATGCCATACTTCTCCAGAGTCCAGGCTGTCCGCAGCAGCCAGCGCTGTTTCTGCTCCCACCACAGAGCATGGTCTGACCAATCCCGTTTTATTTCTGCAGTGGACACACAAAATAGAGAAACAAATGAAATTTAATCACAACAGTTAAAGTCTGACTGGGTAAGTTTCACTTGACTTTTCTTAGTAGGAACGTTTCTGCCCATATGTTATGACTGTGTTTAGTCTGTCCAGTGACTGAGACAGAGACTAAACCAAACAGGGGCTGACAGACAGAAACCTACGTGTCTTTTCCACCAGCTTCAGGATGACCCCGCCAACATGGAGGTCGGAGGTGACGCTGACTGTGACAGGTGGGGCATCCGTGCCCAGATCCTCCACTGTGACTGACAGGTCCCACGCTGCCATTACTGGGAGAAAGAGAGACGATCTGACAGAGGAGGGAAGTTTTAAGAGCATAAAAGCAGGGGAGAGGTTGTATCATTCATTGTTTTTCAATCACTCCATGAATTTCTTTTTTTGGAGTTCGGTTCATACTGCATTGAAATGAATTGAATAATTACCATTTAATTTAAAAAGTCACATTTAAAAAAAAAGGTTTTTAAAGAGAACAAAATTTTCTTCTAGAAATATCTTAAAGTCTCTGAAAGAAGACAATAAAATTTTTTTATGCAGATATGTTAGAAAATTGAGTTTTACTTCTATTTTTTTTGCATAACTTTCTACCAGTGCAAGACTATGTTTTGGGATTAATCAATCCCCCAAAAAGATTAGGTTATACCTTTAACCCCTTGATGCCTGTTGTTGCAAATTTGGGATGTACCCTGTCAGGTCTTAATGTAGTTGAAATGACCTTTGTATCTTATTATTACTTATTGATTCATATTCTAAACATACCAAAGATCAGATCCACAATGTCACAATATATTGGTCAGGGGATGAACTGCTTTTTTCTGTATATATTATAATATCACTTAGTAATAGTTTTACTCAAATTTACAATCTCCACTTAATTTAACATCTGTAAGAATGCAAAACACACATAAGAACAATATGTTTTTATAATTGTTGTTTAATTCAGGCAGTAAGGGGTTAATAGTTATCATTCAATGAAAAATTAAGATGTGTTTGATGGCTGAAATAGCACAAAATGAAAAACACAAGACCCTACTAAAACAGATATAGAATGAAGGCTCAGTTTCACATGATACTGACTACTGATTTTGGTAACATGTCCAGTTTGATGAAGACTTCCTGTTCTGACTAGAGCTATCACCAGGCACACACTTCCGCTTTCTGACTTGCTCAAAGTAAAGAGCTCTCTTTCAATGATAATACAGCTGCATGTTTGCTTAAACTTCGCTTGTTGTAAAGATGTTACTATTCAAGTCATATATCTTTTTCTCTTTTCTGTATTTTCCAAAGTATGTGTTACAAAAACCAGCATCATCATAAACATGGCTAGAGCCCTTACTACCCTTTTTGAGGCCTAAACTTTATTTCTTTGCATATTTCTGCTCCATATACCACAAGATGTGGTATATGAACGGCTAACTTGAAAAAAAAAAAAAAAACACTCAGTAATGACCTTCAAGTATAGATTTAACACAGAAGGTCCACGCAAACTAACCCAACCCTATCTCCCTCTCTTCTTGTTTCATCCTTCCTCTGATGCAGTCACTAAGAAACGGCCACATGCACACTATAAACAGCCCTACCTTTAGTCTCCTCTGTCCAAGGCTTTGACAAATGAATATTCTGTGATCCCTGTAGCTCTGTCTGATCTCAAATAATGATAATTTAAAAAGTTAGACTTTTATTGAAATTGTGCGGCGGCTTCTTCTTCTCTCCTGGGCTGAGCAGTTTGTGGTCTGTGAAGCTGTAAATGCTTGTGTCACTTCTGTAAAAAAAAAAGGCTGGTTCCTTTTTTTTGTCAGTTTCCGCCAGGCGGAAACGTAAGGTCTGCGTGACAGGCTGTGGGCGTGATGCACATTAGGCAACATGTGTATGCATCTGCTTCAGCAGACTAGATGAGATGCGCAACAGACTACACTCTTAATTGAGCTCCCACCTCTTTATAAGAACTGCAAGTATGTGAAATAAATTTAAATGTGATCACATTTATCTTTTTTAGATGATCACCAATCTGGGGTGCTGGGTCTGTATCCTCAAAGTTTTCTCCTTTTAATCACATCCGTTTTACATTAGTGTTTTTTTTTTTTTTTTTTTTTTTTAATTTCAAGATTTAAAGTAAAGAAGTTGATCAGTTTCAAGCTCCAACTGTTAGAGCTTAATAATTGTTCAATTAAACCAATGAGAAATTAAACCTTTCTGTTTTTGGAATTGATTCAGATCATTATGTTATATCATAAGATGTTAACAAAATTACCTGATTTAATTTGAAAGAAATAACTTTGAAATTGAGCTCTTCCCTGCCACAACTGCTGACATAAATAATTTGTCACAGTACACTAATGCAACATTCGGGCTTCAGTATCCTAACATAAATAAGCTTTTATCTAAAAGGTTCTCTTGTTTGCCTAAACAGTTTATGAAGAAAAGTAAGTACAGTAGGTTATTAAGCTCCTAATGTTTGATTTCGTTACATTTAAAAGCTAATTGAAAATAATTTACAAGGAAACCTGACGTGTTGATAAGTAAAGCATTCATTCCGTAAAGATCCTGAGAGGTTACAGTTCTTTCTATCAGACTCTCCCACAGCTCACTCCATTTATATGAAACTCAGTCCACAGCTAACAACATGTTTGCTGAATAGTCAGTTGAAAAGTGCGCTGACATTTTATAGTTCTAATATTTCCGACGGCCCTGAAGTAAGCGCAAGTTTGTAGTCTTTGGCTTAGACTTTCTCATTTGTTACCATACAGGGGGGAGTTGGACTTCTTGTGTGACTACAAGTAAAGTAGCATTAGATCCTTTTCCCATGCTTTTTTAAGTATTTCTGATCTGTTGTCAGAAAAAAATGGCAATAAAAACGATAGTAACGTTGTTTGACTCTTTCCAACGGTTCGCGTATAACACAGAGTCACCGTGCACCCCTCGTAATTGTAACAGCCTACGCGCTCACGTCCAAAACAAAAATGGCACATGAGTCTTGTCTGTCTCCCGCCTGCCTGACTGAGGGTTAAAAAACTGAAAGCGAAACTTCCCCACCGCATCGGTAACATTAACCTGTGTGAAGCTATAATACGAACCGTTAGCCCCACGCTGTCACTCAGGCATGGCACCGCAAATATCAACCCTCTTTTCTCATATCAGAACCCCTCTGTCAACCGGCCTCCTGAGCCGTGCCCGTGCAGACTTCCAGGGAGCTGGTATCAAGTTCAAGCACTTTTTGTCTCCTGGAAGCCCCCAGCTGGGAGGTAAGCCAGCCACAAGTCCTGTACGCGGCCATATTAATGTTGCCCCACAAGCCGGGAGGTTCTCAACGACCGCAGCAGTTTTGAAGTCTTGTCAGGGGAAAGGTTCTTCATCACCCCGGGGGAGGAGAGGCTGGTTGGGAAAGTTCGCCCTAGGTACCGCTCTGGGAGCGAGTACCGCCGTGCTGGTCCAGTGTCTCCACACAGGCACTCTCACCGCTATGGCCCAGAAGGTTGATCTGAACTCCGCTGAGGGAGATTGGGATAAGACCAAAGGTGAGACTGTTCAACAGAGGCCAAGGGAAACTTTAATTTTGTCATTAAGAAAGCTTAATGCTTTTTCTACCAAGAAAAGAACACGTATTTACTATCACATCAACAAACAACCTGCCCTCTTGTCAGTAACTCCATGATTTATGTAGGTCTACCACGCAGTTACTGCAGAAAAGTATGCCATTTGTCCATTAAACAAAAGTGTTATAAGTTTCTGTAAAAATAAGTGAAGTATGATATATGATAAATGTATTTAATGTGATATTAACAAATGTACCCTCATTTCAAGTCCAAAGAAATAACTTTAATGCACTAGGCAACTATTTATGTTTATTAACTGTATTCTATTAACTGTTTTGCTATACTTACTTCCCTTAGAGATACATATTCTACTCCACACATGTATCTGAACCAAAAGTTATTGAATGAAAAACATAATTTAGCGAGAGATGCACATTATGTAAGAATGAAGAATAAAATTCTATAAAAATGCCATTGTCTCACTAAAGAAATCTTCAGTGAGTTGGTAATGATGAGACATGTTGTACTATCCCTCACTTAGCTTTTCTTCAGTCAACTCAAGTGAGATTCTGTCACAAAATGTAGACAAAGAATAAGTTTTCCACACATACCACGTATTTACTGTTGTTTCTCACTTGCCTCTCCCAGAGTTCCTGCTGTCTCTGTCTGTGAAGGACAGGCGTCAGTACTACAGGACATCAAGCTCTGTGCCACTGGAAGACATCCCTGTGTGGACTCCCACAGGTCAGACACCTGACTTCAGGCAAAATCAATGTCCAGCTCATGTGGTGCTTAGACTTTGTAGACATCAGTGTTTTTTTTCTCATGCTATCAGTTTTTTTTTTTCAATTTGATGCCATACAAGATTACAAAATAGCAGAGTTAAAAATCTGGACATCCTGTGAAAGCAGTTCTTGCAGAAATGGTATTGGCTAAACATATGCTATGAAATATTTGTGTCTTTGAAACATTATGTCATATTTTGGGTCAAAGCAGTGACATAAGTTCAGTTTTTATAAGGGGCTGTGAGGAATATGAAAGTGATCTTTAAAAAGTCTCCCTTCTAGATATAAGCCTGATTGTAATCTACACTTTAAAATGTGATTACCAGCAGTATCAACAGTTTTGCTGGTAACAGGTTATTTAAAATTGCTACTTGTTAGCTTCCAGATCGGGTCGACCAGGACCGGATTAAATTATGGCATGTCTAAGTCTCTATGACAACACCACGCAGGCTGACAAAGTTTAGTTGAGAGAAAAGATAAAGCACAGAGATCTGTGTTCTCTGCTAAAAAGGATTTCAATGACTAATTTTGTAGTGATGGTGGACACAGTAGCCTGACTGTCAGGCAGAATAAGGACAAAAGAGCAGAAGAAAGCTAAACGGGAGCATGATACAGCCCGAGCTTGGGCTGTATCACTCTTTAACACAGGGGCTAAACTGTTAGTGATAATGCTCACTCCAAACCACATGCAGCAGTTATTCTGCAGTTTTCTGTTCAAACTTGAGAATCTATCAATAAAATGAAGAATGAGGTTACATTAGCTCTGCTTGGTAGATGACTGGCAGGACATAGCTAACCAGGATTTACTAACCTTACACATTACTGACATGTCTTAGAGCTGTCAGCTGTGCTAAATTTAAACGGCTACTGAACTACTTACAAACTGACAGTGTTTACTTGTTGTCACATTAGCCCACAGATACGTTGGAGCGCTGGGCTGATGATGTTGCTAACTTATAGCTAGCAGCTACAATATTTGCTTGATGTCACATTTCAACTTGTAGCGCTATGTAACTGTACTGATAAATACCTCACCTCAGCGCGTTGTATCCAGTAAAAAGTTGTCTTGAAGAAAGAAAATTTGTTTAGATCTGATCTCCATTTAATTCCAAAACAACACACACTTCGCTAAAAGTAATTTACTACAGTGTGCATGAGATTTTGGGCCACAAGGTGGCGAAGGAGTGCAATTAAAACAGATTGTCCTCATAGCATATTTGAGTATTGACAAAAATTATGTGGTACGGTCACTGTCAAAAGATTTGTGTGAGTGCACACATTCAAAACCATGCATATATAAAATATATGCATACTAGTCTATAGTTGTGCACAAATAAAACATTTGTAAACTCTCGTTTGAATCAAATCATATACATAATGTGTTGCATATTTTCTCTGTAAAAGTACGACTTATGAAGTCACAACTTTACGAAATTACTGCATTTTTGCAATTCTGTTAATAACATAACATAAACTGTCAAATCTATGTCATGAGGTTAAAGGAATTTTGCATCGAGAGGAAACATTGACTCTTCACTCTGTGCAATAGCCAAAAGTCTGAGAATTTTTTGATTAATATATATTAATATAATAACAAAAATGATTTTAAAAAGATATAGCGTATGATCAAAGTGACATTTGCCTACAGCTACAGGGGGCACTAAAACCAACACAAGCTCTAATACCCACACAGCAGCTTCAAGCACTTTCTAAACCTTTACTACTTTAGTTATTGAAACTAAAAGGTGTGAGTGTGTTTTGCTTTCAGGTGTTTCTGGTGACCCTTTTTGTCCAAGGAATGAGAAGTTGGACCAGAAGATTTCCCTTTACACCGGTGATATCACCAAGCTGGAGATTGATGCCATTGTCAACGCAGGTAAGAGCAGAATTCAAAGTAAACACGTGTACAAGAACAAAAAGATGGAGAGAGAAAACCAGAGGGGAATAAGAGAAAGAATTATGGATTAAAAATGAGATGCTATACTGAGCACAGCCTCCAGACTGTGCATCCATCTGTAAGAAATGAGGCACCAAACACAGCTGTGAGGGTGGTTTTATGCTGTGATAATGGGAATGATGCTCCCTCAGTGTGTGGGAGGGACAGCTACAGGCTTAAATATAGTTACCTACATGTTTGTTCTGTTTGTTCTGGGAAGTTTTCTGTAAGGTAGCACACACACACACACACACACACACACACACACACACACACACACACACACACACACACACACACACACACACACACACACACACACACACACACACATACACGACAACCCAAGAACAAGAACAACAAGGGTTTTAAATCAAGAGGATTGCTGCTGCCTGTTGTCCTAAAAACTTCAAAAGGAAGAAAAGCAACCTGAAAGCAGAGCTAGTGTTTTTTGGTAAGTCTCAGTAGAGCTGAACAGATTATAAACCAAATCCTCTGAAATTGAATTATGTAAATTAACCAAAGTTACACTGAGGTGACTTTTAGAGGCCAATGCCAACCTCAAAGAGCAGAGGACAACACAGAAACTAGGAAAACTGGCAGAAAAGAGCCAGAGTTTGAGTCAAGACCTCATTATTAGTATCAATTAAAAGGTGGGGTGCTGTGTCATATCAAACTGAAAGTGACACTCCCTGACGAGTGACATTCAGTAAATGAATGTAGACTTCCAATGCGTGACCTTTTGGATCTGGAGAAAACATATTTTGTTAAAATTAGATTCTGACTGATCCTGTCACAGGTCTGGAGATTTGAATCCTCAATGAGGTTCCAGGACTGTCTGTCTTGTGTAAGCACGCACCATGCCTATCTAAATGTGGAGACGCACTCATCTGTTCCACTGCCATGATCACTGCATGAGTCTAATAAACTCAGAAATATATTCAGCCCACCTACTCTTAATTAGCATCCAGCTAACCAAACATCTTGGACTCAGAGGTTCAATCACTTTAGAGTTAGCTTGCCAATCATCGACAAGCATCTCACTTACTTTTCTAGATGTGTCCTGTTGGAGTCTGAGTTTGAGGGCTGTAAACAACACATTTTGCTCCACTTTTGCTTGTCTTTACGGTAAAATCTATGAGGAGACTGTCACTGAGCAAGAAGGCACCTACATGCACATGTTCGCAAATACGAGTCCAGCAGCTCAAGGCTGTAAACACAAGTTTAAAAAAATCTAACAAAACTCAAGAATCTTTTTCACTAAATAAGTCAGACTTCACTGCTTCAACCTCCAAATACAAATGCAGTCAATGCTCAAATTTTAGTCCAATGAGTCATCAGTGCTCTTTTTAAGTCAAGTAAGGACATCTGTAAATTAGGTCTCAAACAATTTTTGAGCCTGAGTCCTAGACTCTGGTGGAAAAAAAGTGGCGAGGTGTGATGTAAAGTCGAAAGATAAAAAGTGTCCATGGATGTGAGGGGGTACTTACATATGTATATTTTTTATGCCAACCTATTTCATTTTTAAACATATTGCAAATGGGATTTTATTTGGAAGGCGCTTAAAACAACAGCATGACGAAATTTGTTTGAGGCTAAGGATGGGAACCAACTTTGATAGGTACCGACCGAATTCTGTCTGTAGTACCAATTACCGATTCATATAAAATCGAACAGCACCATGTTTCGGTATCTTAACGCATCATTGTGACTGTGAGGGAGTGGAAGAGTAGGCAGTTTTTCATGCTGGACATTAGCAAGTCTAGCATGAACACAGCTTTACAAGTAGGGATGTCCGGGTATGACATTTTCACTTCCGATACAATACCAATACTGCAGCATTGAGTATTGGCCGATACCAATATTAATCCGATACGATATCAGCATTAAACATGCATACTTTTGTTACTTATTTTGTAGTATGTCTGTCATGTTAGAAAAGGCTTGATTAAGTGATATTATTCAAACAAAGAACAGTAGTCAGCAACAGTAGGTATGAGGAAAAACTGACCCATTTATTATTAACCAATGGGTAACAGAAACTGCTTATATCAGAGCGCTTATATCGGGGATTTTAGATGCATTCCGATATGATACAGATACTTGCTTTTTGCTGATATCGGACCGATATCTGATATCAATATCGGACTGGGACACCTCTATTTACAAGTTTATATATTGAAAAACAAATATGTTATATTGAAAACTATGAGAATTTACTTTTAAACAAATTCATCTTAATACCACATAAATACACACAAAAGTAACAAAAATTGGTACCACTGAGTGCCGATTGACAGATGCTGAGCATCGGTACTAGATTGTTTCTAATGTAAATGGTATCCATCCCTATTTGAGGCCGATATAGCAATAATATGTAAAATATATAAGGAGAAGAAGAAGAAAACTACAATATATGTTAATATTCAATAAAAACAATAAATCAGTTACATACAATTCAGATTGTTTGACATTTAAGTCACCATCTCTGAGATGCATTACAAATAAGAAGCTGTAAGTAGACTTGATAAAAGAAAAATAGTAATGGGTAAACTTTACAATTTCTTTTTCAGACTCACTGGTCTCATAATATAAAGTTTAAAGACTGTTCTTTGTAGAGACAGGTGTTCACCCAGAACATTTCCTCACACCTGCTGCTCCCGTTTTCAGCACACACAGTCTGAGTCAACATTTTCCTGGTGACCATTAGATGGAGCTCAAAGCCAGTTCATCTACTCAGGGCCCTTTTCCCACGAGGCTCTTTGAGCATTGGGGGGAAATTGAATCGGAGTCTTGGCTCAGGCGGTTTATCAGGGGAGAGAGGCAGGCCAGCATTCCTAAATGATGCTTGATGATGAGGCTTTAGCAGAAAATGATAGATGCTCATTGGCAGCTGACTGTCAGCAGGTGTACGCTGTGCCAGCATCCTGTGAATATGTTGATCGTTGACTCTCATTTACACACTGCCTATGTGTTTGTGTGTGTATGTCTGCTGCAAATCATTCATGCATACATCTGCCTACAAATGTTGAAGTAATTATGAGTGTGTGTGCAGAAAGTAATAGTAATTTGTTTCTGTAGAAGGGACGCAGCTTTTTACTGGAGCTTTTACAGAGTCCCACCATGCAAAGTAGCACGGAGTTAACAAGAGGAAACAGCTAGTAAAGTGCCATTTAGCAGAGAGGACGAGGCAAGGTGAGGAGGGGGGGTGCAGGCTGAAAACACAAGAGCGCCAGAGGAAACATGACTGAGAGACAGAGCGTGAGAGCGAGTCAGCACGCCGACTGACAAAAAAGCGAAGGGGAGAGTCTGGAAGAGGAGAGCAAAAAAGAGGATAAAAGAGAGGCAGGGAGGGGACATAGGCTTGTATTGAAGCCATGGACTGCATTGCCATGGCAACAAGCAGGTACAGGGTATCCACCGAGGGGTTTTTGGGCAGCAGAGTCTGCTCATCTTTCTCAGTGTGACTGATGGGCTGGCCTGCCGCCTGTCACTGTGGTCATTTTGTCGAGTAAGCAGCTGACCTTTCCAGCCGATGACTAACTGATTGACTAAGAGGCTGTGAGTGATGTCAGCCGTGCTCGATGTGATGTTAAAACAAAAGAGCAGACATCCAGGGACAATTATAAAGTACGGTTAGTTACGCTCATTTAGAAAATTGCTGGTAAAAAGGTTCTCCTGTTGTAGATGTACCAGAGAGCTGTGCCTGTGGTTTCTGACATGCGAAGGGGAGTGTTGTATCTTTTCTCTTGCTGCTCTGAAGGCCTTGAAAAATCATTTAGCCCCTAAAGCAGCAAAACATTCAATTGAAGCCAACTGTGGCCAATTATACGCTGCACTGGCAGACTGGTAGGCAGGTTAGGAGGGGGGCTTCCAGGCCTGGCTGGTGGTTGGTAATTGACTGCAGACGTACAAAAACCACACTCATGGATGTTTGTATAATGAGACGTTCGTGTGGACATTTGTATGTGTGGATAAACGTGGAGACACTGGAGAATGAACAGGTCGACACTTAAGCCATCTCCTCCATTCCCCATCAGCTCTGATTGATCAGGTAAGCAGGGCGTTGCAGGAGAGGCCGGCCGGGCGCTGTTTGTCGTTCGTGTCGCTCTCAATAAAGATTGGATTTACAGTAACTCCCCACTCCTCCTTCTCCTCCTCTTCTCCTCCCCCTCCCTCCTTCTTTCCACACTTTTATAGCCCCTGGCTCCTGCCCACTCCTATAAAACACTACAAACATAAAAACCCACAAGCACTTAAGAGCCGTCCTGGTGAGGAAGAGGAGGAGGAGAGGGGGGATTGGGTGGGTGGGTGTGGTGGGGGAGGAGACGGCGGGCAGAAACATCCTCCTCTTTACACCCCTCAATCACTCCGTCCGGAGCAGAAGAGAGAGATGGAGAGGAGGATATATTGTCTCTGATGGGCTTGCTGATTAAGATGGATTGCACAATGAAATGGCGTTAGAGTGATGAGTTCTAGGAGTGTGTGCGCAAGAGTGTGTGTATGTGTGTGTGGATACGATGTCTCTGCAACTAACTTTGCATTAAAACCTTTTTTCAAATTGATTAAATGCAAATTTGCTTAGCTCTACTGAGCTGCATTTTTCCTTGCAAAAGTTTTTTTCTTCATTTCCATTCCTGGAGCCGCATTCAGTGCAGAGTGTTTATCCTGTTTCGCTTTAAATGACATTTATTCTGGTGTTCCTCTTTTTTTTTTCCTTCCTTACAGAATTTGAATGTCATAAAAGTACTTAAAAAGTGGACTCACGGGCTCTCTCTGTAGTTTTGTGTTAACATCCTTTTTTTCCAGTGGACTTAACTCCATGTGTGAGAGTAAATGCAGTGACACTGGAGGCTGATAAATCTTTCAGGCTCGACTATAAAAAACTGTTCCTAAAATTAAGCCGACCAAGTGATAAAGAATACTCTGCTCCTATCTCAGGCTTTGGAGCTGAACCACTTGTCATGGTCACAATTTTTGCTCACTGAGAATCTGTTTCTGTGTGTGTGTGTGTGTGTGTGTGTGTGTGTGTGTGTGTGTGTGTGTGTGTGTGTGTGTGTGTGTGTGTGTGTGTGTGTGTCACCTTTGCACGCATTTTTATTGTAAGGTTTCAAACATGGATTCCTACATGTGCACACTTGTGTACACTTTCACTGTGTGCCACAAATAGACGCACAAACCCGACTATGGGCTTGTGAGTCTGGCTTGGCGAGTATGAGCAGTGTGCTTTTGACTGTGTTCAGTGGGCAGCTGTCCAGTCATGTGTGTCTGTGTGTGTGTGTGTCTCTGTGTGTGTGTGTGTGTGTGTGTGTGTGTGTGTGTGTGTGTGTGTGTGTGTGTGTGTGTGTGTGTGTGTGTGTGTGTGTGTGTGTGTGTGTGTGTGAGATAGGGTCTCCCAGGTTTTCCTCTGCAGGTCAGAGATAAAGCTGTTGGTCGGTGCTGGAAACCACTCACCGTTGCAACAGCTGAGAGATACAAGATTAGAACCAATAGTTTCCAAGTCTGCAGGTGACAGAGGGGATGAAAGGGAGAGTGATTGTGGACTGCACTGTAACTTCCTAACAGATTAGAAAAACCTGGAGAGAAAGCTCAGATGGACGGATATGGGGCTGTGTAACAGGAGACTAACACACTGACAAACAGGTTACAGGGGAAAGGTAGGCAGTCAGGTGAAAAGTAGCAATGATCCCGGTCTCACTGACCGCCACATTTGTCTTTTGTTATGTTTGTGTGCATCACTTTGACGTAGGTTTCCTTAAAAGGAACCTGGCCAGAAGGACAAGCATTTATTCACTGATGTCTGGCAAGTGGAAGCACAAACAAGTCGGCTATGACTCATAACAGACTGAGAAGTATATGTAAGATCAACAGCATTGAGTCGAGATGCTGATCAAAGCCTGGTCTCAGCAGGAACATTAATAAAAAATTGTACTTTTTGTTAATGCAGAGGTGAGAAGAGAGTCAGCTCAAATTAAAATGAAGCCTTTCAGCAGAGCAAATCATTCAATGCAGCTGCTAACAAAGTGAGAAACACCTTTGGTTTATTATTGTGATGTACATACCAGCCTCTGAATAAGAAGTGTCTGATTCTCACAGTTGCCATTTTTGCTTTTAGGTAAAAACAACATATATTTACCTCCGCCAAGGTGGTTATGTTTTTGAGAGAGTTTGTCTGTTTGTCTGTGAATAACATAACTCAAAAAGTAACCAAAGGATCTTGATGAAATTTTCAGGAAATGTTCTAAATTGGACGAGGAAGAAGTGATTAAATTTTGGAGGTGATCTGGATCACCGTCTTGATCCAGGATTTTTTTTTTAAGGATCCTTTATCATTGTGAGATAGGGCCGTTTTCACCATATGTGTATAAAACCATGATAAATGGTTGGATTGCTTTGCAAAACAATACAAGGCAAGGTCAGGATAACTTAAGACGGATGTAAAAGTATGATCCAGATCCTGGAAATATTCTGAATACTAAGATCTGGAATATGAAACATGTACAGGCTCATCATCATCATTTTCAACACTGTCAGGAAACAAATTATCGTACAAACCTGCAACTAACACCAAATTGTAGCAGACAGTCTGCTGAAAGGGAGTATAACATTAAAGTAGGACTTAATTGTTGTTTGACAATCAGAATATGCTTGGCGGAGGTCTGCGCTCTCTGAGTGCTTTTCTAGTCTTTCCTGAAGCCCTTGGTTTCGGATACGTAATGATTTTTACTGATGAAACACGGTCAAAAAATGCAAATGTAAGTTAGATTAAGCTAATTTAAACACAGCAAATGAATGACACATTTATAAATCAATTTTCTCAGGTTAAACAAAAACTTTAAGTCTAAAATATAATGAAAGAGCTGTTTGTAGAGATTTTTCTTTTTGTTTCTCTGTCTCATTTTTTTACTCTCTCCTGTCAGGCAGTCATTTTTTGGCCCACAGACATTTATTCCTGAGCCCGTTCACAGTTCTCATGCTGTCTTCTCGGGCTCCCTGTCTCAAAACAATCTCAGTCTGACACAGTTTTTCTTGACTGTCTGACAGATGCTTGATGACTGCCTTGTTGGCCATTCCCGTCGCTGCGGTTGTCGGGTGATGGTACCTCGCTGCCTCGCTCCAGTTGTTTTTTTTGCAGCACAGATGCTGCTCTGAATGTGTTTAGACATTTAAATGTCTTGTCCTTGAATTGGAGACAACTCCAATTTTTCACATGCAGCTTCACAGTCAAAACATTAGTAACTGTTACTAATGACTGTCTGTGAAATGCCAGGAAATAACAAACAGTGCCCAATCCTGTTTCCCACAGACCAAGGTGACATCTTCAAATGTCTTGTTCTGGTTAAATCACAAACATAGAGAGATACTTTTGATTCAAAGCAGAGAAAATAATGTACCCTAATGTGAGAGAAATTAAAACAAATAACGGTACGACCTATGGAGTAGAAATCCAATGTTTCCCTATGTAACTGATAAAATAAGCCCCAGATGTAGACGGTCTTACTGAGTCAATGCTCAATCTGAGTTTGTCACAGACCCAGAGTTTATTGATGTATTAGCTGTGATCAGTTCAGGTTGTAGATAAAAGCCAAAGCATGAACCTTTCTCATTTAAATGTGTTATGAGAGAAATTCAATATTCCTAACAGGAGGGGTTAGTGGCTGTAATGGTTTTTTTATTGTAATAACAGTGTATCATTCATCAATTTAAAAGCAATATGATAATGTAAAATGGGTCACTGGTGCTGATGAAACCAACAAAGATTTATTAGCGCTTTGTTTCACCATCTGGTCTCTACTTTGCTTTCAGTTGCACATCAGTTTTTGCGATGGCTTTTAGATTTTGTCGCAAAAAAGGTCTACAGACTTAATGTTACTATTGGCAGACTGTCAAACCTAACTGGAAAACATAGTGTAGCATCTAGAAACTGAAAAGCCATTCCCTCAAGAGTTGGTTGAAACCAAAAACAGAGTTTAGTTTCACAAGGGCTCGGCATGAATATCCCTATTTTCTTTTTAAATAAGAAGAGCAAGGGTTATAATCTAAGCTCATATGTTGTTTTCAACTAAGTCCACAACCTGCACCTTTGCCAATCCATATTTGAGATTTTCATAAGGTACGATACTTGTGCTCACAACTGCAAACATCCACTGGTGGCGTGCTGTGTCCACTGAAGAAATCTTCAATCAAAGCAGCACTTCACAAGGTTAATTTACTCAATGTAAGTTTTCAATTCACACTTCTCATCCATGACCAAATGAGGGAGGGAAGCTATTGAATTGTGGTCAGTGTGGCTTTGTGTTTTGTTTTGTTTGTTTTTGTTTTAGCTGGTGTACACACTAAGCTCAGGAAAAGAGCTTTCTCCAAAATGACTTGAAAATGGGAGATCTTATTTCGCTTGCAACCTTTAGCTCGATTTTAAGAGATAACATGGGCAAGACAATTGGACAGTGTTTTGGATTTGTAAGCTGTGCTCTGCTCTCCATCTGTAAATCAGTTTGCTCATTGTGAACAGTTGTTTTCTATTAACTTATTGTTTGTAAACTGTGTCTTTATCACATTTTGCTTTTTTGATGTGTGCTGCTGCTCTTTTGGCCGGGCCACCCGGGTAAAAGAGATCCAAAACCCAATAGGTTATTTACCTGGTTAAGTAATGGTTAAATAGGGGCGCAGATGGTCTAGTGGTCTTGCATGTCATTCCCCCCTCTCACCCTGTTTCCTCTCCTCTTGAATTAAAAGCATAAAAAGCCTGAAGAAAAGTACTTATATAAAGGTTAAGTAAAATAAAAATGGCATATTTCAGCAACATCTTCTGGGTAAAATACCAAAACACAATAAAAAACGTTTCTGTGTTTTGTACTAGTCATTTAGTTGCACCACATTTGTTTTGGATGACAATAAAGGTATCAAAAGTGTTCTTAGACACAATATTCACTGTTAGAAGTGATGAGATTCTTTGACTCATCGGTTGTAGCTCTTTGTTTTTCTTAGTGGAAGACCCCTTTAGAAAGCACTGTATGGTCAAAGGAACACTGAAGTGATCTGACTCCATGTAATCTTTAAAGCCTAACTGCTCCGACACAGAAAAAAGATCTTAGATCTGCAAGTCATTTGGAATTAAACACATGAGTCCAGCAGAATCCTCACAATAACAGTTTAATGTTTCATTATTACAACACACTATATGAGGACGGGTGCGTTGCGTGATCATCAATAATTGAACTTCCATGTTTGTTGAGCTTGGATGCTTCCATTGGGCACAATATGAATTCAAGCCAGCGGTGCAGCATCTTTTATTGATTCCAGGGAAGTTGGTGGTTGATGTTGACCAATAAATGTTGTGGGGAACATTGTGGGGCTGTGGGGTTAGAGAGGATGAGGGGATTGGGATGTTGGGAAGGCATGGATGAGTGGGTACAGACAGACGGACAGGCAGACAGATAGGCAGGCAGCAGGACGTTGCCGAGAACAACTCGAGGAGAGAGGTGATAGGGAAGTGCTGGCTGATCCTGTTTGGTGATTTTAAGAGGATAAACCAGGCGAACCCTCGGCTCTGCAGGTAGATCCCCTAACAAGAGCATTAGCCTTCAGTGGCACAGAGCCACACTCCTTCTGCAAGGCTTCACTGATTCTTAGCTGGCTTTGTCAATGGGGCTTAGCGCTGTGCTTAGCGCCAAAATCAGCCTGGCAGACATCCCTGCTTTCAGCACGCTGCTAGAGCACGTATGGAAGATTGTCAGGCCTGGCTTGTTGTTGTAAATTGCTTCAGAGTGGCTAAAATTATTTCACAATTTTCACCTGAGCGGCATTCTCCTCGTTTGACTGCAGGAACAGAGGACATACAGTGAGAATGGTTGCATGCTTAAACACTTTCTGAGGGATTTTCCAGCAGCAGGCCAAGGATTAAGTGATTTTTGTCACAGTATCTGCTCTAGTCTCTTCTGCTTAAGCTCTCGATAGTCTTTGTTTTAAGTATGTACATGATGTCGCAGTTATTAGAGAATAATCAAGCAGTTGCCAGCTGTGGTGTTTATTCTGCACGTGGAAGTATCATTTTCAAGGCTGCATTTCATCCTTAGATGACTGCCGCTTATTCATCAGGACATTTATCCCGAAGTTTTAATCAGGAGAGGCAGGCTGTTATGATCCAGACGGCTTCCCTGGTAGTAACAGAGGGTCAGGGGCGGTGATGGAAAGCCCTGAACAGAGACTTCTCTTGCTCTTGGGGTCCCTGAAGCCCCACAGTACTTTCACTATATCTCCTTCTGTGCTGCAGTTACCATACATCTAGCCCAGAGCTCCTGTCAGCTCCTCTTAGGACTGGCTCATATCGCAAGATGCAAAATGTCACACCAAGTTTGCCAGAGCAGAGAAATATTTGAGATGCGTGTGTGCTCAAAGAAAGCCTCAAAACTGATACTTTAAAATAGTCCCCAGTGTATTTTTCTGTGTTTTGACGCTTTTTTTGTGGTTAAATCTACATTTAAGAGATGTTCTGATGCATTTAGTTCCTTGTAGATTCAAATTTAGGAGGACCAGATCGACACCAAGGACCTCGTTGATACCATGTGACAAAAAAATATCAAATGTAAAAGTGGAAAATAAAAACGCTGTTATTTTTAGCGTCACATGAAAATTATGTAGAACCTCTTGATCTGGGGTTTTAATTCAGCGCATTTTCCAGAAATACTGATATGAGTGCATCTAAAAAAAATGAAATAACACTTTTTTGTGATTTAATTCAAAAAGCTATAATTTGTTACTGTCCTGACAAGCATGTTGTAATATTTCAGATCTTTTGTTGGGTAATTCTTATGATTTAAGCTTTTAACCCCTTAAAATCAAAACTTGATTAAATGCATCTCAAACTATTGGATTATTTCCTAAAATCAACCAAAACCTGATTTAAAATCAAAACACTTCTGAGAAGTATGTCCATCTTTTAATTTGATACTTGTTTGGGACTCCTTACGCTGCATCAGTGTGACATGGTGGAAGCAACAAGCCGAAGCCCAGATTGCTTTGATAGTTACTTTTTCCTCATCTGTATTTTGATGGGTTGAAAGTTTCTCTTCTTACTCTTGAGAAACCCCCCCCCCCCCCCCCGGAGGTCTCTTAGTGAGTTGTCCCATCGAGCACAGTGGTGTCATAGTGAGTAAACCAGGTGGTAGGAGTTTAGGTGTTGTGGGCAGTAGGGCTGAATGATTTTAAAAAAAGATTGAATTGCGATTTTTCTGGCAGATATTGTGATTTCAATTCGATTCACGATTTACTTCAAATCAAGCGTTGGGATATTCACATGTAGGGCTGAACGATATTAGGAAAAGATCAAATTTTTCTAGCAGATATTGCAATTCACGATTTTCTAATCATCAACAGTGATGATAAATAATCTGTTTTGATCAACTTCTGCTCCTAAACAGAGGCTTTGTGTTGTTGACCTGCTTACCAGCACTTTTAACATATAGATTGTCTACAAATTTTTAAAACAGAATGTGTATAATACTTGACACAACAGATCCTGAGTCAGTCAGGAGCGCTGCAAAAAATTGCTGCTTTGGCGATCTCAAAATTGCATTGTCTAAAACTGCGATTTCGATCTGAAAACGATAAATTGTTCAGCCCTAGTGGGCAGGTGCTGAGTGCTGCTGGAAAAGGAAATAAGGCAGGGTTGCATGTTTGGAACTACAAAATGAGAAACATGGTGTTTCTTTTTTTTTGTTAAACTAGTGATTTATGTAATTCATATTAAGTATTGTGCTTTTTGAGGTTTGCTTTTACTGTTGTTTGAGCTGTGAACCAAAGCTATTACTATTGAAACAGGAAAAACACTGAGCTCACACATAGTGGGTCAAAAATAAATTGGACTTTATTTTTCTTGATCAAAATTATTGAACTTTTTAATGACATTCTTTTTTGAGGTGCACCTGTTCCTCAAACTGATATTTTGGCCATATTAAAGGCTATTAGATATAATGACTAGGGATAGACTGATTATTGGCCAGGCCGATTATCAGCGCTGAAGTTCGGCATTTTGAGGCATATCTCTGATGCAGCCGCGCCTCTCTGTCTGCAGTCACTGCTCTGTCTCTAGCATTGTCCCACCCACCGTACCATCTGGCTGGTGACACGCAGTCATTTGTTTGAAAACTTGACTCACTGTGAAAACTTTAAGGAGCTATTTATTTTATTAAGTTTTTGTTTAACTTGCTTAGCCTGGGAGTTAGCCTAAACTAGGCTTAAAGGCATTTAAACAGAGATTAGTGTTGGATTTTGTATATTCAAAAATTTTGACTGCAATATTTTTTTACTTAATTGCAAATGAATATTGGTTCCAAATATTGGTTATTGGCCTCCTTCACTACTTATAAGCAGTATTGGCCCAGGAAAAAACACACCAGTTCATCTCTAATTATGATACAGATACTGGATACTGCTTTTTTGTTTAGAAGAAAGAAAAAGAACTGTATTGTTTATTTGTAAGGTAACCTCAGTTTAAAAGTTGCTCAGACCAGGCAGCAGAAGGTTCAGATCCCATGTGAGCTGCACTGCTCCCCCCTTCCGTAGTTACTGAACCTCCTCTGCCCCAGTTCCTTCAGCAGTATCCCCACCGCGCTGACTTTGTGTTTTGCGAAGCAGAGCTAATGGACACATTCTCACAATAAGCCTGTCAACTGTCTGTACACACAGAGCACTTACTGAGGCAAATTGGCTTCGCTGATGCTGGTTCAGTTTCAGAGTAGTTATGATGTGCTGTCAGGACTTTAGCGCTGTCTTGACCAACTCTCCACTGCGCCGTCATTCCAGCTGTGGTGGCACATTCTCTTCATCAGCTAACAGAAAACAACCACACAGACACAACACTCAAAACCAAACCAGCTGCTGGAGCTCCAAGAAAGTGGACTGCAACCAGGATCAAAAAAGTACAAAAAAAGAGAAGAAAAGTGGATCAGCCTTTAAAAACAGTGATTCTTCAATAGACAATAATTCCTCAAAACTAACAATAGCTTCATTATCCCAAAAGGATACCAGTTTTACCAACATAAAAGCACAAATACCTTGATATTCACAAGTCTAATGGCATCAAACTTTACTGTATACCATCTAAAATAGATGAGCTACGAAATGAAAAATGTGAATAGCTCCATCACTGATTATGAAACCAGGACAAAGTTACTGCTGGGAGCTTGAACAGTGGGTGCCAAAAAGGGACTTTAACCTGTGTTTTTTTAGAGAGAGGATTTGCTTTACAAAAGGCAATAAAAGAGAGTGAGAGTGAAATCCATTAGAGTGGGTCTGATCTGTATGGATTTTAATCTGTGAGGTCATCCGTGAGCAGTGCCAGTGTTAGCAGGGTCACAGGCAGGCTGAGTACTTCAGGTGAACCATGGAGGAAATGAAATAAAAGAACAGTAAAAGAGTACCATTTTCTAGGAAAAAGAACATTTCACTGTCCAGAAGGGAATCATGCTGTTTTTTAATGAACAAAGCATGTTTTTTTTTTTTTGAGTGGCAAATATGCCAGTTTTAATTAACAGTACTATCACGGACAAGCAGAAGAGCTCAAGTAAACAGATATTCACATCTCTGATTAATCTGCAGAACTTGAGTTGATTCATTGTTTGGATGATTAAATGTCAAAAGTTGTGGGAAAAAATCATTATCAGTTTCCCCAGAGCCCAAGGTCATGCTGGACTCCATTACAACTCGACAGGCAGGCAGGGTGAGATAAAATAAAGCTTTTACACCAATGAAAAACAAAGTCAGCAGTTGGATAGACTCTGCCCACGAGTTAGGACAATACATGATTTGGTTCATGAGAATAAGACAAGACAATATTTTTGCCTTATTTTTTTCTGAAGAAACCACCCAAAATAAATGACCAAAAATTAAATCTTCAACTTTGAGGAAAGTCTCAAAATTCAACCATACAAATCCATTTTTACTGGTTTAACTATTCATCATCTTGTAAATAACCTTCCTTCAACTCTCTGACTGAGAATGAACTACCAAATGTGGTACACGGCTGGAATAATATTGAAGCACTGTAAAAGGTTATGCCACAAGCTCAATGACTGGCTTCTTTCCTGGGTGATTACTCATTAGTCTCTTCAGACCTTATAACATGCATGAACTGTGTGTGAGCCTGAAACTTTTAATTGAATTTGTGTGTGACCCCCTAACTGAACTCCAGTCCTAAAAATTAAATAAAGAAACCCCCAAAAAACAGGACAAATCACCAAAAAATAAAACTCAGACTTTAATTTTATTTCATGAGTACAAACTATGATCGAAGTATCAGCCTGCTTTCTTAATGGACTGACTTCTACTTCTACTTCAACCCAGCACATACAAATCTTAAAGGATTAGCTCGCGTGATAGGAGTTGTGACAGCTTCTGCTTGAACACCAGCACCACAGGAGCAGTTGAACTTAGATGGAAACAAGACAAATGACATGGACTAGACCAGGGGGGGCCAACCAGTTAGAGACCAAGAGCCACAAAAATTACTGTGGTACTATAAAGAGACAAATCACGGGTCTTAAAAATGCACTTCCTGTCACACATATATGAAAAAACAAAATGAAAATCAATACATTTCCAATTTTCAAAGTGAGATTTATTGTGCTTGTAAGTGTGCTTACTTTTGTACTTGGAGCCGTGTCAAACACAAATTTCTGTTTTTACTGCAGAAGAGACAAAGTTCCTTCTTTCTATCTATCTATCTATCTATCTATCTATCTATCTATCTATCTATCTATCTATCTATCTATCTATCTATCTATCTATCTATCTATCTATCTATCTATCTATCTATCTATCTATCTATCTATCTAGATAACTATGAGCACATGAGTGATTGAGAGACGCGCATGTAGAGAAGAGAAACTGAAACTTAAGTATCAACATTGGCATTGATGCCAATGTTGATCCCAACATTGGCATCAATATATCAATTGTTTAGATTGATCAGCACACCACTACTCATAACAATATATATATATATATATTTTTTTTTTTTCAATGAATGGATCAAAGAGCCACACACCGAAAGGCAAAGAGCCACATGCAGCTTGTGAGCTGCAGGTTGGCTACCCCTGGACTAGACTAACACCAGCTTGACTTAGGAAGTGAGTAAGCATGTTCTATGCGTTGACAGACACTCTCAAAGTGCTTACATAGTTGGTGTTGATTGCCAACTGAAATCACCAGATATCCAAGATGCTGTTACACAAATGTTAAACCGTGGGCCTCTTCTATGTTGATTTTAAGTGCAACAACCGACTGTGCATGTTAAGGACTGAGAGTAATGCAGCCATGCAGGTTATTAGTCCAAAGATTAATCTTGCCATGCTTGCATATCGTTAGAACTGGAGCCATGAGAACTTGTCATACTCCCATGTTCAGTGGCTTTATCTGAAGTTTTTATAGTAGAACACATTAGCAAATATTGACTATTTTGGTGTGAAAAAACTAAATTTCTATTTAAATATTTTGAAGAAAAGTGCTGATAAATAAATGCGCTGAAATTGCAAAAACGTAATTGATGGAAAAGTGCTTTTTTCAGTTATTTAATCAATAGGATTCAAAGTATGTAGCAGGGGTTGATTCTGGATAAGGCAAAGCTCAGTCTGACCAGTTCACACATTTTTGTAGATTTGGGCTAGATGTGTATGCAACTTAACTATGAAGCCCAGTCCATGCCCAAATACTGTATATTTGTTGATTTCAGGATTTTTGAGTAAGAGAAAGTTTAAAATCTGCCTTAGAGTTAGAAAAGACAGCAGTATCAAATACAGATACATGAGTCAAATGTACCATTTCTCTTCCTGGTGGTCAGTCTTTAAAGGCAATTAAAGCTGGAATGGGAAAGGAATTAAGCCATGAAATGCTACTGTTAAAACAATCAGGAGAAGTGAAAACTGTAATGATCTATTCCCTCTGTGATTTTTAGTCAGAGGTAGCTGAATGGAGCAATGAGAATTGAGTTGAAATAAAGTGACTGGAGAGTGATTTGAAGAGATGAGCACCAATGCAGAGAAGTAAAAAAAATGTAATCACTCGAATAACTATAAATAGATTGCTGGGAAACAACCACACGAAGCTGAAGTCTATAAAAAACTGAAGTTTTTCCAAGAATTAAAATAAAGCTGAGAAACCCCTGCTTGTGTAACCAGGAGTTTTTCTAATTTCTTCCACTAAGTTATGTACTGAATATTTTGAATAGAAGGAAAGTGGGAAATCAATCCTGAAAAAAGAGACCTGCTCTTTGAGTTTTTGCCCAGAATTTAAAGCCCCCAAAATAGATTAAAGCATAAGTGCAGTCATTTTAGATTCACAGGCATGGACAGAAGTGATAAAAGTATCTGAGGACCTTTAAATGGACTGTATTTAATGTGTAAGCTGCTGTCTTTACTGTTAATGTGCTCCCCTGAACCGAAGAGATGACAGCATTTGGACCGTGGATGTGGTGTGTGTTAACAAAGTATCTTTATAGAACCATGATTTAAAAGAGGAAAAATGTCGTCTTTAATGTTGTGGAGTTGCTTGTCACTAAAGAGACTCTCTTGTTTAATTACCAGGGTCCCTGCACAGCGATGTTGCTCTGAAGTGAGGTAATTTTACAGCCACAGTGATTTCTCTGCTTATTTGTTCTAAGGAATTTAACTTCATCCCCATGATTTCAAAATACACATCAAGCCAAGGGAGAATTACTCTTCCACGCCCTCTCAAAACGACTCGTTTTCACCAGTAAAGTAAATGAAAGGCTGTGGGTGTATTTTATATATTTAAGGCTTTGGATGAGTTAAGTACTGCTGCTGTGAGGAATCAGGGTGTATGAGCCTCAAATTCACTTTGAAAGTCGCTTTTAAACTGTGTTTGTGACTGACTTTTTCATGTTCTGCTGATTTCTGCTAGTTTCTCTTTTTCTTTGAGGTTTCTTAACAAGCACAGCGCTGACCCTCGTCTTGTTACAACTTCGACGCTTGCGTCTCCCACTTTTCATCACGGCTCTGAGGTCACGCTGTGATGTCCACTCTGTCCTCTTGTATCTGTGTCTTTGCCGTGGGCGATGTTTTGAGGCTGAGGCTGCGGCGGCTGCGGCGGCTTTGTGAATTGGCTGCAGCGTGAATTTGGACAGTGCTGCTGCTCCAGTTTTTCCAGTCCAGATCTGTCCAAGTTAATTATGGTACAACTGTCAGAAAGAGCACTTTTGCTGGTCATTTGGGCAGCGACATTAGCACTCTCTGTGCTCAGAAAACTCTGAGCTTTCAAGGTTCAGTGCCCCTAGTTTCCGCAGGATGCTCCGATGTCCAGTTTGTGTCTCAATTTGAGTGGGAAGATGGAAGAAAACCTACATAGTTTCATGGTTAGTCTCCCGAGTTTCGTCCTCTTTCTTCCCTTTGCCTGCTTTTTCTTCACTTCTTCCATTACCACATCCCCCTTTCAGGGCTGTGACCTGAGAGAAGTGAGACATCCGCATTAAAGACAAACGGGCCTCAGTTTACAGCTTCAGATTGATTTACACCCTGACATTGAGAAGTTAACATACCCTTGGCGAGTTAATCCTTAATGTCGTCCCAGTCAGTAAATAAACTGAAAAAGAAAAAGCAAAAACAGATGGAGTTAGCAAAAAAGCTCATTCGTGCTAATTATTTCTCTCCCACCCCTCCCTTGTTAAAAGCTTTCCCACCCCTCCGATCAATCGGCACTTTAGCGAGCAGGAAGGGACGGAGGAAGTGCGAGCCTCATTAGCCTGATTGGCCCGATGTGGGAGATGGAAAGAGATGGAGTGAATGAGGGAGTAAAAGAGAAAAGGAGTCAGCTTGATCATCAGCACTTGGCCCATCAGAGTCCATCTGTCATTGTGGTGAGTGCTGCGTTCAAATACGTCTGTTTGTTGTGGCGCTTTGTGAGTCCTCACAGGGCATTGAAGATCTCCTGAAAGAGCTGTTTCTGGACTTGGTTTAGCTGTTTTGATCCGTCTGTGATAAAGGTAAAGGGTGTAAGACTCAAAGTGAGGTGTACGGGGAATCTCACCTTTCTCTTTGAGACCTTCAGGGTTCACTGGGCTTACAATAAACTACAAAGAGTCGTGGAACCACATCCTTAGTGTTCACATCTGTTTAAAATGATAAGCCAGGATCAAGACATTCGAGTGAACGCACAGATGCTTGCCCCGAAAACGGTGTCAATGCTTAGGAGACACGGCGGCACAGATTGTTGCGCTCACTTACAGAAATAACAGCTCTTAAACTCTTTTATGACCTTTGGAAAAATAAGTGGCTAACATTAACACAATGTCAGCAGGGATGAAAGACAAGCAACAACAATTCAGTGAGGGCATCAGGAGACTAAACGGCCACTCTCAAAGATCAGCCATTATCGCTTCTTCCTGATCTCCAGCCAAGAAATGTGTGACTTTTTTTGACTTATATGTAAATATGGATCATGTTCCTCAGTTTCCTGCCGGGTGACTGGGTGACACTTGATTGTAGTAGTCTGTGGACACTTAACAAGCCATCAGTAGATAGTCAGTGTGAAGTTGGTTAGTAGGCTATAAGGTGCAGTTCAAGGTTTTACAACTTCTTACAAAAATTGTTTCCTTACTCTTACTTTTTTTAAACAGGCTATCATTCCAATTAACATTACACCATCTGTAGATTGTCAACTTCTTCTTGTAAGTTGTCAACCTGAAACAATCTGTCAGTTGAAAGTCAACAGTAAAATGTCAACATATCTCCAATGTCTTTGAACCATCAAGTGACTGACTCTGTTGACATGTCGTTGGTTGTCAACTACTGATTAGATTGATTGACTACCAATAGATAGTATATTAATTAGTAAGTTGTTGACTGTCTGTTGATTGTCAACAAGTATAGACAATGATCAACAGACTATCACTTGGCATTCTCAACTAAGCATTTGTAGACCTGGGTTAAGACTTTTCAATTAAAGTGAAAAAGGAAGTTGACCACAGTTCAAAGTTTATAAACTTTTAACAGAGCCAAACTCTGACAAGTTTGCACATCAGAGAAGGAAAACTTATTTTTTTGAATTACAAAACAAACTGGGTAGTCACGCAAAATTATGGTAACATTTCAGTATACTTATACTTATTTTTTCCCCAAAACAACTGTAAAATTGTTTTCTGGAAAAGATCCCATTAGGCAAACCAGAGGCATCTTGACTTTGTCTTATCTGTGGTAAATTTCAACTGACAGATTGATGAGTCTTGTTAAATAAAAACTGATAAACTGTTGATATGAAACAACATGTCTACTGATAATGCACTTTATGGTCTACTAATTGTTGGTTGAATGTATTTTACATGTCTAGTCTTGTTATATTCAACTGACACACACTTGATATGCAACTACTTACCTGATGATTGCTTGTTGAGTGCCAACAGATGGACTATCAAATACAGGAGGTCCTCGACTTACGTGTTTCTTGACTTAAGTTATTTTGATTTAACAACGGCAATTAATAATTGTACGTAAGAAAATAGAGAAGGTTTCGAAGTTGTGCCGCTGTGTTCATAGGCTCCTGCAACATGTACCAGTTTTTGGCGCGTATGAATAGTCCCTTCGTAGTGTAGATTGTCTGTGTTTGTGCTCCAAAATGTTCTTGGTATCCTCACCTTCTTCGAAGTACGATACATGTATTTGGACCGTTATTTCCAGATTTAGGAGGTATTTAGGGTAAAAATCCGACGTATCCGGAATTTTGGGTTACGATGCGTCGTAAGAACGGAACTCCGTAACTCGAGGACCACCTGTAAAGTGTTACCGATGACTGTATCTATTTCAACTTAGTTTCTACATTAGTCATGTTACTCTTTTAGTGCTGTTAACCCAAACAGCTTTCCTCTACTTCTTTCCAGTGGTGCGTCCTGCCCCGCCTCACACACTTTCTCTTCGCCTTAAGTGTCTGATCTTCTGACAATCAAGAGCAGCACACTTTATAAAGATGCTCAAATATCATAGCTCTCTTTTTTCAAACCCTTTCCTTGCTTGTCCATTATCACAACAGGGGATCTGTTTGGATGAGGGTTATAAATGACACAGTGTCCCCAAACAAATCAAGACTAAGACAGTGCAGAATGACAACAGCAGCGACTGGCTGCACATGGCTGTTAAACATGAGAAGGTTCATATCTAACATAAGACGATGCTCCTCAGTGACTGCATTGATCGGAGGACGTACTGTGGGGCCTCTCTTCTCTCTTTTTTGAGCTCTCTCTGATCAACTGAAGAGCATGTGTCAGGCGCTGCTGGTTGACAGAGGCGAGGGACAGGGAGGAACAAGAGAACGCTTTCATTAGCGATTACAGGTAGTGAGCTCATCAGACTCAAAGATAATACAAATATACTCAAACTTGGACGGCCCACCCAGGTATTTTATATGTGTGGAGAACAGTGTATTTAAATGCATTTTTATATATCATACTGGTATTAAATTTTCAGTGCAAATAGCAACTTTTGGACAGTCTCTCTTCAAAGACGTTCAGAAAAGAAAACTTGAAAGAGACGTTTCAGCCCTGTCTTACATCAACACCTCCACACACTTGGCTGATTGCTACAGAAAGTGGGCGTGATTGTCAGATTGTTTATTTTGAAAAGTAACAGCTCTTGCCTGTTCCAACTTCAGGAAGTCAGGCCAAGAGTTAATCGTAGAACATATTTTGAAACAGTAAATATTGCGTGGGCTTCTAGAAAAATGAATTAAAGTGAAATGATTTTAACAGACTATGAGTTTGTCAGAGAAGGATGTGCTCATGGAGTATCTCTTTGTTCACAGACTGGGAAAAATAAGTCCTTTAAGACTTCAACTGTTATCTTATTTTTGATTAAATAGATACAAGAAGTGTGAGGACAGTAAAGAAAAAGGGTTGGACTTTAACTGTCTGTTTGATCTTCTATTTGGCTTGAATGTTAAAAGGTGTGATGCTTTTGATGCTTTTGATGCAATTTAGGACTCTAAGGAATCAGTGCGTTTCTAAAGCTTCTGGCTGGCTGATCCGACAGGCACTTTGTGCGAGGCCTTCTGAGGACACTTGACGTTCAAAATGGCCGACTAAATGTGGCCAAGGCTAATAATATTGTATAAAGGGAGCCCTCTGAGGTTGTGACAGTGCGACAGTAATGAGCAGTTAGTGAAGCAGCCGGCTGTCAAACTCGTATGTGTCTCGCCGTGCGGGGCAGGGTTCAATTTTCTTTGCTGTCTTGCTTAATGCACTTCTTAGTATAGCAATAATCGTTTGCATATCCACTTCTTTATGACAATCACAGAGCACCGCCTGCCCTTTTATTTCCAAATATTGGTTTTGGTGCCAGACAAGTAATCAGCCTGGCATTAAGACTTTGGCTGTGCATCCCAAGTCCTCGTCTCCTTGGCCGTTCAGGTCGAATAATTGAGCAGCTCCCAAAAAGAAATGCAGGCTAAGTACAAGCACAATCACCTGATGAATGGCTTTTTAAAATGAGTTTATCAACCTTTGATGATTGATGTTTTTCATTTAGATGTGTGACATCTGAATCCTGCCTCGTCTCACTGAACCAGCTGTGCGAATAATTTTGAGGAGAAGTGAGAGGCACAAGAGATGGAATGAAAAAAAGAGAGATATGGAAATTAAAAGCACATTGGGGGAAGATTATCCTCATTGTAGGCAGCGTTATTTGAATAATAAAGTATAATGCAGCCCGACAATAAGCCTCCATTTTCTCTCATCTTTGTAATCATAGCTTAGTGAACCAAGTACAAAGGATGTATCATTGTAACCTCCAAAAAGGGCTTTAATCTAACCCTGAGTCCTCTCCCCTTCTCTCCACCAGCTCATACAAGGCCCCCTCATTGTCTGCACACATGTCCTCATCACAGACGCTGCTTTTGTCACATAATCACACACAGACACGCACAGAGTACAGGGAGTACACAGCGCACACACTGCACAGAATTACCATCTTGTAATTGTGATCTATCAGGCGCTGTTGTGAAGTGGTACCCGATGCTGGCGGCCCCGCTGCATTATCAGAGCTTAGGAAATGACAGGACTATTTATAGGAGCTATTTAGCCACTTATCCTGTTGTTAGCTTTGTCCACGGGCTTGATGGGCAGTGGACTGGCGTACAGGTTGGTCAGTGTGTGATGGGCCATAATGGCATGATTGCCCAAGTCATATATAATAAACATTCAAATCATTATTTCATGAGCCTCATAACATTATTGCATAGTCAAAGAAAATTGAAAAAATGCAAATATTAACAATAATTATAAGATACTATAGACATGATTAAAAACAGTAATAAAAAATGCTGTTAACTACCGATATGTTATATGTTGCTTGTGGTTGTCCCTCACTTTTTGAGCATTTATCTTTCTTCAGTTTCTACTGATGGTATACGCTCAGAGACGACAGAATTAACCTCTGAGCCAATAATGCACCATTCCTTTTTTTTTACCTAACCTTTACAACCCAAGTTAAGTTTTTACTAAGATCATGATTTATTCAATATTATGTTATTTTATTGACCAAGGATGCATCTTTGTTCAGCGGACTTTTTTAATAGCATATCATTTCCTATAATGAGTATTCATTCTTAGACTAACAGTTTGATGTGTGCTTTACGGAGTGTGTGAAGTAAACTGAAAGCAAACAGCAGGTGAGTTTGTCTTTCAGCTGGAAAAAAAAAAGTCAAGGGCGCCGTGATGCATCAGGACACCTCAATCACAGTAACGTCAAGCAGAGGAAAGATTTATTACAGCCTTAACTTTGTGTGTCTTCGGCAACATCAACAGCCAATGTATGTGTGTGTTGGTTTTTTGAACACACAGACACAAACACACACATACACATACACACAGAAAATCTGTGCATGTGTGTGTTTAGATACTCTTTTCAATTTATTAGAGAGGTTATTAATTAAGTCAAAGTGTCTGCCCTGTGATTTTTCTGAAGTGCTAATACAGTATTAAAGATGCTGACTTTGTGTGAGGTGCAAAGGCTGCACAGGTAAAGGCCTTTTTTCCTGTTTTTCTGTTTTTTAGTTATTTATTTATTTTTCAAACGTCCTGCAGTCCCATGAAAAGACCAAAACCAACAGTTGCCCTTATACTGACCTTAATACTCTGTGTGTGGCGCTCCACTCTAAGCCTATTTCTCCCTGCTTGGGACATAAATCTTTCAAAGCTGGTCAGGAATACATCCTTTCATTTTTAAAAAGGCCACACGGTGTCATAAAAAAGGTAGCCAGGGAAGTGTGTAGCAACAGATACTCAGAATAGGGGAAAAAGTGAATACAATAGAGACCATTTTAGATTACTGAATATCTGATCCTTCTCTTTCAGTCAAGCCTTTAGTTATATGAAAACTAACATGTCTTTATAAGGATAACTCAGCATATATATCTTATCTTAATAATGAACAGAACCCCTGAAGTCCCATGGGGTAATATTTGATCTTGTGCATAGAGATTTGATATTTGCCTTTAGGAATGCAGCAATAATTCATTTTTCATCTGTTGGCATTCTTAGTCTTTGCTCTTGTTTTGATTTGATGAGTTTTCTTGTCCGATAATTGTTTTTTAAACTATTAACCACAATTCCAAAAGTGAATTATGATCAACTGCATTTTAACATTATCATTTCAGCTCAACTTCCTGTCCTACTCGACCTGCTTTTATATGAAATTGATGCATAACAGCATCGGGCGTAAAAATGGGACCTGCCACAGACAGAACGAAGCCATCGTAACATGAATTATTCAATTTTTTATGTTAATGACTATTTGAATATTCAAAAATCGAATGCCTATTCCTAGTGTGGACACAGAAATAAACAGGTAGGGATTACATTTCTTTAAATTATTTATTTATTTAACCTCTATTTAACCAGGAAGTCCCATTGAAATTAAAAAATCTCTTTTACAAGAGAGACCTGGCCAAAATAGCAGCCGCACAGAGTCACAGTACATGGAAAATGACACAACACAATCAACAGGTTAAAATGAATAAGCAAATACACACATTGGCTTTCAAGAAAAACAACCACATGCCTCTGTCACCACACTCTTAATGATGCTCTTAAATTCACTAAGAGATATTGAATCCAGTTTTAGCTCTTTTTGAAGATTATTCCACAACCAAGGTGCATTAAAAGAAAAAGCCGTTTTCCCCAGGTCTGTAAAAACTCTAGGTACAGAGAAGAAAATGAATGAACACACTCAACTTCTGTCGCTTTATGCCCGTTAAAATGTGAACGTTGCATTTTTTAATAACCCTCACCTGTACTGGGCAGAGCAGAGGGGTGGGTTTGAGCAGAGGCTGTGCCGAATGCAACTACCCTGAGTCGATTTTCCACTTCAGTGGACAATAAAGAGCTATTCTATTCTATTCTATTCTATTCTATTCTATTCTATTCTATTCTATTCTGTGAAGTAAAGTTGATTTGTTGTAAGCTCTGTGCGTGCTGTGCAGTAAAATAGATATAGAGTCAGTTTTTCTTTGTGAGAGTGTTTCTGATCCATGTGATGAGGACCTTCAAATTTGATGTCAGACACTTTGTAAACTTGTGCTCATGAGATTACTTCTAGTGCCTGTGGGGTGTAACTTTTGTGCACAAGATAAAAATAATCATTTCTGCTGGACTTGAGGACTAGTATCAGGATGACCTCCTTGAGTTTCTGTGCCCCCTCAGATAAATCAGGATCTATTTGCTTTGCAGTTTGTTAAGTTTATGTCAAACGTACAACTCATAATAAATCCTTAGGTTGAAAAAGTTAAAGAAGCCTGACTCTGCAGCAGGGTGTAGATCGCCTTGTCTGACTCTTTCCCTGCAGCCGTGTTGACAGGTTTATAAAAATGCCATACAGAAAAAGATCGATATTGGTGCTGACAGTCTGGTCTTTCTTTTGTTGTTCAAGTAGAGGCATTAGTGTTAATTTTCAGTCTGACTCATAACCCGCTGAAATGTCCTCACTGGGGCTCTAAGTTGTTTTTGTGACCGTGTCGACCCCAGAGCTGGACATTTCGGATCAGAAAATTCATCACAAATTTTTGTGTACAAACTGCTCCAAGACTGCTCTTAGATTGACTCAAATAAACGGGATTTACTGCAGCTCTCCACTGAAGTTTGCTTTCAGCCGATTTATATTTACAGACACAATATGTCTCTGTAAACCTCAAACACTTTTTTTTTCTTATTTTGAAAGTATTTTTAGGCCAATGCTCATTTTTATTGGCAGACTCACAGTAGAGGAATGACAGGAAATGAGAGAAGAAAGATCCATCCATCCTGGCACAGTCGGTACTTCAACCTCATGAAACACTGTCACCTGGTTTAAACACAGAACTTGTCAGAAGGTAAAGGTTATGTTGGTGTGTGTCTTTTAATGGAGTTTAATGACTAAAACATACACACTTATCATCACCTTCCTCATCTCTTCATTGTTTGTGGCCGTTAAACCAGTACAAGTTGGAGTGAGAGCCATGTGACTGTGCACTGTGCAGACTGAGAGTTGTGGTAAATTGTTTTCATTACATTATTCTGCAAAATTATTTGTTGATATTTTTTACATTTCTGTTTTTCTTTGCCAAAAGAACAACCTTGAAACAGTACCAGATTGTTTGTGCTGGACTTCTGCGATGATCACAATGCACTCTGTGGCTTTTTTCAACTAAGTAATGAATAATTTACTGTGCTCCTGGAATTCATTTATTTTTTGGCTGCGATGTGTCTGCCTCTGCAGGACAAAGACTGAGAGTCGGTACTCCAGAGAAATCACAAGTTGCCATAACTACAAGTGCTGAGGTGTGTGTGTGTGTGTGCGTGCACAGGGAGAGCATAGCCCCGCAGAGGTGGGCAGCAAGCCGAGCATGAGTGAAGGCTGAGAGCTGAGGAAGACCCTCGTCCAGCAGGAGCCCGCCGCCTGGAGCACTCCTGAGCCGAAGCCGTTCCTCCTCACAATTTGCTCGTGTAGGCAGGAGATGAAACTGCATGGCTGATGCATGGTTTGAAGAAAAGAAATCCATCAATTATTCACTTAATGTCAGATGAGGACAGATAATCAGCCAAATAGCACAAAGACTACCTAAGGTTATAAATGCTTTTAATTTCCCTAGATTTCACATGCTTTCTTTTGCTCACAGCGAGGTTGTTCAGAGTCCACCGGTATACAGGCTCATAATTGAGCTAAATTAAAAGATAAAACACACAGGGCCTGGAAGTTGAATGGAAACTAATTCTGGTAAGAGCTCAATTTGGTTATCTTTTTGTGCATGCTTACAGCGTGCTGGATTCTTCCCTTCCTTTTATTCATTCCTCTCAAAAAAGGTGTCTTGCAGTGTCACCACAGCAGCTCGCTCTATCTCCTGACGGACAGCCTTATTCATACACTTGGTGTTGTTGTCCCCGAAGGCTGTCTCAGTTTTCCTCTCCACCTTGTTTGTATCCAACGTTTCTCTCTCTCCGTCCACTGCTACTGAGGAACCTAAACCCCATCTTAATGTGTTGTTGTTGTCGTTGGATCAGTTTATTCCTCTGAGGCTTTTCACTGGTTTCTTTTGTTGTGTGGTTGTTAAGGGAACAAGTCAGTGTTATCCTGCTCTGTCTAGCTCCTCCAAGGTGAACAATGTGTGTCAAACTACAGCTTTGAAATTTAATTTAAACAAATCTGAGTTGCACTGAGTTTCATTATCAGCTGGTTAAGGATGTGTAAGGCTTTTTAGTCCTCAATCTTATGAAAACCTTTGTCACAGTGTGTGTTTCAGATACAACTCTACAATTTTTTGTTTTTGATATCTGCCGATACCAAGTCTCCATCTGATTCTTGGGTTTGCAGAGACAAACTTTGATAAAAAGGTCAGAAAGTGAAGCTGGACACTTTTTTGTTGTGTTTAACACTTATGAATGGTCAAAAATAAAATTAAGATATGTCTTGAGCTTATTAATTCCATTTAACTCAGTCCAGCTAGTTTTAAAGTTTAAGTCATCTAATCAGTTTTACATGCTCATGCCTGTATGAGACCCCCTGAACTTGTGTGCATGCAATACAGCACACTTAAATCAGAGGCTGCCCTGAACGCAACTCTCCCGAGACGCCGCAAGACTGTAACCATAAATGTCAGACACTAATGCGACTATCTTGTGCTTTTTTACCCTTTCACTGAAGTGTTTATTTTTCCACAAACCAGTGTGCTGTGAGACTCAGCGGAAACACGGGACAAACTTCTGTTGTCAAACTAATCACATCATGTTTGACTCACCTCGCAAGTTGTCACAGACTGTGCTCCAGCGAGGCAGGTTGTGAAACTAAGTTTCTGAACAACAGGACATACCGTAGATAACAGAGATGATATGAACCTTTATCCCACTTTCTTCTCAGAGCTTTTTGGATGCTTTCTCTCTCTCCATTGATAGTCAACCATTCTTTTAACGCTCTGAAACAGCGGTGTAGCCTTCCCTCTGTAAGCGAACTATACTGCATGTTGTTTTGGGCTGTTTTGTTTGTATTAAGCGCTTTGAGAAAAGATCGTACGGCATAAATGATTTTACTTGTGGCTTACTTTTGAACTGTTTCCATCTTGACACAATGCTGAAATTGAAGCCTTGGAGTTGCTAATGCTAAGCTAGTTGACTGTACCATGTGTGTTTGTTTGTTTTCATCTTTTTGAACTGTATGTTCCTGGAGAGTTACCATAAGGTGCTGTAAAGTGGATATTATTGCTGTTATGTGTCTGATTGTGCTCATGTATTCTATAATAAAGGTGAGTGTGGCTGCTGTTCCACATCAATAGAATAAAATGATTAGAATAAAACAGAATAGAATTGAAAATACTTTATTTATTCCCGAAAGGGGAAATTTAGGAGTCACAGCAGCAATACAAGAAAAAATAAGAAAGAAAGTGTTGTGCAAAAAGGTCCATAGGAAAATAGATGCTGACAGCTTGTCCATCATTCTCCAGTTCAGCCAGCCTCCACCTCCACAGGGTCCAGGACTGAGCTTCTTCAGCAGTCTGTTCAGTCTCTGTCTCCTTGATCCTGTCTGCTCACAGCAGGTGAAGTTCTTCCAATGTGGCGTTGAAGTCTTATGTTAGCTCTGTTAGCTGTGTCTATGAATAAGATGATGCTACTCTGCCCTCTGGTGTTCCTTCTGTTGCTGGGTTAGCACAGCTAGCTTGTCCATCTTATTGAAGATAGATCTTACTTTCCAATAACAATGGATGGAAGGACAGGTTGATGTCGTCACTTTTTAACTCACACCTCAGCACCAGCATGTCATCCTCACCTCCTTCTCCCCACCTTGTGGGAAGACATCAGGCCTTGCACCAGTTAGCATTGACTTGCAGGCTGCTAACAGCTGATCTCACTTGTAAACAATGTAGCCATGGTTACATGTAGTATCTCCAGACAAACACAGGAACAAAAATAGTAAAAGTATCACCAGTTTGGTGTCCATGACCAACAAATGAATCGTACTAAGCAATGACCCACTCCACATGCAAAGATGATGAAAAAGAAATAAAAAAACTACAAGAAACGGACAAGGGAGAGAGAGCCGCCGCAACAGGCAGCCACTTGGGCGGCGCCTAGTAATGTACCATACATTAGTTTATTATTAACTCAACAACTTTTCTAGGTAGATCAAATTAAGAGTGCTGAAAATACTGACACATTAGCATTTGGCAGCAATCTTTGCTCAATGACCACTAACATGTGTGATCGGTTGAAAAGGTTGGCTAAAATGCCTGTTACCAATCAATTAAAAAATGGCCCTGATCAAATAATTGTGATTGGGATCAGGATCGGGACATCCCTACTGTGCATGTCTTTTGCACATTTGCGTGTCTTTCTTTATGAATGAATCTCCACAGCATGGAAATAATCCTGCCCCATGTGAATCGCTGGGTAAAAGTATGCAACATATATACATTTCACTAAATGTCTGCCAGAGGAATACATTGACCTTTTCTGGAGGAAGCTTTTAATGCATGCAAACACCAGAGGACACTGAGCTGCGAGATACTGCTCCACATCACTCGTAATGACCCTGTGGTGAAGAAAATACTGAGCATGGGGTTTAAAATGCATCCAAGCATTTCATTGCACATCAGTAAGACAAGCTCATTTGTTAAAAAAAAATAAGTTAAATAAAAAGCTAAGTCAAGGTTTTAAGAAATGCGCAAAACACGAATTTAAAGCACAAAATTGTTAAAATCACCCTGTGAATGTAGACATAAATGTTTTTCCCTTGTCCTAGTGGATTATATTCTGATATATGACACAAGAGCAATGTTCATCAAGGTTTGAAGAAATCCTTTGTTATCTCATTTGTAGCATTGCAAAAGTGAAATTCAGACTCAGTGGATGCATCATTTAGCCTCTGCAGTAAGCTTTGTGTTCTTATTGGGTGAATTGTGAGTTAGAATAATTAAGCTGGAGGGCTTGACGATAGATAATGGACTGTGTCAGTGAAAAGCCCACATAATGACAGATGAGAACTCAGCGCTGAGGATTCACTTTTACAGGCTGCAGTGGCGCACACACACACAAACACACACACACAGATATATAATCACAAACCCTTTAGATAAACATTCATGTAGAGTCGGCTCTTTGTCTTTATCTCCCTCTCAGATGCCGACAGCTCACTCTGTACAACAAACCTTTTCCATCAACATAAAGTATATTTCTCTCTGACTCCATCCTCCTCAAACACCCAGCGCCGTCACTTAGTCTTAGATGGACACTTATACACTCCCCCGTTCGTTATATTGATCCATGCTTACACAAGCATTAGCACTCACTTTGAATGAAAGGCATGTCTTCATCCAAATGCAAAACCACGGAGCAGACACACACCGACATACGCCCACATGCCTGTTTCTCATGTCACTTGGTAAAGCTAAGCCAGCACGTAAACTTCTTGGGAGAAAAGGCGGAAGTCCATCAGCTTCAGGCGGAGAGATCCCTCCAAATGGAAGTGGAGCGAATAGCAACTGATGAATTCATCGAGTGTGTGTGATTTAACGAGGTCCACTCCAGCTCGTCATAAATCATATTAATAATCTCAGCTTTCCATTGATTTCTGTTTTTTTTAAGCCATTCCAGAGCATTATTTGAAATCTTCAGCCTTTGTTTCAGATTTAATGAACCCATGCAGACACACACACACACACACACACACACACACACACACACACACACACACACACACACACACACACACACACAAGGAGAACACATGAAACTGCTTTTCCTTTTAGAAGTCTTTATTCATCTGTGTAGAAAAAAAGACGACAGACCAATAAATGGAATAGCATTTTGCACCCATTTTTATGTTTATACATAAGAGTGTCTTCATTATCACATCTGAGGGTGACTGTTTTTAAAGGAAAAGGATTTCTGCACAGAATGAAAGGAAGCTTCAGTGCTCTTCAGAAAAAAATGAAAATATCAAAAAACAAATGCAGAGAAAACTAAACACCCACACCAGAGCTCCCCCAGTGCTACTGTTATCCAGAAGCAGAGGTTGGAACAGAAAGAGAGAGCTACTGAAAGTCAGAATGGGTTTCAACACTTACAGGCTCTATATAGTACGTATATATATCAATCCTCCCCATCCTCCTCTCTTGCTCTTTTTATCCCCTCAACCCTCAACCCTCTCCTCTTCCTCTTTGAATCTCAGGCTGTTTGTGAGTGTTCCTCTTTGAAGTCCCTACACCCTTAAAGAATATTAGTGGGGTCAGCGAGAAGCAGTCAGAAAGCAGGAGCTGCATCTCCTTCTTGCAGATTTGTCTGCTGAACTGCACAGTGAAGCGGTAAGGCTGTGATCCCTGTTAACAGAACTGCATCCATGCTGCACTAAGGCCTATAAAACCAGATGACCTGAGTTGACTCATGAACCTCGCCTAACAGAATGAGTCACAGAAGTTTTTGTTTTCAGATGTTTTTGATTAAGGAAATAATTCATAAAATTACCTCTAATGGGGCATTTCAGTATTACAAAGGAATGGTCACAGCTGGGGAACTGAAAAAAGGCGTTTTTCTTTACTTTCTTATTTTCTCCATGGTTTCAGGGTACACTTCTGCTCACTGATTTAACTGACTAATCATCAGCCTTGAAAACGTATTCAGCTCTTTTTCTTTTTTCTTTTCTGAGGAGGCTTTTGCTATTCTGCATTTAGTTCACTGAAGCTCACCATAGTGAAACTTAATGAGAGGATGTGGTAAGGTGCCATTATTAGTATTCTGTTTTATTGAGTCATTTAAAATTGATCATTTATGTTCGTTAGTCTTTTCTGTGATCAGTTTCCAAGTGGCACATAACATAAAAAAATCAACCTGGTGGGGCACTTTGCCCACTTTGTCCACCCCCAGCCTTGTATTTTGAACCTTTCTCTGACAGAATTGAAAAGATATGTGTTGAAATTTGAAAAGAGCACTTACACCAGAGCAGCTCTGACTTTTACCAAAAACTATATGCGGCTCAAACTTATTTTCAATTAACATGGTTTAACCAGTCTCTAAAAGATAATGAGATACTATAATAAGATGTGTGATTAGGTTCCTTCCTCTTCATTTGCAAAGGTAATTTAATAATGAGACCAGACCACGGTGTAAATTGGGTACATGCAGTAATTTTTCTAAACTCTTGGAGGGAGATTTACAACATTTTTTCTTCTCCATGGAGTCATCTGTTCTGTGTTATCTTACCATGCTGCTGCCCTCCTTTGTGTCTTACAAGATTTTCCCAAAATTATGAAATGTGGCATGGAAATGCATCCATGTACACACAAAAGATGAGCTGTAAACTGCCCCCAAAAACCAGTGATTTAATTTCTGACTGTGTCATTGGAGGAAGGGTCTTTAATGAGGCCTGTGTTGGCTGAATGCAGCGTTGAAGACGCTGTGGGTAAAACTTGAGACATTTTTTTAGATGATGATTCCACTTTATTCCAGTTGTCACCTCTCTTTTGTACCCCTCCCGCACCCTTCACGGTCCCCCATCTTCTTTTTCCCTTTGTCTGCTTTTTTTTACCTCCTGCTGCTGAATTTGTCACACGCCCTTCTTTCACTTATCTTCCTTTCTTTCCTTTTCTGTCTTCACACTCTGCCTTAAGCCAACACACCTCTTTTACTTTCTCATCCCCAAAACAGCACCCCTCTTTTCTCTCTTTTTCTCCCCTGTCTTCTTTTATGTTCTATCTATCCATCTTTCCATCAGCCCTCCTCTCTCTTGCTCTCTTTCCCCCCTCTCATTAGTCTCCCTATGCTGTGGTTTGTGTCTCCCGTCTCTGTCAGAACTGTTATCACTGCTGTCAGCTCCCTTGGCGAGAACAAAGTCGTTCTCCGCTCAAGGCACCACAAAAGACAAGAGAAAAATAAAAGGAAAAAGCTTCAGCCAAAAAAAAAAAAAAAGAGGCGGAAAGGAGGAAAAATTAAAAAGGAGGGGAATAAACTAGAGGAAAAGGAGGGGGATAGGAACACATCTTTTCATGTCAACCATGATGCATTGTCATCTGTGGGTTATAACAGCCATTGATTTCTTCCCTGTCATCCCTTTTATCTACACAGCACAGAGCTTACAGTTGGTAGGAAGATATGAGAGCTATCTCTATACACATCAAGTGCCTTTCCTCGTATTATAAATATATCTCCTGCTAAATCAGCTAAGCCTAGTATATCAACCTCAAATAAGTTACTGTGTATTATTATGATCTGAGAGAAACAGTAGGTTTGAAAGACACTGAGATATCCAAAAGAGAAAACAGAACCATTTATAAGTATAAGTAGCGCTGAAAGAAGAGTCTACTGTATCATTAAGAATACAGTAGAAGAGTATAGTAGGACTCTTACGCCTGTCACTCAATAGCAAAGTCCAATCAACATAGCTGAAGTCTTTCCTACCTAGCAAACTAATCAGAATTGAACCAGCAGAGGCACAGAGGGTACTTTGGAAACCAAGGACAAAATGGCCACCAGCCATGGGGTCAACATTACAGAAATGGCGCCTGGCATTCGTGGCTCAGGGAGTCTGTCCATGTATCATCACGTGTAGGCATAATCTATGTCGGGGATGCCACCCTCTCTGTAGCCACGGTTAGTACCATAAGTGGCATGATGGTGGCTGGTTTGGCTGAGGATGGTGCCGTTGAGGCTGCCAGCTCCGTGGCTGCTGCGGTAGGTCCCGTTAGCTTGGGAGGAAGAGGAAGAAGAGGGGAAAATGGTGTGGATGTAAGTGACATCCTCCAGCCTAGGCTGCAGTGGCTGATGGGCCATAGCTGTCATCTGAAACCCTGCTGGAGGTGCCCTGATCTCGAGGATGGAAGTGTCTTTCTTAGTGCCTGACTCTACATAGTCATCATAATGTTTTCCACCTCGGCCCCTGTTGTATGAGCCTGAGTCCCCAGACATGTACCCAGCCCTCTGTCCATACCAGCAGAATATGCCAAAGATTAAGAGCAGGCTTACCAATGCTGTGGCACCCCCTATAATCCCAGCCAATGGCAGGGCTGTTAGTTCAGAGTCCTGACTGTCTCCACTTGAACCCTCCCCTTCTGGATTGACCACAGCGTCTCCAGTCTCTATCTGTGCACAGGCTGGGGCTGAGTCTTTACTGTTCGTGTCCATGCTGCCACTTCGAGATGAACCCATACTGGAGCCCACAAAGGAGGGCTCCTGTCGTAGTGGCAGCAGGCAGATGAGGTAATGGGAACGTGGGGTGAGCTGGGTAAGGAGGTACTGCCTCCTCTCTCCAGGTACAAGAGTCTCTGTTATGGAACCAAGAGCTGCACTGTTACCCAGCCTAAGCCATGACAAGCGGAAGGAGGGAGCTGGCTGTGGGCACAACCAGCTCACTAGTACGCTATCTGAAGAGAGAGGTTTAACAGTCAGCTCTAGAGCCTCTCCAGATACATGTCCCCCTTCACCTGGTGGCAGAGGCATTACGAGGCCTGGTCGCTTGGCTCTCAGGGTGAAGAGGGAACCTTGTGTAGGGACCAACAAGGAGGCAGTGGTTGTGCTGCCATGAGGAACTGAGGCTACTGCTTGGCCTCCTCCAACAACATCTTCTACTCCTCCGTCCTTCTCTGCTTGGTTTACACCCAATCCAGTACTAGGACCAGCAGGAGGGCCTTCACATTGCTCCATCAGAGAGGTTAGGTCCCTCAGGACTTGGCCCCTCACAGGCTCAGGACCCTGGCAGGTCAGACCCCTGACAGTCACTGCTGCCCCTCGGCTGTGCAGCCAGGCATGCAGCCAGCGAAGGTTGCACCCACAGTACCAGGGGTTTCCTCGCAACAGCAGCAGCTCCAGGCTTTCAGTGTCCTTCAGAAGTCCTCGTGGCAGGCTGGTCAGATTGTTTCCTGAAATGTCCAGCTTCTGTAACTTCCGCATCCCATCCAGCGCCCCTCGTGGGATGTGAGTCATGCCGTTGTCTTGCAAATGGAGTCGTATGAGGTGAGCTGAAGGTAGGTTTACTGGTGGAGACTGCAGTGCATTCCTGACCAGTGAGAGCTCAGTCAGATTGGAAAGACGGGAAAAGGTGTCATCAGCAATTCGTGTGTTGGCCAGCAGGTTCCCATCAAGAACCAAGCGTCGCAGCGAGGAGAGTCCACGAAAAGCATGCGTTGGGATTGTGCTGATTCTGTTGTCGTCTAACCGTAACTCTTCCAATGACGCTGGCAGACCTGCAGGAATGCTCGACAGGTGGTTCCGAGATAGAAATAGCAGTCGAAGCCGTGGAGTCCCAGAAAAAGCTCGCTCCTGGATGCTAACTGTTGATATAGAGTTATCATCCAGGTGTAATCGTTCTAGTAATGGTAACTTGGCCAGAGCTGACCTCGGTAACGTTCGTATATTATTATCCTGCAAATGGAGCTCTCGCAACGAAGGCGGGAGATGTATAGGAAATTCATCCAGCTGGTTGGCGTACAGGTATATCACTCTTATGGAAGTACTTCGTTCCAGCGAGGGGGGCAGCCCAGCATTACTCAGCCGATTGCTCTGCAAGTAGAGAATAGCAGCCATCAACGGGAGTGGAGGAATTATACTGAGGCCGCGGTCATTGCAGTAGACAAAACCCTCATCGCAGCGGCACACTGAGGGACAAACGATGCCCTCGTCTCCTTCACCAGTCTCCATGGCAATTGCCGCTGCTGCAAGTTCCAGCACCTCAGCCAATAAGGTGAGGCACAGGAGGAGTAAAAAGAGCCAATCGCGGAGCTCAGCAAGACTCTCAGCTGCCATGTTGGTTTGGTACACAGCTCCTGATTGAAAGAGGAAATGGGAAACTGGATTAAAATAAGCAGAAAGAGTGTTACTCAGAAAAACTGCTTGAATTAAGAATAACTCAGAACATTTAAAACAGAACAAAGGAAGGTAAGGTAACACTCTGTAAACCTATTCCTGTAAAATGTCTTGACTGAAGGACTGTACATTCTGCCTCATGTTAAAGTCAGGTTTTCTAAGTGTGTACAGTGAGAAAGATGTTGGTATTTAACAGTCAGATGCCCTTTAGAGGATCTGTTCAGTATTTTATGGGTCAGAGCAACCAAGCAGAAGAAAAACGGACATTTAGAAGCAGAGAGTGCGATAAACAGTGGAGCGAGTTAGGGAGGAAGATTACAAGAATCAGAGAAAGCAAAGGAGTGACAGAGATGGAGAAAATTGGACAGTGACGGTTGCATGGAGGGAAAATGAGGGAAAGATTTTTTCTCCCAAGGAGATTAACTGAGATGGAGTGAGTGACATAAAACTAAAATGAGGGAGAGATCGGGGGGAAAAGAATCAGATTAATTGCTGACAGTGCTGTTGATGGCTTTGAGGACAACAGACGTGGTAAACTTGTTGTGACTGCACCAGAGCTAGCCCCCTGAATAAAACTGGGAAGAGAATGCATATGTAGTATATAAAAAAATAGAAAACGCAAGCTTTAACAAGTTTCCTGCTGTGTGTTGAGAATCACGAGGCATCTGTTGGAGGTTACGACCAAAACACACACAGAGAAATCGAGCCGCTAATAAGTAAACAGAGTGAATAGAAAACACTCGTATACAGAACACAGTCTCTGTAAGCTGACATGTATAATGCATGTTTTCTCTTGGTTGTTATTGTTGGTGAAATTTCTATAAATTATTCAGTAAAGTGGTCCTGAAATCCCCTGAAATGTTTTAGCGAGATGTTAAACAGAGAAGCATTTTTCTGCAACATTAATACGTTCCTCGCTCGATGTTTTATGACTTGTCTCTCGGCAAATCTCTGACACCAACATCAGTAACATGAATTTACAATTTAGATAAAATGATCACTGTGCGCTCATGTTCGCAGCTCACTATTTATAGAAGGAGGATGATATACAGTAGTGAAAGTTGTAGAAATTACACTGTGGTATACTCGTTTGAATGTTTTCTTTTGGTTAGCCCGGGGCTGGAAAATGTGCCCTGATGTGAAATGCCTGACATGATTTGACAGCACATTTGATAAACAAATCCTCTAAAGGCAAGTGTTTTTTTCTCCTTCCCCCTTCTGTGCATGCATGTACGTGTTGGTGTGTGTGTACGCGAAGTCAGTGCTGGATGCAAAATTGCCCCTTGGCTGCAGTCAAAATCCATGCAAAGCAAACAAGAGATGGCAACAATAGAAGAGACTGAGGGAGGAGGGTGAAGGAGGAGGAGGAGGGAAGGAAAGGAGACAGATGGAGAGTTGGACAGTCACTCAGAGAAGGAGAGAGGAAATGAGTTCCTGGCAGCGAGGACTCCAGTCAGTATCAGCCGAGTTTGCTGCAGAACGACCGGCTTAGTATTGTTTATTTTTTGGAAGATAGGCATGGAGTGGCCACATTTCTTAACCATGCGTGTGTGTGCATCTGTACGGTATGTGTATAAATTAGATAAACCCCATCCAGCTCCTGTCTCAGCTTTACACCAGCACTATGTGATATGGAGGAATGTGTGCTCTACACTTCAACATGGACTTTCATTTTTGTTATTTTTAGCTTGACTTTTCCAAGCACTCCTAGCCTTGGGTAGACAGAAGAGCCAGGGATGAGGACACAGAAACATGAAAAAGAATGTCAAGGTAGAAGCTGAGACAATATAGAGAAAGCTCCATGAATATTAACCAGAATATGCTTTGGTGCCACACTGTCCCTGCTTCCCTTTCATAAATTTCCTCTTGGCACAACCTGAATGTGTTCTCTGCATAAGTCCCAAGGTTTCCCCCCCTACACATCCTCTCAAAGATCCATAGATACTCTGCCTGCCTTCCCTTCCTGGATTGTTCTTTTCTGCTGTCATTCTCGCATACAGCACTCTCTCATGTCTGTCTATCTTTTATACAATCTAACAACTTCAGCCTGCCGCCCCCCCTTCATCTCCTCCCTAACATGTTTTTTCATTATATCCACTCTGAGGTTTGTTTACAGGAGAGTTCGTGTGGTCGTCCTCCTCCCCTCTCTCTATTTCTAATCCTCTTTCATCGTTAGCTCTGTGGTCCGCTGTTGATTCCTACACATTGACATTGGATCAATCAGCTCTGCTTTCGTCCTCCTCTCTTGCCTCCTCCGTGAGGACTCACTATTTCTTTTTTGTTTAGATGCAACAGACTCCCCACTCCTTTCTAATTTTACTCCCTCAAGGCCTCTGCCTCTTTGTCCTTGTGTCTCTTTGTGACACATTTTCCCTTTTAACATTTCAATCCTCATCAAAATAAAGGCCTTCATTGCAGCACAAAACTAGAGTGCATTTGTCATTTTTTCAGGCCATGTAGCTAAAAGCCAAATAGATGTATGCTGTTGTCATTCATGTGAATGGAGACAGAAATCCTGTGTGCACACGTGTTGGTTAAAAAGTCTGAGTGGCCCAGGATGTGATTGAAGAGGGGTTGCTAACCTGCTCAGTCTCTCTGTGCCTTTCAGGTCCGCTGAAGCTTTGTCTTCTCTGCGTGGAGGGTTTGTGGAGAGCAGCAGAAGTGTCTCTTTGTGTGATTGACGGTGTATCTGTGGAACTCTTTGTGTTAGCACACTTTCCAACTCGACTCGTTCAGAAGTGTAGCCCGGCTCCTCGGGGCCGTTGAGTCTTCCTCAGCTTGGGTGAATGATGATAGGGATGATGATAGCCTGTACTCCAGGGCTCCACGAGAACCAACACCAGCATGGCTCAAAGCCGCCTGGGCACCCACATTTGTGTGCAGTGTGTGTCCTACTGCCAAGCTCTTTCTCTCTCTGGGGTAGGGGGCTTTTAGGCCTGCCAACTCAAGTCATCTTCAACAAGCGTCCAAAGGCCTATTTCTGAAACTAACCCTCCACACCCAAATGCTACAGTTGGGCAGACAGTCAGAAGATGGCTGAGTGCTCAAGGGTCCTTCTTCGAAGTCAGAAGCAGTCCTGGATACGCATGCAAGCAGTGGGTCATTCAGAAGTAGTTCTGCGCCGCGCTGCGCCTTCTTTGAATTACTAGGTTGGGCTTCAGTTAATGAGCAAGTGAGTGATATTTCCACAGATCAGAAAATTCCTGCTAAATCCTTCTGAACATATGATCTGTTATTACTGAGTGTGTTATGAAAAGTATTTCTACATAAATCTTGCCCCTCAGTTGTGGTAATGAGTATGTGTGAGACCTTGATAGACAGGTTGGCCCGACGCAGAACCCAGGCTGTGGGAGTTTGGTTCAGAGGGAGAACTATTTCTCCGCTCTGTTTTTCTTCTTCCCTCTCAGTTTCAGCCTCACTCTCCTCTGTTAAATGTTTGATCACTTCTTTTCCAGTTCACACAGATTATCTTCAGAGGCAATGGAGCAAGATGACAGCATGCGCCGTATATAGTCCGCTTCCTGCGCGTGATGGCCGGTCACGTGGCTCGGAGTGAAAAGTTCTCCCACAGGTTAGCAGAAATGGACCGTTTCTCTCCGGGTGGAGCTGACTGGTGTTTGCTTCAGCGAGGCTGGTGGCTGAGTGTTAGTGAGCAGCACCCTGAAAAGAGACAAAAGACAAGGACAGCGTTAAGACCTTGATTAAGAGAGCAGCGAAATAGTTCAGCAAGGTGATTGAGGAAATGGAATCTTTCGGTCTTAAACCTCGCTTTACAAGTGAGTGCATTAGAGCCTGCGAGTATGTACTTTTTACAGCAACTCAATGTCTGGAAAGAATTTAAGTTATTACTGATTCCTGTCAAACTATTTTACTGAAACTTTCAACTTTGTTACCTAAAAGCATTGAATATAGGCATAGTATCTTCATGTTTACAAGTAAAGCAAATATGAATCAAGGTTTTCTGGAAATGTATAGAAAGCAAATGTTTGATGACTTCATTTCTTCAATAGGCGTCAAGATTTAATTTTCAAATATCAACGTTTGCACAATACAAAATACTAAAAGGTACAGCCTTAATAATTATCCCCATCAGAACAGTTATACCTTTTAAAATTAAGTACCTCGTGAAAATACTTCCTGAAGGTCAACGCTGCATATGCACTACAATAAGCTCCCAGCAGAGACAGAGCTCTCATTAAGGTAACTGTGTTTTATGTTTTTTTTTTTCCACACAAAGCTTCGGAGCTTTCATTAACCACCACTCGCTAAGTGCCTGTATCTTGTGTGCACAATCAAACCCCCAGTGACTGCTGGCTTTAGAAATATAAGGTTTTCATCAGGCATACTGAGTGTACAGAGACAGATTCATCAAGGCCATTAACTGCTCTGCTGCTCACATTCGTCTGTTCACTTCATCCCACAGTAAGTAGACTACGTAGCCAACTGGGAAATTATCATGCAGTTTGCTTAAACACAAATAGAGACAAATAAAGCCGTCCTCATTTTCATTTTCAAAGGACACATGCTGCTCCTGAAAAGAAGTTGGTCATCAGCCCGATGCTTGTGTATGAATGTATCCTTGTAGAGTATTTACAACCATAGATCATGCGCTAAACATCCGAAAGTGAGCATGATGAAGTCTGTTTTTAATGTCAGGGTTGTATTTTTAACAGGTTTTCCAAAATAATATGTTATAGAACAGCTCAATACGAATTTACAGTTTTTAATCGTCCGTATGTGAGGGTAACAGGCTCAGAATGCTAAATGGCCCTTGGCAATTGAAACTTTGTGACTGGCATTGAAGGAGAAATAAGATAATGATGTGCTGAAGGACATCCTGGATGTATATGCAGCTTAATGTTTGGTGCTGTATGAACAACAAAGCCTGCTGAGGCTTTTTACTCCTTGCATTGATTGATGCGTCATAATTAAACCCTCTTGTGTTAATACTGTGGAGACCAACACTTTAAAGTGGCTCAGAAGTATAACCATAATTCAAATGAAGACTTTTAATTGGATGTCATCAGTCATGAATTAGCAGCAGATGTCACCTTTAATAACAGTAACTGTCCTTTTAGAACAAGTTGTCTAATTGGTTGCAGAGTCTGACTAAAATCTAGCCTCACACTCTGCACTGATCCTCGCCTACCGCAGGCAGATTGTCTGCAAGCTCCGGACAAGATGAGAATATTGAACATCAGCAGCGTTTCTACAGCTCGCTGCCATTGCCCATTAGACATCGATATGTGAAGCTCCATCTGTATAATGTCAAGGCTGTCCTTAAAACTTTTTGTGATGGATTTTCAGAAGCAGGCCTAGCTCTGGGGAGTGTAAGTGGAAGACGGAGGAAATCAGAAGTGTAGGGGAGCCTGTGTCAAAGGAGGGAGTCAAGAGGAAAAAGGCAGGCAGTGTAATCATTCATCAGAAAGAAGAATCAGTTTTTCAGTCATCTGTTATCACATTTCCAAGACTGAAGTAAATATCTCTTTTGTTAATATTATTCATATCACCAGTACTTGAAAATATGTGCATGATAGATTTGATTTGACACACAGCCAGCTGTCTTTCAACGGTCTGAGCTGAAAGAACTCTGAAGTCCTGTTTTCTTTTATCTTCATGCAATATTCACAAAATCAGTGTTGTAGGTTCAGTTTTTACATTTACATCTAAATAGTGTGGTAAGTTTAGGTTAGTGTTAATGCCAACCATCTAATAGCCATTCAGGTCTAGACAGCTTAGGAAAACACCTGATTTTTATTCAAGTGGTAAAGATCACTCATCTATTCTCATATGAAATCAACTCAAGTTTGATATGAAATATCTTTAGATGAAAATCATCAGCCTCTACAGTGATACTCCGGGATGGAACAAGTTGGGTCCTATCACAAGGTTTAGGGCAGAAATTACCCCTACAGCAGTGTTTTTGTGCAGCAGAAGCCCAGGGCGCTCGCACCAAACACCCCCTCCCTGCTCCTCTGCTGGTTTCCTCTGCACTCAGAAGGGGCCATTTTTTACTTGACCAAAAACACAAATAAACGGACTCCCACCGAAAAAATCTGATATCGGTCTGCATTCATGCTTGAATTTTCAGTGCGTTACTTTCACACAAAAACACCACTAAATAAGGCTCTAGTTATCATCGTGTCTCTTTGTCCTGGCAGACTACCCGCGTTTGTTTATATCTAGCACGGCGCATGCTCGAACTGATACACTAAGCGGCGAGCGGCTCGTTGCCAGCTGTGGCTCTGCAGCGGAGGTAGCGCCGTTTTACGACACGATGAGAACTAGAGCCTTATTTAGCGGTGTTTTTGTGTGAAAGTAACGCCCTGAAAATTTTCTAAATAAAGCGTGAATGCAGACCGATATCAGATTTTTTCGGTGGGAGTCCGTTTATTTGCGTTTTTGGTCAAGTAAAATATGGCCCCGTCTGAGTGCTGAGGAAACTGGCAGAGGAGCAGGGAGGGGGTGTTTGGTGCGAGCGCCCTGGTCTTCTGCTGCACAAAAACACTGCTGTAGGGGTAATTTCTGCCCTTAACCTTGTGATAGGACCCAACTTGTTCCATCCCGGAGTATCACTTTGAAATCAAAATGATGACAAGATTTAAGGCTTTCAATGAAAATATATATTTAGAATTTGCACAAAGATGAAAAGTTGCTCATGTTGAATCAAACAAGTTAAAGCATCATGGTTGATTATTATCCAGCTGTTTGCGTTGGTTACAACCAACTTTGGCTTTTTATTCAGGAGAAGCTTTTTTTCCAGGAGCAAGTCTTAACTCCTACTTCCACCTAAAAAATCCTGACAGAGTTCACACAGGTAACTTAATCCAAGTTAATTTATTTTTCTCATTTAGAAATTCCTTTGGCATCTTCAATTGTTCACTAAGTCATAAAACTGGTCAATGGTCAATGATCAACCGGCAAAGGAGTGAAAAATGTCTTACAGAAAAACCTGAGGATCTTTGATCTTGAGTTGTGCTCCACAGTAAGGCCACACAAAGAAAGAACCTTGAATAACACTCAATGTTCAGTGATACATTGAAGAGTATTTCAGATCTGCTCATGAATCAAATCCTACATATTAGCTCTTCCACTGCTCTCCTTCATACTCTGGTGAGGAGATGTAGTAAAGACACACACTCCCACACTTGGAAGAAGCCAGCTAGTGTTGACGTCAAAGATGTTTTTTTCTGTTTAACATGGAGTACAGAAAATGTCTCAATGAGGGACACAAATCACTCTGCTGTGTGGCCTCCAGGCAGGCTGCAGTGTGAGACTTAAACTGTGCTGCTCTGCAGTCTGGATGTGTATCCTGCTCTGTTTCCCTTTTTTCAAACAACAGCCTTCAATAGCCACTTTTCTTTCTTTCGCTTTAAGGGAGGAAAAGCAGAGCAGGTGATAGCAACAAATAGATGAACTAAAATGATAAAAGATAAGGAATATACCCTGATAACCATACAAAGCCTCTGATTAAGACTCAGTGCTACCAAAACCCCAAATAATCCAAGGAAAATAATGCAGACACTGGCTGTTGTCCAAACCGTCTGTTAGACAGTGCATATTGTTTTGGTGGAAACTTGGTAATCTACCTCACATATTGTTTCCAACAATACATGGCGCTAATGCTGTTCGTCTTAGCAGGTCCCACTTCAGTTTCGTTGATCACTGCCACCTACTGGAATGAGTTAGCATTACAACTAAACGCAACAACCCTAGTGTTAGATGGTCTGTGAGATAGATGTTACGTCATGCAAGGGGCAAGAAACTGATAAATCTTGTCACTTGTTGTGACAAAAGAAACAATCTTACTCCTACAAAATTCATTCAAGTCCGTATAGACCACGTATTAACTTTTTTTCAGCCCATATGTGGATTACACTGGAGCAGTTTTTCCATCAGCTGTAAAAAATGAAATGTCAATCCATTCCATTTAAAAAAAAAAGATAAAACTTTTGGTGTAAGGTTAAAAATCAATGATGATGAATTCTGCTGTAAAACAATGCTCTACATTTCCTAAGTTTTTACCTAAAAAAAACAGGACTCTGAAACCTCTCCGAGTTTCTTTGTTTTTCTAAATGAATGCAAAATGTACCTAAAACCAACAAAAATAATAAAAGGATGAAAATCACACATCAGCAATATACAATTACTTAAGACACAAGACTCCTCCCTGAAATACGAGAACCATCTATTTACCTTTAATGTAACTAATCTGTTTTTCTGTTGCTCCTGGTGCCTCTATCACTGATTGATTTATGTTACATGCTGCATCTGGCAGCTGCATATTAATAACTACAGGGTGTCTGTGGGGTCTTAAAAAGTATTAAAAGTTGATAAATCAATTTTGGGAAAATTAAGGGCCTTAAAAAGTATTAAAAAGTCTTAATTATGGTTTTATGATGTATTATGTTTCATAGATATTCAAGCTTTGACCCAAATATCCATGAGCATTTATTTCCTTCTTGCAAGTGTCCCCTGATTGGGATGTTAAACAATCAGCTGATAAAGTTCTAAAATAGAATAGAATAGAAAAGAATAGAGTTACTTTATTGATCCCAAACTGGAAAATTGTTGCGTTAACAGCAGAAATCGATGGAGTCAGTAGAAAAATACAAAAATGAAAAAGAATAAAATAAAAAAATACATAAAGACTCTAGTTACAATAAAATACAACAATAAGGATTGTGAGCGGTATAAACACCAGCTATAAATTGACGTCATTTCTAGTTTCATCAAGAGAAATTAAATACAACATTAAAGCGAATCACACAATCCCCGGCACATGTCCTAAATTTTAAAAATGATTAAATAATTTCTCATTTTCTTCAGCAAGTTGGCCTTGAATAACTGCTGTTTCTTGTTGGGGGAGTGTCGATAAACCTGCCTTTAGTTTCATTTGTTCTTTAAAGCTTTATTCCTCCTTAGCTTACATCATTTCTGTAAAAATGTAAACTACAACTGTTAAAAAGTGGATGCTAACAACAACTGAAAGTTGCAATAAAGTCTTATAACTTTTTTAAGGGTTTTTGAAAAAGTCTTAAAAAGGTATTGAAATCAACCTCAGGATTTTAACATATACCCTGACCTAAGATGTCAAGATGGCAGTTGTAGTTTGTTTTATATTCTTATAATAAAGTTAAGAAAATACATCAGCTAAACTTCTAATTCCCTAAACTGGAAACCAGCGTAGCATCCTCCAAAAAGACCCAACAAAACAGTCATACCACATGCTTCATGTTAAAGAACTGTGCAGAATGGAGTAAGCAGTGCCAACTCCCTACTACATTAACAGCCAGTAGGTATTAGCCGGTTTGGATAACAGCCTATGTGTTCAACAGTTTTTATGCTACACATCTGTGAGGGAGCAACGTGCAGATGTGCTGTAAGCGATTCCTGTCCTTACAGTTGTCCAGATGGAGGTAACATATGTATAGGAATAAGACCAAATTGTTTGTACGTGCACTGTTAGTGGTCACCTTGAACAATGCACAGATGTCTGGTACCACAGGTGTGTTTACTCGCATTTCTCTTCCCTTGGACACGAGGTGATAAAAGCAGGGATGATGGAGATGAGCCTGTATAAACCGCCCTCAGAGCTGGAACGTCCAATGCAGACTCTACCCGGGTGTTTTTGGCATGTTTATTAAACTAAGTAGGAAAGATGAATTCATTTTGCAAAACTCTCCTCCGCACAACCTTCTAGCTGCTCAATCACAAATTTCGAGCATTATAGTGGGTGGCTGGTGGAAATTGACAATATCAAATCTCCATTTCCCTTCAGCCTTTGCTGCTGCTCTGGATAATTCAGAAACTGGAAAGCAAAGAAAAGTGACAGCTGTGATACTTGGCAGTGTGCTCACTCTGTGCACTCACTGTAGGGAGCTAGGGGGGAGGAAGCGAGGTAGTAGGAACTAGGGATTAATAGTTCTGGGTCTGGGGACCAAAGTCTGAGTACTTTGTAATCATGTGGCTGCCTAACCCCGGTGTTAGCGAGGTTGATGAGCATGCGTCCCTGCTGACACACACTCTCTCTGCATTCACTCTACTGAATATTAATATGGTGGAGAGAATTCCTCAGAGCCCCATTGTCAGACAGCACTATTGTTCTCTGCTGGCCTCTGTCTCGGCGAGTGTGTATGCGTGTGCTTGGTATTAATGCGTAAGTTGCGCCTACATTGTGTGCTTATGCATATTATGCCCATGTCTTCAATCGCGTGTGCGTGTCGGCGGCAGCAGAGCAGCAGTTAAAGCAGCAGCAGGAGGGATGAGGGGTGTATTTGTGGCCCTACGTGGCCCATAAACGCAACTGGCCTGAGAGCACTTGGACTCGCCATCAGGGCCCAACATTGGCGATTATTTCACCTAGAGGCACTATCTGTAAAATGAACACTCTCATTAAAACTGCAGTGTGTGTGTGTGTGCAAATGAGTTTGTGTGGAAGTGGGAGTGTGTGTGTGTGTAGTTGTACACACGTACACCCGCACAAGTCATTTCCGAGGCGCGGAAAATATATCGCAGCACAAATGCTTGTTTTTCAATCAAAGCGTAATGTGCTGTTTATGATGTTTGACTGCGAATGTGTGCTCATGTGTGTGTGTATTTACACATTTATTTTGAGTATGCGAGCACATCTGTGAGTGTGTGTTTGTTTGTGTAGCATGTATCAGTTTGGATTTATGCGTGTGTGTGTCTGAGTGTGACTGTTTAACTACCCCGCACACGTAACCTCCCCATCTCTGCCTCCCTGTTTCTCATTTACTGAGCCCGCGCCAGAGAGGAGGAGTGTGGGGAAATGAGAAAACAAGTGATAGGAGGGGGAGAAAGAGGGGGAGGAAAAAGAGAGAAGGAGTGATGGTGGAATGGATGCACAGAGGGAAGAAGGAGGGCAGAGGTTCATAAAGAAAAAATGGAGTAGAGTAACGGGCAAAGAAAGAGACGAGGGGAAAAGGGGAGATAGAGAAGCAGAGGCAGGAAGACGGAGGGGGGGCGACGGAGGAGGAGGAGGAGGCAGCAGATTTATGAAGCCATTGGAATGTAATTTGGAGGCAGAAATTACTGTCAGCCTGAGCAAGGTTTAAAGTCAGTGAAGCCTGAATCCAGGGCCTGTGTGTGTGTGTGTGTGTGTATGTGATAGAGAGAGTGTGTGTGAGTGACAGTGTGTGTGCCAAGTATCACAGACAAATGGATAGCAAATGTGATGCAGAATAATACCACAGAAGCTCTGCAGTTACTTGTCACACACACTAAACCCCACATGTGTGTGTCAAGTGTGTGTACTTGCACTTTTTTTTTGCTCTTCTTCAATGCATGAGTGACGTGACTACATAGCATCAGAACATAACCTAGCATTCATATTTAACAGCTCATATTTCATCTATGCTTGAGAACCCTGATGTACACACACACACACACACACACGCGCGCACACACACAAAGCCGGTGCTGAATTCCTGTCAGGATCTGAAGGCCATGACTCCGGCAGGCTCAGTGGAGGGTGTCGGCGTGGACAGAACGAAGGCTAGAGGGAGCAGAGCGCAGGAGGAGAGACAGAGAAAGGGGAGGCATGAGGAGAGAGAAAGAGGAGTGTCAGGGAGAGACAGACAGAAAGGTAGAGGTGGAAAATGGAAAAAAAGGAGGGAGACACTGAGAGGGAGTTAAAAAGAAGAGTGAGAGGGATGTGACTGGCTTTCTAACGCAGCAGCACACAGCTTCTATTTAGCGTGCGAGGGAGGGGCAGAGGAGGAGGAGAGAGATGAGGGAGGCGACGGAGCAGGGATAAGCAGGAGAGATCTGAAGGGAGGCTGTAATACACACCGCGGGTTGGCCTTATTTTTAACGCCAGTTTCACTTTGAGTGCTCATCGAATAGTAGCAGTGAGGGAGACGCTTTCAAAAGACAGGGCTGGTGCTTTTTTTAATTTCAATTATTGTCAACAAATTAAAAAAAAAGATCAAAAGCAATGGTTTACACTTCTCTTAACGTCTGCTCCTATTCTTCCCACCTCCCAGTCAACTTCGAGCCCTCACTGTAACCCCATTTGTTCTTGTTGTAAACTCAAATATTGAAAAATGAATAACAAGCATGAAGTTTTAATTTTAAACAACACTTTGGAAATGGAGCCAATTTCCTTTAAACTGAAGGAAACCGTCCCTTAATTGGGGACTATTTCCAAAGGTGGAAATAATACACCAGATGTATCAACTTACACTTTGTTCTTCAATAAAAAAAACGTCTCAGAGTGAAATATTTTCATTGGTTTCCTGATATTTTAAAGTATCTGAGTACAATCTCAGTCGTAAAGCTGAACATCTGATTTTTCATTATTCCTTAACTTTTATTGACTCACATTTCTTTGAAGCCTCACAGACTGTAGAGGTATGAAGCACATCAAGGCATTTTAACTCACCAGGCTCTTGAAGGCTGTTTCTACACAATGGTGCTTCCTGTTAAGAGTTGAATGCACCTTTGTTTGAACAAGGATACTTATTAATCCTAAAAGAATTCAAAGGTCAGGGCCAAAGAAGTGTGTTGTTTAAAGGCTTTTTTACTCGCAAAATTAAAAAAAACATTAATAGAAAAGTAATAATGAACTTACAATGACGCCATTCTTCACTCTGTCGCACACACTTCCTCTGCTAAGAGCAGAGTCAAAACAAGTGTCTGTCCCTTTTTATCTGATTGGACTAAAACGTCTACTTTCATTCTGCCTTGACTGAAACCATTTAGTGCATCATCCAGATTCACAGCAGAAAAATAGCCCAACCAGCTAAACAACAGAACTTTAGAAAGTGGAGATTAATCTGCCCTTGAGTCTGTTTCTTTTAGACAAAGAGAGACAGGGTGTATACATTTCTCTCAGAGATAGAAAAGCTCAGAAGTGGCAATGATTTATTTTTTGTATCAATGCAAAAAAAAAAAATGCAGGGTGATAAAAATTCTGTGAGGCAACAGTAGCACGGGTAAAGCCAATCTGTTTAAAGCATCGGCACCAGCCTCGATCAGCAGCTTAAAATGTCCTACACACACACACACACACACACACACTTACAGACACCAACACAACCACGTTTAATGCACTTCTAAACACACTCACTTGCTCATTTGACCTGTGAACTTGCTGTGACTCCTTGCACAAACAGCGTCTCTGTGTTCTTTGTTCTTGTATCCAGTGATAATGATAGCAACACCATTATGCACTGTGACAACACCACCTCCCACTTAGCCTCTGAGGAGGTTCACACCATGGCACAGTCTCCGTCACCGTCCTTCCATCTCCCCCTCTCACTCTCATCGTGTTGAGGTCAATTATCTCTGAATCTGCTTATGCAGTAAGTCGGCTTCTTCAGGCAGCTGAAGGTGTTAAGTAGTCTGTACATTATTTAGGAGGTTTTTTGACATTTTCCCTCTTTCATCACCTTCTCTTCCTCTCTGCTGTTCATCTTTTCACATTTAGAGTCTGTGTTTTTCTGACACCTTTATTTGTCTTCCTCTTCCTCCTCGCTGGTCTTTTTAGTCATTTCCCCCATCCATTTCCAGGGCTACATTTTATTCTGCCATCCTCCATTTCAGATTTTCTATTTGCTGTTTTTGCTCCATTATTGCCTAAGAAACTTGGGCCTTTGGGGGTTGACAACATTATTCATCCAGACATAAAATCAGGGGTGCAAACTCATCACCTTTCGAAGAAATTTGCTGTTAACCTGCCATGCAAGCTCAATCGTCATGAATCTCATTCACTTAGTGGTATTATGTTTTCCAGGCTTGTTTGGCCTTTTCTTTTTTTCAATGATCCGTGCGTCTCTGTTGCTCAAACGGCATTGGTTGTGCTGCTGTTGCATGACCACGTCTCCCCTGCTATGTATATTTAAAGGTCTTGCCACCAATAAAAGCAGAGGAAGAAGAAGAAGAAAAAGAAAACAACTGCCCATCTTACCTCAGCCACTCCAGCTATTACCAGGCAACATGAAATAATTGGTAATCACGGAGACAAAACTCTCTGTTTTTTCAGTTTGGTGTTTGAAGAAGCAGTATTTTGCATAATCAGGAAGTGATCAGAAGCCTAACCACTTTGGAACGTCAACGATTGTCTCAATATGCAGCACATGGCTAATGAACATATTTTTCTGTGAAAGAGTTTCACACCAAAATATAAAAGAATAAAGTCTGGCTATCATGCCAGCCTTTTTGTTGTTACAAATCAAATTACATTGTTGTCTTACAAAGAAAATAATGATACAGGCTTGCAGATATGCTTTCAAAATCTCCAACCGTGAACTGCTGCTAAGAATTTGTTCCTGTTTTCTTTTTTATAAATTATATTGAAATAAGAGACGAATCAGAGCTGTGGGTATGAAGACGGTTGGGGTATGAGGTGTACAGAAACAGCTTCACATGGGGCGCTGCATCTTTGCTGAAGTATTGTTAATGTTTTCTAATTGATGCAACTTTTTGTCTTTCTTAATGTTTGCACTGCTTCTCTTGTAGGTCTAATAAATCTGTTGGATCACTTTTTTCATCTTAAATGAGTTTGCAACACTGTTGAGTAAGTCACTATTTCATTTTGGCTAATCTAAATGCCAAATGCAGCGTAGTGGGCCTTAAAAAAAAGTGCAAATTAAGCAAAACAAAGACAAATTTATAAATGCAGCAAGGAGCAGAGTTCAGGAAGTGTGGTAGAGCGGACAGAAAATCTATTTTGAGAAACAAATCATGCAACCCTCCAACTAATATTCATTTTAACTTGTTCCAAGGCAACGTGATGTGTTCATTTTGTGTTGACTCAGGTGAACCCTTTGGACAAAATGGCAGCGTTTGACTGCATTTCCCATAAGCACCATGAACCAAGAGTGATTATATTTCAGATCCAGTTGAAAGCCACAGTGTCTTTTACTCTCCCATCACTCACAATTCTCCAGTTCAGCCACAAACATAGACTGTATATATATTAGAGGCTGACCGATTAATCGGTTGGGCCGATTAATTGGGCTGATTATGCCTGTCACCGATTAATCAACATCGGCCAAAATGTAGCTGATTATAAAAATTTTTGGTCCGCGGAGATTCTGTCACTCCTGTTCCTGTGTGTCTGTGTGTTGGGCTGCACACTGCCTGAGTGCCCGCCCCCTCCGTCCACCATTATGTAATGTAAGACTCAAGAACAGCATTTAAACGTTGTGTTAGTTGCTTTTTTGAGAGATAAACAGAGATAAATGGTACTGTTATTTCACACGTCCACCATTATCTTATGTAAGACTATAATACGGCGTTTTAACGTTGTGTAAGTTGCTCATTGTGTGTTTACAGTTTGACTTTTTTTTCTACTTACTGTGTTTAAAGTTTGACTTCTGTAAGAGTGTTCTGTCTCTTTCTTGAATCATATGGGTGTTATAATAATTTGTGTTCATATACAGTATATATTCTATGTATATCAATGAATTTATTATATATATATCAGCTGATATATCGGATATCTGTCGATATTTCGGATATCTTTTTTTTTTTTTTGCCCCCATTATCGGTATCGGCATCGGCCCCAAAAATCCAATATCGATCGGACTCTACTATATATATTTTTTCTTTCTAGAGTCTAATCTCCTCTTGGCTCTCCCTCCCAACATACTTTACAATCCCAGAAAAGTACACAAGAACAGCAGTTGTCAGTCATTGTTAAACGTGACGTAACCACTTATAACTAATGAAAACAAAACTTTTCAGAAAGAGGAGGACTTGAATACAAGGCAGCCAAATAATATCATCAAATCACCACAATGATCCATGTGAAAAACATTTCTATGAGGTATATTTATTTTTTTGAAGTTTTACCACAGCCCATCTGGAATGACAGGAGAGCCAGATTTTTTGACCTATGCTGCATCCAGCCACCAGGGGGAGCAGTTTTGGTGGAGACCTCACTTTGAGCCAAGCAAGATGACGTCCATTTTTTTAACGGTCTATGGTCACAAACTTTCCACACTTTTCTTCCACCTAAAAAGTTTCCCCTTGTGATGATATTCCTGTTATAGGTTGCCAATGTGCAAATTCTTCAAAAGTTTTCTTTCCCTGATTTGGTTGTACATAATTTTGGTGTTGATGTCCCCGCTGATTTTTGTAAGTTTTCCCCCAACTTCTCGTAAACCCACCAATCAGATGCCGTACAAAGTTGATGCCTCCCTGCGCCAGCAAAACTGACTTGGTTTCATCCATAATTAACCAAACGACTGACACAATAAATAAAAGAAGCTCAGTGAATTAAATTCAAGTAGATTCAGGTTTCTTGACACGGCCTCACTAGTATCCAGAGCTCTTTAATCAATACAGAAATGATACTCATGCTCCTGCAGCCCTGCTACTCGAAATCTATTAGTTATGCCTTAGGAGTGAGCAAAGTGTTTTGATCACTCAGTTAGCCTCTTGTTACCTGGTTACTCCACAGCAGCATCTTTTGTTTTAGAGGTTGATGCCGAAGTTGATCTGTCACCTTGTTCTCAATTAGAGTTTTTAGATGGATTGATTCAGACTCCTGTCTGATTATCTTTCCCTGTTGCACTCAGTGTTACCATCTCGTAAAGCTCTTCCTGTCACACAAAGGTTGAGTTAATTTCAGTTCATCTCTGATGCGTTGGAGCAATTGTTGTCAAAGCATGGAAATCAAAGACCTCACACATTAAGTCCTGTCCCTGCTGTTTGTTTGTCTTTGACAATATTCATCCCTGTGTTTTGTTTCTTCCCCTCTCATCTCCTCCTGTGCGTCTTCAGTGACGCTGGGACGAAACCCCAGCGGTGATGAGATGAGAGCAAGCCGCTGAGAGGCAAGCAGTGCAAATGGGAATTTTCAGCAGATGGGTCCTGAAACCCTATTGTATCGTGGAAAAAAAAGGAGTGAAAGAGTGAGGATAAAGAAGACGGATGGATGGAGGGGAGCATAGATGGAGGCGGACAGGGAGACAAAGTGAGCTGTAGAATTTTTTTTGCCCTGGAGGAAGCTGCTTTCCAAAGAAGGGAATGGAGAGCAGAGGAGGGAGCAAACGAGACTTTGAGAGAGGAGAGTAGAGGAGAGGAAGAGGGTGGGTGGGATCTTACTCAAAGAGTGAAGAAGAAGAAGGGGTTGAAAGGCAGGACAGCGGCGAGGATGAGAGGAAGTCATTAGAGAAGAAGAAACAAGGGAGGTGGAACTAGGTGGACACACTCACCCAGAAAGAGACAAGCACACACTCCCAGAGTGAAGGTGTTTGCATAAATACGATACGAATAATGAAAATGCTGGCGGCTTCATTTTAAACACAGCAGCTAATAATTAAAGCAGTCAGACTCCCCGCTGTGGGCTACAGAGACAGCACGCAGATTTCCATGCATAAGCGGTAAATAAACTGTATTATCTCTCTGGGGGACTCTCTGAGGGCTGCGGCCTTGGGTGCTGTCAATATATTCACCCTACTGCGAGTCCAGCTCCTGCAAACACTCGCTGCACCTCCAATTATAGTTGGACTAACATGCAGGTTTAATGATGAGTGCTCGCACTATTCAGCTGAAAAACCCTCAGCTTTCAATTAGAGTTGGAGCATTTTAAAGCAAACAGGCACCCAGATTTAAACATTTTCTCATGGCATGCTAATCTGACAGTAAAAGCCTCCTGTAACAGCATTAGAGCACGGGACAGTGATTTTCAGGGAAACCCTCACAGATGAAAGCTTTTAGCTGGGCTGGCAGCTCCTTGAGGCAGGGTGAGGCAGGTTTCATCGCAGGTTTTACCGACTGACACCCTGAAGCTGTGAGTAAAAATCCTCCCACGCTGTGCTGGAAGGATTTCTCGTCTTCGCCATCTGCGATAAAGAAATAATATTTACAAAAACATATTGAGTAGCCGTGGTAAGACGGGAGCCTCCGCCACATCAGCAGCGGATGATGTGACCTGGAAAATGTCTGAAGGGAACACGAACAGCTTTCACTTTGGCCTTCTATTTCCATCTTACACTGATCTCTATCTGCACTACAGGAGGAATGCATTAAATTTATCTGCATAAAAAAACCTACACATCCATCTGCCTGCAACATTACGTGCCAAGAGATGCTATGATATACCCCGTCTCTCAGCAAAACACACATTTCAACACAACCACACACACCCCAGCATACATAAGCAGCGTCTCATGACACTACGTGGATAAATAATCCCATTAAATATGATTGAGGGTTTTTCCAGCTCAGAGCATTTGCACTTATTCTCTGTCTGTGCATAGAAGGAGGAATGCACAGGAAGTATCTACAGACAGGCAATTTAGGGGTCGGACACCCTCAGACCCACTCAGAGACACAAACACACACACACACACACACATCCACCCACGCAACAGTCCAACAAACGGCACTCAAGATAGGTCACAATAACTCTTGCTAAGTTGAACTTGGCACTCGAGCCTTTGGAGCAGAATCCCTGGAGTCCTTTTGTGTTTGCTGAGCGTGTGTGTGTTGGTGTGTGTGTGGGTTGTGATGACAGACGAAACAAGTCATTTTGAATCCAATAAGCTGTGAAGTACGCACGGCCTCCTGGTGGCGGGCTCAGCTCGGTGCTCAGGGTTGGAATCCAGCTGACAAGCTCACCTGCCAGCACTTTATCTCCCTCTCTTTCTCTATTATTCCCCGTCAGTCTCTATTCCATTATTTTCTCAGGCAGCATAAAAAAAAAGAAAGAAAAAAAAAAACTTCACGGGAGCTAAACTTTGTAAAACTGCTGTGTGAGATGTGCTGCTCCTGAGTAATGTGAGCGAAGCAGCTCGTGCTAGCCTGTCAGTCAGGAGTCGCTCTGTTCTGCCGGTGTTTACTTTTGTTCCTCATTAGAAAGAGACAATGAGCACACCGCAGAAAAGGCTGTAGGGTAATTATCAAAGCTTATTCAAGCACGGAGACGAGTGTGATCCTTGCATACCTGAGAGATCTATTGGAAGTCAGAGCATCAGGTCAGTAACCAAACGCCCGCACAGTCAAGCAGCGTGTCGTCATGCTCTAGGTGAAAAGCTTAACTATACCAATGGTTTATTATTTACTCATCACAACTAACGTGGTTCTTCTTCAAGTTGATACTTGTTTAGGTCCAGATCTTGGTTCTTGTAGTTTTAAGTCAGGCATACAGCTACTAAATTGCTGAAAAGATAAGTCTGAGTTTTTAAGGTCCATGGATTAGACCAGGCATGGGCAAACTACGGCCCGGGGGCCACATGCGGCCCGTTAAACGTTTTAATCTGGCCCCCCGAACTTGAAAAAATTCAATGAATAAACCTTGTTAATGTTTTATTTTCCCTGCAGTTCTGATGTTTTCCCACTAGATGGCGCACTGTAGATACATTGGCTTTGTTGAGGTGAAGTGTAGGCCTATTACTCCACGTTTGCACTTTACCCTCTGACCCATCAGCCCTTCTGTAAAGATGAACTGACTTAAGAAATGTTTTAATCCGTGTATGGTTTGTTCTTTCGTTATTCTGTTTCAAAACAAAATAAATAAAAAGCAAACAAACTGACTTGTTCTTTTTTTTCTGTTTTAAAACCAAACCGGAAAAATGGAATAACAAAAAAACAGAAAAACAAGTCCGTTTTTTCTTTTTTTTTTAACTTTGTTTTGAAACAGAATAACGTAAGAACGAACCATACACCGATTAAAAATCCCATTATAATTCCATTCTCTCATATTCTAATTTAAATTTCAAAACAAAATCAAAAGAGCGAAAAATAGACCATTATTTGTTTTCTGATTTTTGATTTGAAAACGAAAAATTGAATAACAAGTCATTATCAGTTTTCCGATTTTGGATTCTAAAACTGGTATGGAATGAACGAATGATACCATGATAGTTACCAAAGCACTCCATCCATCTGCTACTGGTCCGGCCCCTTTGTTAAATGTTAGAACCCATTGTGGCCCACGAATCAAAAAGTTTGCCCACCCCTGGGTTAGACTGAATTTTTAAAAAAATATTTTTTCTTCCCAAGAAGGTAAACACAGACACTAGCCCATATAGTAGCTTTAAAATGGATTTAGAAGCTTTAAAAATCCACCCTTTGAAGCAGGAGACTAAGCTGGGACAACATTGCCAGGAAAGAACTCTGCTTGTGCAAGTCCTCCACAAAATTGAGCTTTTTTTAAAAAAAACACAAGTTCCAAATGAATTTCATGCACCGCATGTCACTGCAGCACTAATTTTTGCTGCAGGCAACACTGTCAGACCGCTGCAACAGATGTGAACTGCAGAACAACTGATACAAAATTAGAAAATGGAGACAATCTGGAGCGTGTGTCACACTGCAGCCCTGTCAAATATGCTACACTCTGGGCCTGTTCGACAAACATTTGCTTTTAGAAATTTTAATATGTGAATAATAAATAAGTCAAATATTCTGGTCTATCAAATCAAATGTAGTTCTTCACAAATTCTGAAAAATTGCACCCATGAAAGACATGAAATGCTTTTTGAATTTTCTAAAAGGAGACAAACAAAGACACCTGATTGAATCAAATGTAGCAGTCTTGAAAAGGTTTAGAAATGACAGGTAGATCAGGTTTGTATTCCTCCAAGAATCACTAACCCCGGGCCATAGGTGCCTGATTTATTCATTAATACTTTAATAGCTGTTCCTCTCCATTAGCTTTCTCTGCCTTTGATCCTAGAAGGATCAAAAGAAACCTCTCTTTGCATCAAATGAAGTCCTCATCCAGATGATCCCATCTTTAGTCTTTGCTTTCTCCAACCTCTGGGTTTATTTTCCTCTCCTGAATCTTTTCTGTTGCATCTATTTTAGATGCGTTTTCCAAAATAACAACCACAACATGTCAGAAAAATTAGCAGACGGTGATGCCGTATGTTAATTCGTAATTACCCATCATTAACCTGCAGTAGCAAGGCTCACTGACAACAGCTCATTTGTTGTCTCCATGAGTGTGAGATGCTGGTGCTAGCTGTGTCTGTTGTCTTTCTAATGGTGGAAATTTATTCTCCAGAGGGTTTTTATTTCAGCACGAGTGCCAGAAATCTTGATTTGGTTTGAGTAAAAACGCAGTTTTTAGTGGTTTTCAAGTTTTAACTCATCTTGACCTGCACTGTTTAATCAAAGGTGTCAGTTTTTCTGTAGGCGTGTGCAGCTGCGATAAAGAAAGGTAAAGGAACAATGCGTGTGCTCTGAAGTTATCCATACTGTACAAAGGCTCATCGCTGAAACTTCTCTCTGTGTGACTCCTACTCTCTCTGACCTGCCTGTGTCTCCCACACTCCTTCTCGGCTCCATCAAATGGACTAAAACACTCACACACACACACACACACACACACACACACACACACACACTCACACACACAAATACAGACACACACATTTAGACACAAAGCCATAATGCAATATAACACAGCCTAATGCCGGCCCATTTTGTGTGTGTTTTTGTGAGTGCGTGCTTTTGTGCCTGTTTGTCACAAAGCATCCTAAATTGTTGAACCCTTCCCTTGTGTAATGCATCTCTCTAATGTTCTTATCTGGCATCTGCTGTGGGATATATTTATTCCGGGTTTTTTTTCCGGGGATCGCATTTATTATGTCTTTTTGGGACAGTCTCAGCCAAACATGGCATAACCTCAATTATATAAAAGCGCAGTTTGTTTCGGAGCCATACAGCCTCCTACAATAGATTGCATAAGGCATGAACTAAAGAAATAACTAAGCCTACATAGAATCAATTTTAAATCGTTTGAATTCATGGGCTGGTGTTCTTAAATTAATCTCTGTGGATTTTTTTTTGCCATGTATAGAGAAAAAAAGGGCAAAAAAAAGTAAAAGAGAGGGCTGGGTTTATCAGTTAGAAAATGTCTCTAACTGATCTGTAAACACGTTAAAATTTGCCTCAAGTTGTCCTTAAAAGGTGTCAGAGGGTTAGAGATGTCTTTATTGTCCTCATGACACCCTGCATTTACATGCATTATTTACCCAGCATGTTAATGCATGTTAATGCACAACGTTGGATGTAAATTCATCCAGCATTAACATTTATCCAGAGCTGCTCCACAGAACATCTGCTGAATGAAAGCAAAGTGAAGTGACTCTCTGAGAGTTCAGCTTCTAGTTTCTGAAATATCTGCTTCATTTTTTGCTGACTTTATACACCACACCGTCATGTGGTTCTGTGATGTGTTGTATTTTCACAGAGATACTCTTATTACAGCTACTTTAGAGGGACATAAGTCACTCAGCTAATTTGAAGAGCAGCTGAAGAGGGCAAACGCTACAGTTTGGAGCAATAGTGAGCTGGACTCCTCCAGTTAAACAAGACTCTGGACAAAAGACATCTGTCTGTAACAGAAGGAGGTCAAATGTGGGCTGAATGAATTTACACCAGGTGTCAAAGAGGTGTGAAAAAGCCCACGTATCGTACGTCATCATCAGATTTTATTTAATCACTTGGTATAAATGGGGTTTACACCATGTGGTGATTCTCTTCAACGGGTACAAATTCATCTCTTCCTTTAGAAAATGCGTAAAAAACGTTATAACTGTTTTAAAAGGGATAAAGCTGCATTTTTAATCAAGTCTATCTTCACACTCTAACACAGAGGTTCAAAAGGTGAGGAGGATTGTGAGAAGCCTTCCTGACATTTTTTTAATCGAACAGTTTCAAATAGCACATTTAATGACACATTTTCCCAATTATCATAAATTATAATAAAAAATATCACATTTAAGATACATTCATTCAAATTAAAACTGTTTTCAGTCTGCTCCTTTTTGTTTCTGTTGTCTGCAGCAGATCATCGAAAGTGTTAGCAGCAGTTTAATTCACAGCAACGTGCACATTTCTGCAAATCAGCTCACTTATCTTTGTAGTTATCTTTATGTTCAAGTCTGTATAAATCTCTGTGTGTGCTTATAAACCAGTCCTGTCAATGGTAGTTTGACTTTTGTGTTATTTTAGGGGTGTGCATTTTGCTTGCTTGTGGCAGTGAGCATTAGAGTATGACCAGCTCAGAGGACCCTGGGGGGTTACGAGACTCTGGCACTGCGTTTTTGGTGGGTTGTGGGTTACAGGTGTTTGGGAACACCTGATGATGTAAGCTTCTACAGGCATGTTTTTAACATGAGACAAAATTGGTACTGGTAAAACAAGGGTCAGTCAGATTTCAATGTAAATTAAAAAATGTATGGGCTGAGATTTGTGCCACCAGAAACTGAATGTGAATTATTACATTGAACTTGAAGAGCGTGATCTGAACAGAATTAATTTTAGGGATGCACGATATTGGAATTTTTGGATTGGGGAGATTGGATATCTGATATGCCGATATATCGAAACTCCTTTTGGCCGATACCGATACCGATACCGATAAACACAAGTTTGTTTGTTTTTCACTGTCAAGAAAGCTAAGTCTATCCTGTACTTGAATTTATATGTTTCTCTTATTGTGACGGTCTTATTGGTTTAAGAAACACACATAAAACAAGACAAAAAGCATTTGATTTTACCATAAATAAGAAATGTATTATTTTTTCAAACTCAAGACATTCAGTATTGAAATACAGAAAAATAAGTGATGACACATATCCCCACCTCAGCACAGATGTCCACGGCCACAGTTATTACGCCCTGTACTGAAGTCATGTAACATGAAATAACTAAGCTTACATAGAATCAATTTTGTGAAAAGAAAACAGAATTTAGCTAATGTTAGAAGTGGATGTGAGAAGGAACTCTATGAATCTGTGCTCGATTACTCTTCCTTACAGATGTAGATGACATAATGATCGTGCCACGCTGAAAATGAATTTGTATTTTTGAATTTAAGGAAAAAATAGAGTTGAATTTTCAAATTGATTGAATACAATTTCAGATCATGCTTTGCAAGTTCAATAAAATAATTCAAGTTCAGTTTCCAAACCTCAGCCCCTAGACTTCTCTTACTTTAGATTCAATCTTTGGTTTCACTGGTTCAATCCAAACAAGCTGTGTGTGTTTCACAAGTGTTTGTCCAGAACAGAAAAAATGTACTGGAGGATGAACTCGTGTTGGGGAAATTATCCTGGGTGCTGTCTCAGTCTGAGCCTCTATAAAGCTGTTCAGGTCTGGGTTATGAAATCTTTGTTTTGTGGATGTGTGGCTCTAAATCTGGCTACAAGTGCAGTGTTTCCCCACTTGCAGGCCTGAATTGAGAGCAGTGCCAGGAAACAGTAACACACAGGTATATTTGGAGACTTATATGTTGTAAATAGCAGGTACTTCTACCCTGCTCTCATCTTCTTTTTCCACCAGAAGTGGGAATGACACATTTTGAAACCACACACCATCTTCAGAAACACTTGACACATATTTAGTAATTATTTTTGGGTTGATTTATCGGCTTTCGTGTACTATCTACTTCCTATTTGTTTTTTGATGAATGCCATGACCATTAAGATGACAAGACAATTTCCTCACTTGCCGATCAATAAAACCTAATCGGATCTGGTTTCACTCATCTGACCGGTCAGAAGACTTAACCCTTTACCTTCCTCACACTGGGAAAGATTTCTGGAGATGAAGCACAGCCAGTGAAGGGCAGTATGGACATCATCCACTTGTTACAGTGGTGTATTGATTTGGATGGGTACCAATTCCAATATTGAATCATTAATAAAAGGAAATGTTAACAGCCTGCCAAATTCGACGAGCATTGATATGCTTAGTATCAGACAAGTCCTGGTTTGGTACTGCTGAATAATTCATCTTTTCTAGTAAAACATTAATGCTGAATGCTGTGACTGTAGGCATGAAAACAAAGCGGAAGAAGTCTTTGAAGTGATTTAAGCGTTGTCTAAATCTGAACAGACGTAGGCTGAAAGGTTAGAAAGTCGATTAAGGTAAGAAATGTTCAAAATAATAAATAAATAGATGAACAGGATCAGAAGTGATTCAGGTAGACACATTTTAAGGTCAAGCGGCCTGAGGACAGCAGACATTCTGCTCAGATACATGAAGCACAGAGGGTCATATCTTCCTCCTGACACCTGCTGTTCTGCCACAGGGCACTGACCCACAGCCTTGAACGATGCTCACTGCTACACGCAATCACTCGCTGGTAAGCAGAACAAACCACCACAAGGGAAACATAGCCCCATCACTGAAGGAAGCTGGCGAGGTAGTTTAACCCCTGAGGTCAGACTGAGGGTTTTTATTATTTCAGGTATGGAAGACATTTCCTGTCTGTGAAAGTCATCTCTCCCTGTATTAACAATGGAGTGCCAACCACTTGAGATGAGAAAGGAATCATTCTGGTGTCACAAGGTGCTTTCAGTGAAGAAATTTCTCTTGAGCTCTATTATGTATCTTAGCACTTTTCAGCTCATTGTTTCATCAGCTGACATTTTTGAGCAAAACAACTTGAATGATTTTTTTTAAAAAACATCTCGCTCTGCAACAAAAATGAAGCAGACAAAGTTAGTGAACGTGGTGGAGGACTGAGCAGCTCAAGAGACAGACATCGTCCTTGGTGGAGACCAAAACAGAGCCAATATCAATTCAACAGTCCTTGTTGCTAGAAACCACTGGAAGGTTGTACCATCTCTTACAGGTGTAACACAGGCAGCTGTTTGCAATTAAAAAACAATTAGATCACTGGACTCGATTAAAGTTTTGTTGATGGCTGGTTACACTGTGTCTAACTAGCGGAAAGTGACTGATTCAAAAATCATAGGGCTGATTTAAAACACTGTTGCTTTTGAGATTGACTCTGAAAAAAACAAGGTTTTGAATCAGGATCTTATTTGATGATATGATATCAGCTTCTGAAATTTTCCAGATATTTTTAAGTGGGCAGCATGAAGGACTTTTGTCCTTCTCTGATTTTCACAATGAGTTGTAGTCAGTGAATGTGTGAAGACAATAAGTTTTCAGGGTAATTTGGTGCAAGCCAGTTGGAGGAGGCGAAGAAATTGATATTATGCAATTGGTGCATTTTTGTGCTCCTTTTTGTCTCATTCTTTTGATAAAAATGGTGGGTTTTTGCCATTTCTAGTAGTCCTCTGAAAATCAAGTCCTCCTTGTGGGTTGAGCTCTTAGGGCGGGGCCAGGACAATTTATCAAAGTTTAACATTTAAAAATACTTTTTTAAAAAACAGCATCTTTTAGATCCACAAAGATTCACTCAGCCGGCCTGATCTACTACAAAATATCCATTCTGCTGAAAAAGACTTAAAGAAAGTCTCCTGTTGTACATCTTTCCATGTAACACAAGGGTCATCTGCCTCAAACTGGGCATACAAGATTAGAGTTCCTTTCTAAAAACATCATTATGTTGTTGCCATACTAGTAGCACTGGTGCAGACAGGCAGTCTCACATGGCGTGATTCAGGAAGGTAACATAAAGTTTATACTGTGTCCTGTCATTTTATTATGAGTGCAAAACACACAGTGAAGCTGCACCATATTGAAATTTGGAACATCCAACACGCCCCTGGTATGCATGAAACCTCAGTGTGTATGAAGGTGTGAGGGCCCATCCTGTGCTGCTTGCTGTGTTATTTTTTAAACTCTGTTTTCTAGTTTTTCGTTTTGCTCTTTTTTTTGATGGTCCACATAAGTGAGAGTACATTTTGCCCCAAGGTAAAGGCAAAAAGTGTTAGCGTTGCCATAAGCCTCTGGTTTGCTTTCCATGTTTTTACACCACATCCTGCTCACTCAGGTCACCCTTCCCCACAGAGAAAGCTTTATGCTTTGGGGGTAATGTGTGGATGGTCAGCTTTGGACAATTTCAGGAAGCGGCTGTCCTGAAATTTTCTAGAAATTTTGTCAGAGTGTGCATGTGGAGAAAGTGTATGTGGGCTCATGTTGGCAGCAGTCACCTCAATGTTTGACCATGAGTTCTACGACTATTTCAGAAATGAGTTTGAGTTGAGTTAAAGGCTTCCAACTTCAGCTGACCCATGTTGTGCTGATTGTATTGACTTACTCAGGTCTTTTTTTACCTCAGTGCTGAAAAACCAAAAAGTTGTTTAGGTGGGATTTTTCAGTTTGTTTCTCTTACTGTTTTAAGAAAAAACAAGAGAGGCGACACCAGGAACAGCCGTGTGCCCTGGTATTCTCCTGTTATGTTTGGTAAATTAACAATCTTTAAAATGTCTCTGGTGCTGTTTTTTTTCTTTCTTTAAATCTCTCTTATTGGTTTATTGTGTTTCAAATGCACAGTTACATAAGCAGGGCTCCTCTCCTGCTGTTGGATGGGTGAATAAGAGGAGATCAAAAGAGAGGCGATAGAGGAAGAGTGTCTGCAGCCTTCTCCTCTTCTTTATTCTCTCCACATTCTGCCAATGTGCCGTTCGCTCCAACTGCATGACTTGCCCTGGATTCTCTCCCTCTGTCTCTCTCTCTCTCTCTCTAGGACATTACACTTTAATCTCATGTTCTGTGCTGCTCTCCCTCTTTTTCTCTCATGTCCCCTTTTTGGTCTCTTTGCCTCTCATTCTCTTCTACATCCATCCATCCATCTCTGCTTTTCTTCTTTAATCCCGTGCTCTGTGCTGCTTTGGCCCCTAGAATCTCATTCTAATCTGCTGTCTCAATATGGCCCAGTATCACTGCTAATCCTGTGCTTGTAGATATGTGAAGTGTGTGTGTGTGTGTGTGTGTGTGTGTGTGTGTGTGCATATATGTATGTATGTGTGTTTACATCCAGTGAGAGATCTTAGGCAGCTCTGCTTAAATGAGTTGCATGACGCAACATTTTGTTTGTGTGCTCCTAGTCTAGTTGGTAGGCCCTTGTGTGCGTGTGTGTGTGTGTGTGTTGAGGTGGATGCAGACGTTGTCTTGTAAAAAGGGCATGCCCATTGGGAGACAGTCCCTGCCCTTCTGACGAATGCAAACACACACACACGAACACACACAACTCGCTCGCAGAAAGGCCACATGCAATTATACACACATGAAAAACACGCGCGCTGCTGCTCTCGTGAGGGATGCAGGGAGGGAGCTGGAAAGAGCGATGGGAGAGATGAGAGAAAACATGCAAGTGGGAATACAGTCTCTTTACAAAGTATAATCTCTCACTTTAATCTCCCTCTGCCTGCTACTCTCTGAAGCCCTGCTGTTTAAATCTCTCACTTTTCCCTTTCTCTGGTACAGCAGGTACATCCGCACCGGCTATGTAAACAAACTCACACATACACAGATTTCAACAAGAGTAGTCCGGATCATATAAAAACATTTAAGTCAAGAGACTGACAGCCCTCCTAATCTCATCTCTATGAACCGCTGTGCAGCAAGAAAGCATCATACCTTTCTTAACCATTTCCCGCTGCCCTTCAGCCCGCTTTTCCTCAAGGCATCCTTGTCAAATCCTCTAAACTTGACAGATAACGTAGAGGGTCCGGTAAGTCCCGGCGAGCAGCCTGAGCACCAGTGCTTGACGCGCCGCGGAAGTGCGAGAGGTAACCGGGGATGATGCTCGGTCTGTCCGCCCCGGAGCTCCGCGATGTGTAGCCAGTTATCTCCCACCCTGTTGTTTCACTGTGGGCTCTCTACTGTGGGTTAATGTGTTTGTAGTGTGCGTATGTATGTGTGTGTGTGAGAGAGAGAGGGAGAGCGCGAGCGAGCGACACACACACACACACACACACACACACACACACACACACACACACACACACACACACACACACACACACACACTGACTAACCTCGGTTTTAAGTCACGTATTTCCTCTCCAACGTATTTTCTCTCACGCTTCACGCTGTCAGACAGTTGGCTTCCTATCAGTCGACATGTAACCTGCGTCAACTTCGCTCTTCAACTCCAGGGGCGACTCGAAATTACGTTAATGCTACATTTTCTCTTCTGGCCACTCTCCTTAAAAGGATCCGTTTCTCTCCCCGAGCGCGAAAATAGCGGCGAAAGGTGCGACTAATCTCTATTTCCACCTCGGTGTGTCCCCCAAAGTCTTCAGGGCGCCCCAGTCTTTTAAAATAAACCCACTGTGTTTAGTAACGGCTTGACAGGTGTCGCCTCCAGCGCACGTTCTCTCCCTCCTCTTCTCCTCTTCTCCATCCCGCGCGGAGGCTGCGCGCGGGGCTGTTTCCTCTCTGTGTCTATGCGCGCGTGTGTGTGTGTGTGGTTGGTTGGTTGTTTGGGGGGGTTACTCTTTACAGTGGCTCTCAGAGCTCCGTTACAGAGGTTCAGCAGGTCGCCACGGTCCAGCAATTACCGACAACTCACCAAGCGTTAGACTGACAGGTGCACACTCACACGCTTAGACACACGCAGACACACAATGCACCAGGGACTGGTGGGGCTCTCTGGGGCCCGCCTACATCAACCGGTTTTGGGGGGGCCCTTCAGATGGAAAATGAGCAGATTTCTGTCTGAGGGGAAGGAGGTAGTTCTCTACTTTTGACAGGAATAAAAAAAAAGCTGCCTGGGTCTGTGTGTCAGAGTCAGTTTGAGTTTTAATTAAAACATACAGACTAATGAAAGCCTACTGCTGCTACCTCACAGTGACAGGGAGGCAGGCTTTGTTCAAACAAAATCTGTCTGCTGTCCTGTCCCAACAATAGAGTTATGAGCCCAACATGGACACCAGAAGTTCAGACACTGCACACTTTCCATCTCAAACTGAAAAATCACCTGTTTAAACAACATGGCACATAAAATTAAATTGTCTTTATTTGTTATCCCCTTACATTCACCAAACAGTTCAGCATTGTGGATTTAGCTTGATGGACTTGAATAATATTTGCCTTCTTTGTGTCATATCCACGCTGTATGGAGTCCACTTATTATCAGCTGCTTTGAATAAAGAAGTCCTTTAATTAAATTTAATATGATATAACACGAAATACTGCTGTCAGACAGAAAATAACTCTGTTTCAGGACTTTGAAGTTAAAATAAGGTTGCTACACCTCTATAAGTGTTGAGAGTCTTTTCTTAGCTACTACCCGGGAGTCAACACTAATTCAGACTCTGTGACCAATGATTTTTATTTGCCTAAGAGGCATACCTCACAATTAATTTGCATTTATTACCTTTGGGCAGTTCTCTCACAGAAGAGTTACCGCAGTTTAGCCCTTTAGGTGCTGCACACACAGCATTATTAAAAGTAGCTTCACTGGCAGAACGTGGTCTTTCAAGGTCTGGATACATAACACTGACACACAGTAACTCCATCCAAACACACACACATGTAACTATTCAACTAGTACAGCTCATCAGCACACAGAGCATCTGTAGAGAGGCTCATGTGGGCCCCCTGGGGGCCCCTGTTCCAGGTGTGCCATACGACCAGCTCCCTCTGGCGCTCTTCCAGGAATTGCTTCTGAAGAAAAAGTCTGAATAAAATCAAAGCCAGAGTAAATCTGCTACTTGTGTTTTTTCAGAGATCTCATAGGTGCTGGACTAGATAGTTCAAGGTTTTAAGTGCTCTCTTTAAATGATTTTGTGTGTTAAAGGCATTTCAACAATCAAACTTAATAAACAATAGTAGCGTATCAGTGATTAGCTGATTTTACCTGAAAGATCTATAGTCTGCTTAAAAGGATGCTTTTTTCTGGATTATGTTTTTTTTTACATGACTGTTACAGGACAGTGGAAGATAAGAAATTCTAAAAAGAACAAACAAAGTGCATTTTAGTGTTTTTGCAGTGAATGCAGCTTTTTAAGCACTCAGGTTTTATGACTTTATAAGTAAAGTGTTCATTACTGATTGTATTAGTGTTGTATTGGATTAAATTTTATTGTGCTTTTGTTACCCCCATCACACAAAACAAACAATAGTTTTAATTTGATGGTATTATAATTGTGGAATGATTCTGTGGTGTTCTGTGGTGATCATTGTGGTGTTTTTTTTATACTTAAGTCAAACAGTTTGCTTAATGAAAAGTAGCAGTCATATTCCTGCTGGAGCTATTAGTCTGTCTGCTGTAAATTACTGTAATTTATGGTCTAGCTATTCCTCATGGTATCAGTGTAGCAGCTCAGTGCAGACTAATATTGTCTTAAGCAAGAGTGGGTTAAAGCATGTTCGCTGCTAAATCCCTGTAGTCTAATGTTTGAAATAACAGTTACTGAAATATGATGGAGTGATGGAAGAAAACAGGTGATGGCTTGAGCAGAACTTTATAATGTGAGGTGATTTACAGTTAAATTATTGTTGTCTACTGTTGACAAAAGGAGGCTGCCTTCAGGCTTCTGTCTTATCTTTGTATCAGAATCATATTATGTGAGTATTTCATTAGGATCTCTACCTCGACCTCTGAGTCTGACAATGGGCTACATAACCACAACTTGGTTGCAATCATATAGCTTTGAAAAAAAATCATCAAAGGTGTCTTTTACTGGTGTTTTTTAAACAGTTAATTATCAAGATCCCTTTGCCACCGTATGCAAGCACAGACTGTATGTTTTGCACATGATACAGAATCTGAAACACAGCAATGTTTGCCTTGAGGAATGTTTTTCAAAAACACCATACCCAGCCTTTTGTTCACAGGTGAAGGGTGGGGCTCTATGTATGCTTTACAAGACAAACTCCACCTGTTAACACCACTGGGATACAAACCCAGCGGTGATATATATGTGGAAACAAATTGTTGTACCGTAGAGACTCATTAAATGACAAATAAGCTTGTAAGTCACCTAATCTTGCATTCTTTATGCCTTCTTCATGATTGGAGGAAGATAGTCCAGCAGTGTCTGACTGGTTCATTTGGAATTAAGAGTCAAGCTCAAAAATAGCCTCGAGAATGTGTTAGATAAAATTAAAATAAAATAAAAAAAGAAAGAAAGAGATATTACAGTGTTCAGCATCAAAATAAATTGTGGTATAATTTAGACATACGACTGAGGTGCAACTTTGGGCAGAACACTTGGGCTACATCTACTACATTTGCTGCTTGTAAAAAATATTATTTACGTCAGCACAGCCCTCATAATGTATAATGTATTTATACCTGTGTTGCCCCATAAACAACTTGGTAATGAAAGCTTGATGCTGCTCCCCAGTTGAGTTGAGTTATCACAATGAACATTTTCTTCTTTCTTCACAGAAAGAAATGATTAAATTCAGCTATATAATAGATTTTCAGCTACTTTTTGTCAGTCTAATTTACAAGGTTATTTGATTTCCAGGAGTTATTGATGATGTTTTGAATCATGAATTTGACTTTGCTCATTTTGACTGACTTATAGTTTGGTAGAAGGTCTTTAAACATCTATTCATGCAGGTTCTGTGGAGTTGAAAGGACTGCATCAATTTTAGCCAGCTCTTAACAACTGAGATCAAAAGACGGTGTGACCACTTAGATCCACAGGAAGCATGTTCATTACGACATCACCACCTTTATTTTGCTCTTGTGCGCTAATTGTGCGCTGTCTCCGCTGGGCGCTAAGTGGAGCACAGCTCGGAGCAACTGGACTTGTAAGATCATTAAATAACGAAATGACTCCAACATTTACCATTTGATAATGGATTATTTATAGCATCTATAGAGATCAGGCAATGACTACAGCGCAGAGAACAACATGTCACTTCAGGACAAGACCAGCTTAGAGGTCTAGTTTTGTTCAGAAAAGGAAACCAGAATCATCACAGAAAGTCCCTCCCTGGAGCTTTAAGTAAATTCATTCAAACTTTCCTTTAACCATTATGTCAATGCATTTCTCTGGTCAACTTCCTCTCGTTTTTATGTTATGAGAACATTCTATGTCACTTTCACTCCATGTCTTAGCATTAGCTTGAAATGAGTGAGAAACGACTTCTTACAGTAAGGTAGAGTTGTTGTAACGCAGCAACCTCCAGTCTAAAATATAAGGCAATGCAGAAGTGTAAGAATATGCAGTTTGCAGTTTTTCTAGTGTCTGCCATTTTTACAGCAGAAATAAATCAATCAATCTTTATTTGTATAGCGCCAAATCATAACAAACGTTATCTCAAGACACTTAACAAAAACATTCACAGGTCTAGACCCGTAAATGTTTATAAAATTTTATTAACAGAAACCCAACATCAAGACAAGATAAGGAGTCTTATCTTATCTTAATCCACCATGAGTACAGGACTTTGCGGCATTTAGCAAGTTAGAATGGCAAGGAAAAACTTCCCTTTAACAGGCAGAAACCTCAGACAGAACCAGACTCATGTTAGACAGACATCTGTCTCGACTGTGTTGGGGTTAGAGACAGACAGATAGAGGAGAGAGAGTGGGAGAGAAGTATAGAGAAAAAAAAGGGGGTGGTGACAGAGAGAGAGGGATACACACACACGCACGCATACACACACACACACACACACACACACACAGAAAGGGAGAGAGAGAGAGACAGACACAGACATAGTCCGAAGTTTGGCGCTGTGGCAACAGTTAAGGTGAAACCAGCAGGCCATTCCCGGCAATGGCCGGCAAAATAAACACGTTTACAGCCTGGTACGAAAAATGTCTCACGTCTAAAACGCTAATTTCTCTAACTGTACACACTGTAGGGGGTTGAATTAATTTCTAACTCTGTAGTTTAGAAGATATTAAGATGACGAGTTTACCCAGTCAGAGGCTGAGCTTAACTGATTGATAGGCATTAGCCCTATAGCTGCTAGAGTGGGGACTCATAGCCTGCCTCATTTCCATTAAGGCCCCTGTGGACGAGTTGCTTCAAAACTCCTGTTTCAGAAATTGACAGGTGACGTCACGGAGGCTACGTCCATTTATTTTACAGTCTGTGGTTGATGTCTGAATAATTAGTGTTAAGTTCACAGAGCTCCTTGGACTTTAATTCAAACCAGATCAGAAGAGTTCAAACTCTGCTGCAGACATTTTTTATTTTGTTTTTTTTATACATGCCTGACATGCTCGACAGGTGGGTTCTTGAAGAGCATTGTCACAAAGCTAAACACGATGAGATTTTTGTGAAAATAAGACAATTTCTCTCTTCTCAACTCAGAAGATGAAAGTCACAACCTCAAGGTAAACTGATGTCTGTGTTTTATTTTTGGGGAGAGGGGGGTACAGGAAGCTTGAGAAAAACTGTTTACAGCTGTGGCTCAGTGATGAAGTCGATTGTTTCTTAATCAGGGGGTAAGGGGTTCAATCCCAGGTCTTACTACCACACACTGGAGTGCCCTTGGACAAGACTCTTTGCCCTAAACTTCCCTTGGTGACTCTGCCAGCCCATTCCATGCATGGGAATGGGATTAGTTGAAACAGAATGGGCTTAAATTGCAGCCTCTGCCATCAGGGTATGAATGTGGTGTAGGTTAATGAATGCGCCGTGTATTGTAAAAGAGCTTTGAGTGGTCGAAAGACTAGAGAAAGAGCGACATAAACAAAGTCTTTTAAGGTTGTGGTGCTACATTAGGGCAGAGAAAAGCCAATTAGACTCAGATGCAAAAAGAGGAACCACTTCTCATTAATATGACAAGTCTCACATTAATATGACTTTTCATTAATATGAGAAGTGGATCTTCAAACCATCATCTTCATGAGAGTCATGAATGGCTTCTGACAGGAAGGTGTTTTATTGTGATTATTTCCAAATTTGTCTTAGTTTCCAGCTTCTTTTCTCATCCCTTACCTTCTTGTGCTGTAAAGTGATGTTCAGTTTCATCCAATTGATCAATTTAGCAGCATAATAATGTCATCTGATCTCAGATAAAAGAGGGACACAATGTCTGCATTTATCTCGCATCGTGATACAAGCTTTTGCCCTCGAGGAACCTAGCAAATTGATTGACATTCTCAAGTGCACAAACTAAATGATCGCCAGAAATTAAATGACCCGGAGAGGTATAACGGTGGTTAGGACAAGTGGATAGAGAATAGGGAGAGAGAGAGAAGGATTGAGAGGGAAGGAGGAGAGGGAAGAATACATAAACAGGTTGCACCAGGGCCTTGGGGGAATTAAAGAGGGGAGAGAGGGAGCAGAGAGCAAAGAGAAAGAAAAATAAGATGGAGGGCCAAAGAAAGCAAAGATAGAGGACTGGTTTCACACAGAGGAAGTTTTCGCCTGTTTTTATCATCATCATCATTACTCCATATGGAGACAGACACATTGAAATGCTCACACAAACAGACTCAAACACACACACAGGTGGTTAAACCTTTAACTCTGAGCCAAACAGCAAATGAGCACTTCCATCCTCTATTTAGTCCTTCTGTCTCAGCCAACTTCTCTCTCCGCTATCCAACCGAGTTTCAAGCATTTAGCCTTCCAGTGATCCATCAATCTATCCAGCCCTCCTCTCCTTCTCCCCTCCCTCCTCCTTGTGATCACTTACCTCCCAAGAAAGCACAAGTACACTCCATCTTGTTGTTTTATGTCCCCGGCAAATTTAGTCCTGCGTCTCTCTTCTCCACCCTCAACTCTCTTTCACTTTGTCTCTGTCTGTCTCACTCACTCTCCATCAGCCCTCCCTTTCTCCCTCCCTCCCTCCATCCCACAACACCTCACGCCTTCCTCCACTCTCACCCTCCCTTTCTCTCTGTATTTAGTTGTATAACTTATCACCCTGATCCTTACCCTGCTCTGATAATTGCTGTGTCTCGGCAGCAGATGCTAGCATGCTTTATTTAGCTGCTCAGTATTAGCTATCCCAATTAGTCATCCAATACCAATAAGAAAAAGAAACTGTTAGTCTGTGAGTAGAAGCGCCACGGGAGATTGGAGTTGTGTGTGCTTGTTTTTGCTCATGCTACAACTGTGGCCAATGCACATACAGACACACGGAGTAACACTTGATGCACACACACACACACACACACACCTCACTAAAGAGTACATGTGGGTTTTAACAGATGGTGAAACACTTTCCCTTGAGTATCCACATTACTCTCCCTCTTTCTTTCTCTCTGTCTCTCTCTATAATTAACTAGGTTTCAGTAACAAACCTTTGGGCTTTGTCGTTTCCATGGCTACACAAACTCTGTCTCTATTGTGTGTGTGTGTGTGTGTGTGTGTGTGTGTGTGTGTGTGTGTGTGTGTGTGTGTGTGTGTGTGTGTGTGTGTGTGTGTAAAGTGAATGTACATGCACACCGAAAGTCCACACCTTTGTGTGTGTGTGTGTGTGTGTGTGTGTGTGTGTGTGTGTGTGTGTGTGTGTGTGTGTGTGTGTGTGTGTGTGTGTGTGTGTGTGTGTGTGTATGTGTGTGTGTGTGTGTGTGTGTGTCCACGTCTGCTTACACCATGATTGTGCATACACATGAGTATTTTGGTTGCTTTGATGCCTTTGTTTCCCTGCAGGACTCAGACACTATCCATCCATGCAGAGCACACAGAACAGCAGCAATACATGATGCATGCATTGATAATTCATCTGGGGTCTGCTGTACCTTACATAATACACTTATAATAATTATGTAATCTCATGAATAAAGATTATCAGTAGGAAGGGTTAAAAAATTAGAAGGTAAAGTAGAATTTTTTATTTTTTTGCATCTTTGTGCTTGTTCCAGCAGAGGTAAAAGTTGAACTCCTATTTGCACCTCTGGCACCTTTTTTAAGCTGAAAATAGGATATAGGATTATAGCTTCTGAGCTGCCTGGGCAACCAACCATGTACTGTATATGTTTATAAAACTCATATATAACACTGCGTAGCCACTATAGTAAAAATAAAGTATTAAACCCCATGAGGGATAAGAAAGCAACCTTACATTAGTACTTGATATATTTCTAAAGACGTGACAAAAGCATTGTTAAGTAGAGATGTCTGATACCACTTTTTTTTAGACCGATACCAGTATGAGTACTCCCTCATGAGTATTCACCGATACTGAGTACTGATGCCACTAGTACTTATGAGACATAAAATTACAGTTAGCTGTGACATATCATGTTGAACAAAGACAGCACGGTCACTCTGACGTTAAGTCCAAAATAAAACACGAACAACTCTCTCTGAGTTCACAATTTGTTCACAATGAATCAACTAAAGTGCAAAATTAAATAACTGTCAGAGTTTTAGTCATTTTTAAATAAACTGAAGTGCAATACAAATGAGATTAACTGTTCACTCTCCCTGGTTCATCTACGTTCAGCAATGTAGCGCCAACTACTGGCGAGGAGGACTTACTTGACCTCCTTTTTTATTTTTTGCCTTGAGTACCGACTGTTGGTATCAGCGGCCTTCATGAGTACTGATACATTGAAATAAGGCTGGTATCAGCCCCAAAACTGATACCAGTACTCACCCATCCCTATTGTTGAGGGTTCAGTGTTCTTTAAATGAAGCATGCCTAGAGAAGGCTGCTAAGTGTCTCTTGCATGTGTTTTTATCTTTATTCATTAGAATGTGCCACTGGGAATAGTCTCTGCTCCAAGGCGTTCATTGTTTTGCACTTGTACGCATCAGAAGTGACGTTAAAGAGAGTACCTTAGAGAGAAAAACTGAAATTAATCCTGCCTTCACACCTACATGCACCTGGAGAAATGCTGCATGCAGTAGCCATAATTGTAGGTTTCAGACTTTAAAAATAATCTCCACATCTGCTGCCTAGAGTTGATATAGGAAGAGTGTAAGTGGAGGCAAATACCAGCACAACTTGAAACACCATAACGTTTTTTTAGATGGAAGTCGATGACTTGGTCAATAGTGGCTGCACAGTCAGGCAAAGAATTGAACATTCTCACCGTCACATATTCAGACACAAGTCCATCTAAATTAATCAGAATATTAGGGAAAGTTCTTTTTCTTTTTAGGTTGTTCAATAAAAAAAGTGAAACTCAAATGTTAAATAGATAAGGTGTGCACAGAGTAAAATATTTTAAGTGTAATTTCCTTTAAATGCTAGAATTATAGCAGACTGTTTTTTTACAATACATTTATTGTTATATATTACAAGACTAATAACATTTATTGTATTTACATAAACTGTACATTTAAACTGACAATATAACCTCCCAAGTAAAATACAATAATAAATAAATAAAATGACAAATGTAGTAATAAAATAAAATAAATAAATAAACTAACAACTCTGCACCATTTTCAAATTGATTGGCTTTGTAATGTCTGAGAAATTCAATTCAGTGACTATATTTCTTGAAAATCTCCCCTTTTTCCCCTGACAATACAGGTGAGTCTTTCCATTACAGCACGTGATGCCATCTCCTTTGCCATGTGGGCACATCTTTTTAAGATATCAACCTCCTGGCCTGCAGGAGTCCAGAGTCAATGAGCTTCAGTCGTCTTGGAGTAAAAGTACAGTTCTCTGTGTAAACCCAACACACACATCTTTACCTGAAAAGGCACACTTACTCCAGCAATCTGAGACAAAATTTGGACAATTGACTTCCAGTGTTTCTGTGTGATAAAGATATACAGATACAGATACAATATGTTTATGTTTTGACATTTTGATTTTTTTTTTACCTGTAAGTGTTTAAAGAAATGTTTATAGCATACAGTTTATTAAAAAAATTAGAGATGTCAGAAGTTTCTTTCCTGGCATCTTACTTTAAATAGATTTAGAAAATTTAGTGAAAATTTTCCACAACATAATGCAAATCATTCTCCTGGAAACATACCCTTTGCAAGTCTTTAGAAATTCTGTCAACATTCGGTGCTATTTTTTTCCCTTATTCCTGGTGATGGCTGTCCAAACACTGACAGTGTCGACTCCCACTGAGACATTTCCAGTTACTACAATGGAGGGTGATTGCAGAAGGAAATTTCTCCAGTCTCAAACATCTGAGACTGCCAGGCTTTGGTGTCAGATGCTCAGAGAGAAAAAGAGGAATCTTTTTTTTTTTACGTACAATTTTTGCTGCTGACATTTGTCAGTTTCACTGGGAGAAATCCAACACAGGGAGGCAAAGATACAAATTCTACACTGCTGCCAGCCTCTGTAATCCACCAGACAATACCGCCATAAAGCATGTTGGATAACAGGAGAGATGTTTTTTTCTTGACTGTTAGAATTTCACTAAGGCTGAGTGAGTGTGCTTTCCACACTTTATTGCGGTGACATTATGGAAAGTGTTGGACGTCAGTTGACATTGATGTAGACACGGCAGGTAGGAGAAAGTGGTTGTTATAATAAATTTTCACACTGCATCACAGGATAAGACCTGAAATGCATTAAACATCATAAACTGATACATAACAGTAAAAGCATTCACGGTCATATTTTTTGTTTTAAGTGCACTTCTGTCTGTTTGAGGCAGCTGCAGGTCTGTTATAAAATCCGTCATCTGTTTGGAAACACACCACGAGGAAGTTATGTGTGGTTTTGAAAACTTGAAAAAGCAATGTTAGTACAATCAGTAGTACTATTGCAATACTTTCTCTTTACCCTTTTATGATGACTTGAGATGCCTGATGCCCAGATAACCTTATTAAAGAACAATGACGATCACTCCTTATTTGTATTTTCAGTTAACTACACCAGGTCCTGATATGTTTACTAAGGGTAGATTTATGCTTTATTGGACTTTAATAGAAGAAAACAAAACCATTAATAAATGGACTGTTTTTAATTAAAGCAGTGGTAAAATTAGTTTCCAAATTTCTGAATATTCAATTGAACAACAAAACACAGCAATCACACTGTGATGTGGAACAAAACAAGAAAGCGATCACCAAGAAGAGGTGGTTTTTGCTTGCTTGCAATAGGTCTCTGGAGAGTGTGTTGGCAGTGAGGATGCAATTAACCCAGCAAAACCCTGCTTGACCCATCAAACGCAGTTAGTAGAGGCATTGTTTCACACCTAGGTCATGTTAGGCGTGAAAACATAACAGGACTTGACAGTATGTACTAGTTTGTGTAGATATTTCACTCACCAGAGACATTTTTCCTTCTAATAACTTCTTAACACATCCCCAAGCTCATTGCTTTAAACCTACAGCCAGAGTTTCTCAGTCATGCAACACTTTTTGGCAGAGCAGTGAAGGTCCCTCTCATTCATGCGCTGACTCACAGATTTTTGGGTCCCACATTTGAATATGCTCACCTGCCAAATGTTGATAAGGCATTTGACCATATTCTGAAAAACTCAAAGAGAGGATATCCTACCTGGCCTCTTGAAGATGCTGCAAAAATACCCCAAGCTACTCAAGGATAACAAAGATAATGCCTCAGAAGCTTAGTTAATAAAAAAAAAAAGTTAGTTAAAAAAGAAGAATAGAACTGTTCTTAAGTGTTTTTTTTTTCATTTTTGTTAACAAAAGAAAAGAGAGGTCATTCATTCTTGTTTTATTTTAGATCATTCAATAATATAAATAATGGTGATCTAAGAGATGTCAATCTGAGCAAAACCTGGACATACTAGAGAATATAAATAAAACGAAAAAACAGACTTAATTTTTCAACCAAGTAGGTGGACATGCCCTGGCAAAAGAGGTAGCCTTGCTATTTCACTCAAGCCTATGACTCATTTTTGATGTGTTAACTGGCAAACCTTGGATGGCATCTTGAAGCCAGTCTCTAAGATGGCGAGTTGTTAACCCTGTTTTTGTGTTGTGTTGTTGTGATGTAATGAAAAAACTCACAAATGTTTCATTGTATCATCTGAGTTAGAAAAATGAAATGAGCTGCAGGTGTTGAAGCACCCTGAATGATTAATTAGCATTGGTTACATCAGCATACTCAGGTATTTCCATCTTAATTTGGATGGCACTAATGCTGCCTAACCCCAACATTTCTGAATGTTTGCAGACATTATTTGAACTGTAGCTGTTACCTACATGCAGTAGGTTTAAGAATTGTGTATAAAAAAGAAAATCTACTGAGAGGTTCAGGGGCTGGTTTGGAAAGAGCAGGGCTCCAGAGAGCCATGTTGCGCCATGTTTAGAGGCTCTAGTTCTTCCCAGTCTCCCAGAAACTGTTGTTTCTGACATTATAGCTTTGTGATAGTCATCCACCATCTGGGTTCATTATTGTTTTCACACTGACAGTGCAACAAGAGGATTTTTAATGTCTGATCATAGCATTATTAAGGGTTGAGTAGTTAAACTTTACAAAGTGAAATGACTTGCTGTCACTGAGAAGAAAGTAAGAACAGGTTCCAGTGCGTCATGTCAAAGCTGCGTCGTCTCTCCGTCGCACAGATTTGTCTTTAAAAAGAAAACTCTTCACTTCTCAGAAGTTTAGATGTATCTATGTGGCCCGAGGCGTGTGAGTCAACAATGGCGAGGATTAACAAGACCCAGTGTGTGATATACCTCAGTTTTACAGCCTGCAGCTAATCAGCAGAGGATGAATGGGACACTTACTTGTAGACATTTTGCGTTTCTGATTCTGACTTACTTCCCGGGCTCTTTAACAAGCTGTCTTCTCTCAATCTAGGCTGTAAGCTGGTCCACATTTTCAAATTTACAAGCCAAGATATTCACTCTGGGAGATGTTAGAGAGACAGTGGTTAACATATACACTGAAGTATGTGGTGTTTAAAGACTCAAATTAAGTGGGATTTACTGTTAATGAGGCAGTGGGGGACGGTGAGAATGTTTAAGACTAGAAGACTCTTGAGAGAGACAGATGGCTGTGGGAATTCGCCCTCTCTCTTTCTCTAAAACCAACTTGCCTGATACTGGATCTGAGTTGGTACCCAGTTGGCCTGATGCCTACCGGCCAAGGATAGCTAAAATAAGAGACGCCCCTTGTGTGTTCTGGCGTGTCTTTCACAGAGATTTGGAGCTTATAATATTTTCCTAACACGGTCACAGCGACCGAAATTTGATCCACGAGCAGGAGGAGAATTAGAAAGCATGATTTCCTGGAGTGTGTGGTCAGGTTAGAGATTTCTGGAAGCTCTACAGATCTCCTCAGGCTAACACTGCTGGCTCCAGGTTTGTGAATATGCAGGTGAGGAAAAAAAGCACTTGGGTATCAGATATGGCAGCAGCAGCAGTGTTAACACCCTGCAGCTATTTACACTTTTGTAATGTGTGCAGTGAAGGCAACAATTTGAGACTCACTTGTTAGCCTCATTTCCAAAATTGATTCTCCATCTGGCTGATAAAAAATGCTTCTTATACCAAACATTTGTTGTTATTTCAGTTGCTTTAAAGTTGACTTATTTCTACTTTTTGTCAAGGTATTTTTGGGGCTTTTATGCCTTTAATGGGAAAGGAGAGGATGGTGGACAGAGCAGGAATAGGGGCTGACATGCGGATAAGAGGCCATAGGCTGGATTCGAACCCGGGCTAATAGAACACAACCTAGACCTCTGGTCCATCTGCGCTCCAGGTTGACTTATTTCAGATGTAATCTACATAGATCCATACTGCCTGCCTGTGTCCTCTCAGAGTTGTTTATTTTCCTTTTGACGCAGCCCTCAGCGTGAGTACACTTATTAGTTTTGCAGGCGGTGAAGCGACTAGCTCTTATCGTGCAATGTGTCTCAGTCCTCATTGACAGATCTCAGGGCCTGCTGGTTTTGAGTCTCACTCACACAGAGACTGAGTTACACCTGCCATGCCAGGTGATGCAATTAAAGCGCCAGTTGGCAAAAGCAGCACAGTGAGCTCTGAGGACGTATAATGAGAACTACTCTTGTTTAGAAATGCTGACACCAACATAAAATGCACTGAAGGACAAATGTGGAGACGTAGTGAGATTTGTCTTTGTGTTAGGAGCACTCGCTCTGAGTTATACACAGTCACTGAATAAGACATCAAACTTGATTTACTTGTTTACTATTCACTCATTGGAGATGAGAAACTCTGGGGTTAACCACTGTTGTATTTTAACACTGTGTTGAGCGGTCACAGCTAAGTGTGAGTAAAAGGGATGAAATTATATTTTCAGATTTAAACAAGCTGCAGAAAGTACCAATTAATCCTTCCTCGGTGCTTATTTTTGTCGTGGTTATAATCAAATCCACTTGGAGGTTTTGTCTTCACAGTTGTTTTAAGCTCATTTCCTGGAAGAATATCTTCTCTATTTTTATAAATCTGTTTTAAAGGTTTCGGTGTGAGTGAAAGAAGAAAACATTCACTCTGGGGTGGGTCAGCGCTACGTTCAATTTCATGTACTAAAAATGATGATAACCATATTTGAATCTTGTGGCTGTACATGCAGATTTGTCTTGACCGCACAAGACTGTTCCCTAAGTGAATTGGGTTGACATTAAATCCTTAAACGTGAGGAGCTGGATTGTGTAACGTTGGGGCTTGTTTTTTTTTATTGTATCTCCCGCTGAGTTAGATACAACTACAGGAAAAATGTAGAGAAATGTGACATTAATTATCATATCTTTGTAGATTTTCAAGTGCTTTTTAGGATTTCCGTTTTGTGTGTAAAAATTACCATTTCATTAAGTCCATTTTAAAAAGTGATGCTGCAGATTTTAACGTTCTTACAATTTTTCATGTTTTATGATGTGTGTGATTATTTCAGCTCAGTTTTAAATGCTTCCTGACCTTCTTTTTCAGAGATATTCATTTTTTTTCTTTCCTCTCTTTCAGCCAACAACTCTCTGCTCGGCGGAGGTGGAGGTAAGTCAACACCTGTCTGATCTTTTGGTTTTGTCTGTTTGTGTGCTTGCCAAAATACTTGTTGCCTTTAATAGTACAGCATTGTGTTGCCCATGGCTGTGTTTGGACATCAAATCATTTCAAGTGTCTTTCTTTTTAATTAGACAATGCAGTGCAGTGTACCGGCCGCACTCTGTGTGTGTGTGTGTGTGTGTGTATGATCACATTTTATGTCCTATGTGTGGCCAGGCTGTCTGTGTTTTTCTTTGTTTTTAGTAGCAGGTAGCTCTTTGTTGTGGCAGGTGTGCGTTTGCATGCTGAGCCATGCGTGTCTGTCTGCCCATTTCTGTGTGTGTGTGTGTGTATGTGTGTGCCAAGTCGATAGGTTGTAATTTATGGGTGTGAAGTGCTGTGGATATAAACAGTCATTTTTCAGTGTATTGTTGACTCAGTGCTTTGCAGCGTATGTGTGATGTTGGATGTCCATGCCCGATCGATACTTGTAATAAATCTGTACGGCTAATGCACCAGCTGCATTCACTAAAACATGTATATACTCACACACACACTCCTTTCCACCTGGCTCTGTGTGTGTGTGTGTGTGTGTGTGTGTAAATGTTTGCAAATTTAGGTGTTGCTTCATTTGTCTGTGGTAGCTTTCCTTTCCTTAATTTGACAAACGGCGTAAGCCTTACAAACAAATTCTGCCATTTAGACACTTCCTATTTCGAATATTCATACATGTGTGTGCTTGTGTGTATGTGTGTGTGCATTCTTTGTTTTTTTTTTGCCTGTCGGTCTCCATGGCGACATATAAAGTGGCACACCTGTATGTTTATGAATGCATGCATGTGCATTCATATTTTAGCTCAAAGCTGGCCATTTGTCTACCCTAGAAGTGTTCTGTTGTAGCAGTCACATCACACAGAAACACACACACACTCACCCTTTTTGAAATACACCAGCTGAGCCTCAAGCCATCAAAAAAAGGCTGCACACTCTAGTGTCCTGTTGCTTCACACACACACATACATGCAGCCAAGCACCTCAAGATCTGCAGCTCCGTTTGATGTTGTCCTTGCGTCTCTGATGGCTCTACAAAGACAGATGGTTTGAAGAGGGCTGTGAATTTGTGTGTGTTTCGGAAAGTGTTGCTCTCGAAAGCGTATTTATGTTATTCGCCCTGGTTCAGTTATTTTTAAATGCTCATTCAGTTAAATGTAACCCCAACATCTGTTTCAGCTGACAAAAAAAATCCCACCAATTGGCACAAAAGGGCTGAGAGTTCCTGTCTGTGTCTTTCATCTGTCTTTCTCTGTATCACTCTTAACCAGTTTTTCTGCTTTAGTCAATTTCTCCCACCTCCTTATTGTGCTTTTTCCATCCCTCTGTGCTTCTCTCCAGCTCTGTCCTCAGGGTTTTGTAAAGGCAGATAGAGCCTACAGTAAGGTGTTAATTAGAGAGAGGAGTCAGGGTAGAGACAAGGAAAAGATAGGAACAAACAAGAAGAGGAGGGAGGGAGGGAGGGGGAGGATGGAACGGATGGAGACAGAAGTGGACAGCAGACAGATACAAGGGTAGAATAAAGTGGGAAAAACACACAAGTCATCAGGTATCCCTCTCCTTTCACCATGATCTCACACATTCATTCAGTCCGCTGCACTGAGCTTTTTTGTGCTCAGAGGTGAGGCAACAAAGGGTCTTTACACTTCTTTACTCCTCACTCTCAAGGGTACCTGGGTAAATGTCATTCAGTTAGATCAAACGCACACCTGCCGACATTGTTTTTGCACTTCAATCTGGAGGAGTGCTGCACTCGGGCAGTGCATCAACAACAAACTCAAGGGCAGGAAATTACTTTTCTTTTATGTCTATTGGCTGCAGTTGCTTATTTATATTGGAGTTTATCTGCTGTTTCACTGCTTTGATAGACTTCTCAAACAAACAAGAAGTCCAGGTTATGATTGAAACTCCATTCAAGCTGACAGTTACAATGGACTTTATTAGAGAATATCTAGATTGTTTGTGTGTGGGTTTAATTTAAATTAATGCCATCACACTGAGTGGAAGCCAGGACTCCTGCTCTGAAGTTTCTGTTCTTCTGGGTCACCATATGTCAGTTTGTGGATCTGGGGTGTGTAGTGCATTGAAGTGTGTTTTTCCACGAGTTCATGGCCTGCACAAAAATGTCACTGAACATTTGTAAACTGTAGCGTGAGGGATGAAAGGATGAACCTCTTAACTATATTTCAAGCATTAAAGAACAAACCTCCAAGTTAAAAGCAGACATGTCTTATTTCATTTAAGAACCTCTGATGTAGTCATCACAGATTGACTCGTGGGTTCACTATAGCTGCTTCAACGTTGAATACAAACTAGGGATATCCTGGTACAGATTTTTTTTACTTCTGATCTGATTTTTTTATACATTTTGCCAATGCAGATCCGATTCCCCACTGACACCTTTCTCAAATAAATCCTGTACTCCGTTGGCTAATTCCATTGTAAATAATGAATCATATTTGTTGTATCAAAGTAAGCCCTGTTGGTACCTCCTCGAGGAACACTCACTTTACAAATTTACAAGACGCTGTTTTACCATCATTGCTTTCCAAAGAGGAGTAGTCCCACACAGAGGTCACTTTTGCAACATGGTATGATTTACAGCAGCCGTAAAGTGTGACAGTGCTGAAAACACGTGAAAACTGGATCAGTGCCAATCATTCATTCATTCATTCATTTTCTGAACTGCTCATCCTGTTCAGCGTCACGGGTGGCTGGGGCCTATCCCAGCTGTCATTGGGCGAGAGACGGTTACACCCTGAACTGGTTGCCAGACAATCACACACTCACACTCACAACTACGGACAATTTAGAGTACCTATTTAACCCGATGATCATGTTTTTGGATTGTGGGAGGAAGCCGGAGTACCCAGAGAAAACCCCCAGAGATAATATGCAAACTTCTTACAGAAAGGTCCACTGGCCAAGCTGGGAATCCAACCGGTGAGACTTCTTGCTGTGAGGCTGCAGCGCTAACCGTCGCTCCACCGTGCCACCATTGGCCCCAATCTCATAACAAAATCCATTACCATCCAATCCTTGAAAAACAGGCATATCAGGCACCGATACCAGCTCAGTGTGTTGGATCAGGACATCCCTTATCCAAACACTCACCAATCGGGACTTTTAATTCAGATATTTTTATTTTGCCTTTATGTAGGGTTTAATACAGTCCCTCTGGTACCCCTGTGGTAGCTTAATGGCGTTTACAGCTATCGTGGTCAGAGCTACCTTGGTGTTTGAGGCTCACCCCTCCAACATGTAATGGATCAGTTAGGAGCTTCTAATGTGATGAGCATTTCAGATTGTTGTACGTCAAATTATCTTTAACGAAATGATCATCCTGGATATTTACAATTACATTCATCCCATCCAGTATAAACATCCACTGACATCTCATGCCTGCATAAAGCCTTAGATTATTTTGGAAGGCCTCTATTCACCAAGCATCATTGAGTTGTTTTACATAATTTTAGCTTCATATATTCATAATGAAAAGTAATACCAAATAAAAAGTTATGTACCTCTTCACAGAATGTTTGAGTTTGTCTGTAAGAATCAAAACAGCGTTTTAGAATCAGAAGCTCTCAAATGTTCATCCTGTTTGGTCATTACGGTGGCTTAACTCCAGACGTGTTCATTTGACTGACTCAGCCTAAGTTTGGGTTGTATCTCTCAACAAAGAAACTTTCTCATGAAATCAGATCTGACAGATATATGGTTCAGAGATTCAACCGCTGAAGCCTCACAGAAGCTTTGGCTCAACCTCAGTGTGTACCCTGACTTTGGACAACCACTGTTTATTCTGTTTCCAGCCTCTGACAGTGCTGTCACTTTGCAAAGGGATTGCCTCATGGTAGCAGAAACATGGCCTCTATTAACCCTCTTTCCCTCCCAATGCCTGTTCAAAGTGTACTGAGACTTATTAACTCTGTGATAATTTGATTTAACAAAAATTAATTTGGAAATTTGCAACATGTCAGCCTCAAAAACCTGAAACGATGAAGGTCTGAAAATTAGATTTAGACTCAATCAAGAGCCTGAGGACCATGTAAAAACCAGCCTGACCATGTACTTGTGCTAAAGTGATGCATGTTTCTAATTTCATTTCCATTGTGCTGCAGAGCAGTGCTATCAAATCTGTTACATTTGCTTCCTCTGTGTTGCTTTCTGTGGTAACTGAATAGGACTCTGTCATGGTGTCACTTTTATTGACTTCAGTGAACCATGAATCACAGCTACTGGACAGTTTGCGATGGCTTTTCTACATGTGGGTTACTGAAAAGAAGTCTTTCTCCTACTTAGCACTGAGACGCCTCGAGTGCTGCCAGCTGACGACAACTGAATGCTCAGCCTCAAGCTGTCTGACGTCATGCTGCCCCGATTTTTTTATTGCTCCTTTTTTGCTTCTGTCATATTTAGTTTTCAGTAATGCTGGTGCTTCTCTGCTAATGTGTACAATGATGCAGCTAGCACAAAAACAACTAACAAGATGGGTTGACCTGGGGTCGTTGTAAGTCTTAACATATATTTAAGGGTCATTTTGCAGTCAGTGTGCATTGCCATCCTTCCTGTCAGTCATCATCAAGCTACTTCAATCATAACTTTGTCGACTAAAAGCCAACCCCACACCAGCTCAGCAGACCTGGCTTATGTTCCTTGGTCTTATTTAGTTGTACCCTTTTTTTTAATGCCAATTTTAGTCTTCTGCCGTGTGAAAACATTCCATTTCATAGCAGTCAGAGAAAGTCTGCTGCTCGGCTCATATTCAGTTCTAAAAGCCAGGGCACCGTGGTGTCTTAGATTGCAGCACAGCATGTTGATTCTGCCAGATTCAGTCAGTCCTTTTAGGTGTGGAGAGTGTCAGAGTAGAGCCTAAAGACTAGAGCTAAGCCAGCCTGCCGCCAGCTGTCTGGTGTCACACTGCTCTCCATTTCTATCGCCTTTCTTCTCTTCAATTTAACAGCATCACAGTTTACAGCCTGTTATTTCTGTGCATAGTAAAACAAGTAAACAAACAAAATGGTACACCATTGACCCTTTCACTTCTTCAATAAAAAAAACATCAGTTTCAGTCGATGTGTTTCTGTCAGACACTGTTTCAGGCTAAGTTTGAAGACTTCACCTCAACCTGAGGACCTGTTAGCTCAGCTTTGAAGGTAGGGGCAGTGCATAAAGCAACACCTACTACAACTGTTACCCTCTTAAGGCATTTTTATTCTGTACACTAGGGCCCCGTTTACACGGAGACTCCCGATTCTTCCTTTGCGTTTTCAAAAGCCACCCGCGTTTACATGAGGACGGCGTGAAAACGATCCGTGTTCATACGACTCCAGGAGGAGAAGTCTCCTCTTCTGTTCTTTCTTTTTCTGCCGTTTTGTTGTATGAGATGGTCGGCAATCCAACCATAACGCGCATTACCGCCAACTACTGGCTCAACTGGAAATTTGGCTGAGCGCGGCGCCTTCACCTAAAACTGCGAGTGCGCATGCAGTGACGTCAGCGTTTCACCCTGAGACGCTCCGCTCTGTGTTTACAGGAAGCTGGGTGGAGGAGCGGATTCAGATCTTTCCACTCTGGGGAGCGTTTTCAAAAGTTTGCGTTTTCACTGAAAACACAACGTGGTCTCGTCTAAACGGAAGGCCAAAACGCAACGAAATGTTTGCAGAATCGACCGTTTTCGGCGTTGTGTAAACGGGGCCTAGGTGTTATTTTGGTCTTTTAAAGGAAGAATAATTTCAGCTGCTAATTACACTCTTAGCAAACATGTTGCATGCGGAAATCACATGATCACTTGAAGTGGACTCTGTCCTGATAAAACCTCTTCAGCTACATTCCTGAAGCTATTCCTCCAGCAGCTCTTCACCATATCTGATGTTTTGTTCTTGTGGAATAACAATTTACTGATCAAACAGAGACACACAGTTGCAAACACAGGCAGCTGGTTTCAGAGAGCATATTCTGAGTCTGTGGGCACAGAGAGCACAGGATGAGAAGGGAAGGTCTGTCTGTTACTGGTTTACATATTTCAGGACATTCAAATTCAGAGTAGAGCAGATGAGCAAGGTCCCAATTAAACTTTAATTTACTCATGGAGTTTAATTCTGGTGGAAAAAACATCAGAATTCTCTCACATTTGCTTTTTATGCAAAGGTAAAAAGCCTTGCTGACATCTTTAATTAAACCAACAGAACGTGGATCAGATTTGATACCTTGGTGTCTCTATGTGCCTGCAGCCCTGTCTCTGCTTTATCGTCTTCTGGGTGAGGATAAAATGCAGGCGGAGGACAGGTTTGTTTACCTGTTTGCAAAACAAGTGAATAAGAGCATGAATCGCGTATAAAGGAAGTGAAGGATTGGCTTTAAAGCTGCAGAGACGAGACGGGAGGCAAAGAGCACTTAGTCTGTCTTCCACATACAGACAAAGTTGTCAGTGTCTGAGAAACACAAATAAATTCACCTGTTCACCTCCGTTTGCAACCGTCTGTGGAGAAGTTCATGGTTGTATTTAACAGGCTGTGTTGTGCTTGTTTGCTTAGGTGTTTTCAAGTGTGTGTGTGTGTGTGTGTGTGTGTGTGTGTGTGTGTGTGTGTGTGTGTGTGTGTGTGTGTGTGTGTGTGTGTGTGTGTGTGTGTGTGTGTGTGTGTGTGTGTGTATTTGTCTGTGTGTGTGTGTGTGTGTGTGTGTGTGTGTGTGTCTGTGTGTGTTAAGCAGTGTGAGGACCAGTATGCATGTGTGTGCATGCAACCACCACCAGACCCATCCTAAATGTTGCCTTGGCAACAAGCTGACTGAAGTAAATGAGTGTCCTGGCTCTGCTGAGGGATTGTGGGAAAGCAATATGCCAGCGTTCCGCCCCATTAGTTTGACGGACAGCCTGTTTGGCCTATAAGAGGTCAGCTGGCAAGGGCAGCCATATTAGTATTCCATAGGAGAGACCTCGGGATTGGTTTTACTCTAATGTCAATCTATCTGTGTGTGTGCCTGTGTGGGTGTGTGTGTGGGTGTGTTTGTAAGTGGGGGCGGTGGGGGTCTGCAGGAGGGGAAGCTTGACCTGGCATATAACATTGCAGTCAGGCGTTCGTGTGTGTGTGTGTGTGTGTGTGTGTGTGTGTGTGTGTGTGTGTGTGTGTGTGTGTGTGTGTGTGTGTGTGTGTGTGTGTGTGTGTGTCTTGCTGGGGGTTGCAGGCTCCTCGCCAGGTAAGCATATCGCCAATTATCACTCCCCAGTCCCCTTTTTTCTCCCTCCCCATCCCTCCCTTCCTCCCTTTTTCTCCCCCAGAGTAAGTCAATACAAAGCCTGCAAGGGAGAGATGATAACACCTAAACTGGTCAGCTGCCTGCTGCTGGCCAGTCACTGGTCTAACGAAGCCAAAGCCTTCTTTTCTAACCCCGCAATCCATCCATCAATACACCCTTTTTATCCATTCTGCTTTCTGAAACCAGACTCACCATTCATCTCTTCCTCTTTTGTTTTAAGCTTCCCTCACTCCTCTCACCTACACACCCCCTTTTTTCCCCTCTTGATTCTTTTCCAAACCCATTTCTCTTTGTCCAACTGCGCTCTTCAATCCCCTGCCTCGTCCCTCTCTGTCTCATTTTGAGTCCGTCCATCTCTCCGTTGTTGTTTTGTATCTCTCTCTCACTCCCATGAAGCGTTGATGTGATATTTTGTATGTAAATGAAGCCTCAGTAATGAATTCTTTTTTTTAAATATGGAAATGAGCTTGACACCTCCTAAAAGATTTTTTTTCACTGTGCGTATCATTATATAAATTAAATTCATGACTAATTCATTATAATCTGTTGATGTCTGTAGCATTAGGTGTAGCCAATTATGACTGATTGTTGAGTAGTTCCACTTCTCCATTTGCATACGATAGAGTCAGTGGAGTATGAACAACAAGTATCCTTTGACACGACAGTGATGCTAATTTAGTTAGGGCTCACCCTGCCTCCTCTGTCTAAATGAGAGGTACATTACACTGATACATGGGGCTGTATATTGAGCTAATATAAAAATGACTTTCTCACCTTTAAAGGAACATTGATTTACAGTGATGGCACAGAGTTTTGGATCTTTTTCAGCTCCACAGTTTGCTGGACTCATGCATATCAATCCCAGGTGATAGGTGTCTCATTTATGTTCAAGGTTTATTCCATTGATTCAAATAAGCAATGAAATTATCCGGCTACCCCAAGGGCCACCTCCTTAAAATCTTTTACAAATATTGGACAGAGAATATGAGTGTTTCGCTAAGAGGTTTCCTTTGAATTTTTTTTTCCCCTCATGCCCCCAAAAATTATAAATGTGAAACCACAGGGGGCTTTTGTTGTGAAGATACTTAATCCACAGGAATATTTGGCCTCATTGCTTAGTTGTATGGAAGATTACCTGAGTACTCTCAGATAGACACTGACAGATGATTTAATACATGATGCCCCAGGCTACTGCTTGGTGGAGGTATTTAGCAGTGTACTGCTCTGATAGGTGTCAGAGCTTTGCAGGTAGTCAGCCATAAATCAAGTATGGGTACACTGAAACACTTTGAGACAAGCCTGATGGTGTGTTTTAACCATGACACTTAAAGAAAGGTCCAGGTCCTCGTGGCCACATGTTATTTAAAGAGATCCAACATTAAACTTCCAAGAGCTACTGCTTGGCAATACTAGAAAGTAAAGTTTGATCTTTCAGTCAAAAACTTCCTGTAGAGTCTGGCTCATTGGTGAACTCATGGTGCAGTCACACTGGCCATCAGTACCATGCCTAAGCATGCATCAACTCTTAAGTCCAGTTCGCTTTGCCACATTTTGGAGAGGTGTGCTTCAGTGCAGTGCACTTCATGCACAAGCACAAGCATGCGTACGCAATGAGGACATAACCTCCCGTTCCTGTCCAAAGTACTGGAAAAAGTAGTTGCTGCCCATCTCCAGGACCATCTAAACTCAAACTCCATCTTTGAAAAATTCCAGTCCGGTTTCCGTTCTTCCCACAGCACTGAAACAGCTCTGGTCAGAGTCACAAATGACCTACTGATGGGAGCAGATGCCGGCACACCATCACTCCTCATCCTCCTGGATCTCTCCGCCGCTTTTGACACGGTCGACCACAACATCCTCCTTCAGCGCCTCCACCACACCGTAGGACTCTCTGACTCTGCCCTGAGCTGGTTCAAATCTTACCTGTCTGGAAGAAAAGAGTATGTTTCTCTGGGGGATGCAAAATCTGAGACACACACCGTCACCTGTGGTGTCCCTCAAGGGTCAATTCTTGGCCCCACCCTTTTCATCCTATACACCCTTCCACTTGGAAGTATCATCAGCCGCCATGGAGTATCATTCCACTGCTATGCTGATGATACACAGCTCTACATTAAGACAGACCCTTTTTCATCTGCAGCCCCACTATCATCATCATCATCTTCATCATCATCATTGGCTCTGAGCACCTGCCTTGAGGAGATAAAGGCGTGGATGTCAAACAACTTCCTGCAGTTAAACAGCTCCAAAACTGAAGCCATTTTAGTTGGCACACCGCACCAGGTCCAGTCATCCAGCATTACCCACATTAACTTCTCTGGTCAGCACATTCCTCTTTCATCAACAGTCACCAACCTGGGTGTAAGGTTCGACAGCCACCTTACCTTCCACACTCATATAAAACACATCCATAAGACCTCCTTTCACTTCCTCAGAAACATTGCAAAACTCCGTCCTCTACTCAGTCTTTCAGATGCTGAAAAACTGGTCCACGCCTTTGTCTCCTCAAGGCTTGACTACTGCAACGCACTCCTCATCGGGACTCCTAGCAAGGGCCTACAAAAACTCCAGTACATCCAAAACAGCGCCGCTAGGATCCTGATGAGGGTGCGGAAGTACGACCATATAACACCCATCCTTCACTCTCTCCACTGGCTTCCGGTCTCATTTAGGATTCAATACAAACTCTCCCTCCTAACCCACCACTGCATCCATGGAAACGCCCCCCCATACCTAAAAGAACTTCTCAAACCACAAACCTCATCACGCCTCCGCTCTGGTAACAACTACCTCCTTCTGCCCCCCAGGACTAAACTGTGTACAATGGGTGATCGGGCATTTAGCTCAGCCGCTCCTCGCTTGTGGAATGCCCTCCCTGAACACCTGAGGGCTCCACAAACAACAGAGTCTTTTAAGAAGGGCCTAAAAACCTTTCTTTTTAAAAAAGCTTTCACTGAAGGCATTTAACCTCTTTGTAATCTTGTTGTTTTTTAACCTTGTTTTATTGTCGCACTTTGAGATCGCTTTGATGAAAAGTGCTCTACAAATAAAATTTATTATTATTATTATAACGTATTGTGCATGATGTAAAAGCTGGTAGCAACCAGTGGCAGAGAAAATCACAAATGCTACCACAGAGCTCGTATAGACTGCTGTTCAAGGCAGGATATTTACTCCTGTTACTGCAGAATGTAATGCTGGGTGGCATAATGGTGGGTCAAAGTTTCACCTCTGATTCTCCCTTAAAGATATTCCAGAGGTGAAAACTGTGGGCAACAATGCTGGTGTGCTACCGATGTGCCGGCAGAGCACAACAGTGCTTAACATGTGCTCATCTGAGTGTGTGTTTATGTGGAGCTCCTGCTGTGTGTTTACAAGCTGTGCCTCTCCTGCTTCCGAATCACCATAATGTGATGTGTAAACACACGCTGGAACACCAGTATTATGGCGTTGTGGCGTTCAGTGTGTAAGCAGCACAAAGGCGTAGTGCTGATGGAACATCATTACGGCACTGCAGCAGAGTTATAAAATGCAAGAGCCTTATTAAAACCATATCAGTTAAAACTAATAGTATAAATTTGTCCAATATTATCCATGAAACTGCAATAATGATCATGTAAGACTTTCTAAAAAAGGAAAAGGAACATTTGGAATTCAACAGAATCTGGGGGACATAAAAGTCGCCCAGTTTTATGTCAGAAGTTGTCAAAAATCTTATTCAAAGCCATAAATGCAGCTCTCATGTTGATGTTAAAGGGGACTGGTCTACTCATCCTCAAGGTACCATGAGTATCTGTGCTAAATTCCACACCAATACATCCAATAGTTTCATAGATATCATAAGTCATTGTGGACCACTGCACATCCCTGCAGCCATGCTCCCAGAGTAAAAGGAACTCCAGCTTATGTGTGAAATTGCAGAAACTAGATGAGATAGTCGTTACTTGATCTTTTTCATTTTAATCCATTTATTTTGCCTCGGTTGATTTTGTTCTTCCTTCAGTCACAGTCCATCCAGGCTTAATACACCTGCATTATGCCTGATCTGTACTACCAGAGCAGCTCCACTTCAAACACATCTTTCATTTTCCCTCCCCCCTACTCAAGAATTCCCCCTTCATATTTCTGACTGCATTGAAGTGACAGAACAGTGTCTGAATCTACTCAGTAGCGTGCAGTGCTCATGCTGGGCTATTACACCGGCTCCCACAGAGTCTGAAGTTACCACAGGCTGAAGAGGAGCCAACATGGGCTGTCTTCTGTGAGTGTAGTTAGAGGGACGGCTCTCCACATGAGAGTGTGAAGAGGTGTCGGACATTTATTAACCCTGCTCGCCAGGTTCGGAGAGGGTACGTACATACAGAGAGAGAAAAAGGAGAGGATTATTCAGCCTCCTCCCTTCTCATCTCCATTTGACAAAGTGCTGTCTAAGTTAAACATGAGAAAAACAAAGGCTTCCTCGGCTGAATGCGCAAAGCGCGTTTTATGTGAAAGTTAATGTGATGGAGTGTGTAGTCATTTGCAGCTAAAAGGAAGGAGTAAGTCGGCTGCATTTTGAAGTTGTGCACCACCTGAAGTTTTAAACTTGAGGCTGTGGTAATGCCTCTATATAAATCAGGAACAGCCTCCAAAGACGAACATTACTTCCTGAAAGAAAAATACATACATTAAAGTGACAAAGCCCTCAAGTTGCAGCAATATCAAGGCAGAGTTATAGTGCAGGGAAGTCAGGAACGACTAGGGTTATTGTTGGCTCTGAATTCCAGCCACTCATCCGCAAACAATTGTGGCTAGAAAAACTGATTTTTAAATTGTATGAGGAGCACAAACCAGAATTATATCAAAACCATCCAGTAACCTTAAGGAAACCAAGTTTATTGTTGTAATAACATTGTCATAACCAAGTCGTTCATTCATTCAAAAACAAAACAGGAAATATGGCGAAATCTTATTTTAGCGTCACTCTGGAAGCCAAGAAAAAACAATCTGAGGTAATTGAGTTCTGTAGCCTAAGGTGGGCTTTACACGAGTACGAGTTTCTACGACTCCGGTAAAATAAACTATCGATCCAGTGATATTGACGCACGGAGACGCGTATTTGTCCATGACTCCGCATCCTATTTGAAAACGGGTCTGCAGTTGGATATCTGCGTATTCATCTTCATGCCGTACTTGGTATAAACAGATAAGTCTGGAAAAGACGGTGACCTCATAGTACCCCTCCTACTCCCCGGCCCCCACCCACGCTGTCACACACAACAACAACAATAATGGCAACAGGCGGACTGATTCTGATATTGTTCCAGCAGCTACAAATATTGCTTTGACTATTATATCAACATTTTCTCAGAGAGCATGAACAACACCAGCTACGGCAACAACAACAAGTGCTCATGCAGAGACGCAGCATGTTGCGCATGCATGAGCACTTGTTGATGTGGAATCCGCCTCGGAGCAGAACCAGACGGGCAACCCGACGACAGTTTTGCGTTGTCATGTAAATGCACAAGCCTATGCACAATACGATGTGTAAACAGCAATACATGTTTTGATGCCGACGCCAAGACGAAACGGGGCCGTCCTCGTGTGAGGAGGGCCTTAATCTGAAGTGAAGGTACACAGTCAGGATTATAGAGTTAGTCACAGGAGTACAGGAATTCAAGCTCAGGATGCTGCTCATGTATCACAATAATCAAGTTTGTAATAGTTATGGTAGCATGCATGCATGGTTGGGCCGACAAAATGATGCTAACATGTCTTTATTGCTGTTAATAGTCTCTTCAACGAACTGAATTGATGAACTGTCTTCAAAACAGCTTTTCTACTTGTGTTGCTAAATCTTGGTGCTATGCTATATGTTCTAACCTGTATATGTGCTCTTGTGTGGGTTGCTTGTATGCATGTGCACGAGCTTCATCATCCTCATTCAATCTCTATGTCTGTAACCACCCATTACAATTTTTCATGAGTGGGACTGAGCAGAGCAGCACTCAGGTCAGAAAGCATTGTTGTAGCTCAAGGCTATGCAGTTCACTGGCAAACACTGGGGGGGAACATGAACAAAGACACCCACCCACACATGCATGCACATTAATGTATTTGTCAAACATGAAACATGGCACAGAACAGAAGTTGTTGTTGGTTTACATTTCAGTTCAATTTCAGTTTCTTTTTATTCTGGTTTTCATGCCTGTTTCCTTATCTCCCTCTAGACTATTTTTACATCTGTGGCTCTCCCTTATTCCCCTCTCCTCCTCCCTCCTTCTCTTTTCCATCTCTTCGTCTTATCACACTTTCTTTATTTCAGAGTAGGGCTGCTTCAAAGTTACTGTGGTGTGTGAAGTGTGTGTGTCACCTCAAGGACTTTCCACGTTCACCAGACGCAAACACACACACAGACACACACACATACACGAAAACATTGATGCACTGAGGCACACATGCTTTGACAAAGATACAGACAGCATCAATATTTCAAACACACACACATACGCACACACACACAGCATGAGCATGGTATCTTTGCTTGTTGCTGTGCACCCTGAGGAGCCAGCCGGTGTTCAGGGCTATCCTTTCACACCTTTGTGGTTGTGCTCAGCTCACAGCGCGGCTCAGCTCAACATGGCTCAGCATGGCGTGGCAATCTGCGGCCCGGCACCACATGTGATAGGCTAACTTAACACAATAACATTCAAATAACACCAGACCCCTGCCCGGAGCCACTCAGTTTGGTGATTTGCATCGCTGCAACAGCTGCTCCGTACACAGGAAGACGCATATAGGAGCCACAGGGTGATGAGCTGAGCTGTGACATATGGATGGGTGCTATTCTACTATTTTCACCAGGAGCTGATGAGTCTTACACTGCACAAGAGACCGGTTTCTGACAGATGTGTTTCGTTCTGGGCAAATTGTAAAATGTTTACATCTGACACCTACAGGGTGGCCAGGAATAATAAAACAAACTATTAATATGGTACCAACCAATACACTACTACACAACATGACACGCTTATGTCATACTTCAGGCGTACAAATGCAAAATCACCTTAATACCTTCCCTGAGCAGTCAGCTTTATCTTTGAATGAGTGCCATATGTGGAACAGTCCTAAACTAATTATAGCATATGAAGATCTTTAACAAAAGCTTTAAAGCTGGCTTCAAAAACTTCAGTCAACTCCACTATTAGGATGTGTGACAGTTATTTCTAGTTTTATGTAGATTCATTGTTAATATTAACCCCTTGGTCTTCTTTCTGTTCTAACTCAACTATTGTTTGCACATTCTTCTTTCTTTCTTTTTTTTCTTTCTTTCTTTCTTTCTTTCTTTCTTTCTTTCTTTCTTTAGAGTGTCAGCAGGGTCTTAAAAAGTATTAAAAGTTGATAAATCAGTTGTGGGAAAACTAAGACCCTTTAACAGTATTAAAAAGTCTTAATTGTAATGTTATGAGGAATTAAATTTTATTGGTATTCAAGCTTTGACTCCAAACGTATCCATGAATATTTATTTTCCTCCTTGCGACTGTTACGAACCAACCTGCCATGGAAAGAGTCCATCTGGTTCAAAAAGGTTTTCAGGGTTTGAACCTTCAAAAATAACCACACCTGGTGATTGGACGATCAGTCTGCTCGTCACACTCATCACAGACCAGCGTGAGGATCTAGAAAAAGCTTTAGCGTCTCAAAAAATTTCACTCTAGATCATAAGAGTTTCTCAAGCCTCCTGCGAAAAAATTTCTTGGACTTTTGATGACCTGGGATCTTGAATTCTTATGATTTAGAGAAAGCTTCCCCTGATCTCAGTTGTTTTGGAACTTTTTACTGGATACAACGCGATGAGATAACGTATTTATCAATACAGGTATGTAGCGCTGTTGTTTAAAACGTGACAACAAGCAAAGTTGTAATTTTGTGAGGCGCGGGCTATATGTATCGTTAGCAGCCCAACATATCCATAGGCTAATGTGACAACATACTCAGTTTGTACAGTGGTTTAGTAGCTGTCCATATGTTATGCGGATAGAAAGCAAATAACACAATCCAAGCACATGTCCTAAATTTTGACAATGATGAAATAAAATTCTTGTTTTTTTTTCTGTAAGTTGGCCTTGAATAACTGCTGTTACTTTTTGTGGGAATGGGAATGTCAATTAACCAGCCTTTAGTTTCATTTATTTTTTCAAGCTTCATTCCTTCTCAGCTTATCTTATTTATGTTAAAATGCAAACTACAATCATCAAAGATTGGTTGCTAACAACAGCTTAAAGTCGCAGTAAGGTCTTAAGACATTTTGAAAGGTTTTTAAAAAAGTCTTAAAAAGGTATTGAATTTAACCTCAGAAATTCAGCATATATCCTGTTCTTTTTTTCTTTCTTTCTTTCTTTCTTTCTTTCTTTCTTTCTTTCTTTCTTTCTTTCTTTCTTTCTTTCTTTCTCATACTAAAGGCTTAGCAAGAGGCAATAATTGGGAGCAATATCTATAATCTCTGTGTGTAAGACATCATGCAGGCAGAACTTGAACTGTAAAACTGCATCATCCCTGTCAAATATATGGAGCCAAAACACTGTTGTGATTTTTTTTAATACCTGTTTTTTTTTTTTTTGCTTTTTTTTTTTTTTTATAATAAGTAGTTTGATTGATTTTTTTCCCTTTTTCCCCACAAAAAAAAGAAAAACAACAAAAATAATATGAACTATGACATTATCAGCTGAAATTAGTAATTATGTTGTACTACTTTTTTTTTTTTGCTAACATGTCTTTTTCAGTTTTCAGGGTGTGTTGTTGATGTTGCACTGTATGAATAAATACAGTATCATGAGCATGAAAATAAAAGGCAGGGGCTTACCAGGCTTCAGTTGCACATTTGCTGTTCACACGGTGAGACAAGTGTTGGAAATATTTGTTCTTTCAGCCCTGTCTTCTGAACATTTCTGTTCTGTAACTTGTCCAGTTATTAAGATAAAAATACCTCTAAAAAGGATCTGCAGATTTGAGATGTTTTTAAAAATGAGGAAAGTTCTGACTACGAAAGACCCACTTCTCTTCTTCTTCAGCCTAATGCAATGGAATATATAAAGGCTGTGCCATGAATTCTACTGGTTGGAAGCCTTTCATATTCCAGCTCATGTTTATTCATGCGGTTGTAGCAGGTGTTGATGTTGTGTAATGGTAAGTGGACTGCACTTAAAGAGCACTTCTCTGGTCTTTCTAATCACGCCAACGTCTTTAAACTACATGTCACACTCACCCATAACATATCCATTCGTACACTGGCAAAATAGGCTGCTCTGCTAAGTATCAAGCTAGAAGACTGATGTCACCAGCACACTGAACTCCTTTAGACTGAAATGACCCACATGGAGCCCCAGACATCCCTGTTTTAAGTAAGGTGTTTCTGATGTTCTGTCTGTCCCTTGTTTGTTGTAAAGAGGAAAAAAATCTCCTTATGCAACACACCTAACATTAATGCTACACCTGATCCACCAACGTGATAAATAAGATACACCTAAATCAACACCTGTGTGTTAAAATCATAAATGCAGAGCGAGGTGATTGTAAACAGAAAGAGAGGAAGTGTTATCTGTTCAGTCCTGCATGTGTTTTTTAATTCATAAAGTACTGTTTTAAAAGTAAGGGAAAGAGTCATTTTTGTTAAAAATTAATGTTGTGAGCTCTTTCAGCCTTATGCTAGAAGACACTGTACATCTTCTATCTTTGCAAAAAAGAAATCCAATCTTTCCCTAACCTTAGCTTTCTGCACAAAGGTAGCCATGAAAAACAATTATTCTTCAGCTGCTGAATTTGGATGTTGCATTGTAATAACAGATATTCTTCCAGGGGAAACAAATTAAATGAGCTGTCAGTGAACATTTTATGACTCAGGATGTGCTGGTGGCCTTGGGCTTTTAAGGCGAGGACTATGAACAGCACCTGCCTTTTATTGGGGGGGTTCAGCCAGGGATCTTTGTTGTCCTTCCTTGTTTCCTGTTGCTGTAAGATGAAACACTGAGAAGGTTTTTTCTTTTTCTTTGTCTTTTTCTTTTTTTTTCTTTTTGTAGTAGATTGAAATTGTAATTCCAGTTTACTTCTGTTTCAGAGTATGGGTGTGAAAGAATAATTACTTTAGGGCCAAGTTCCTCCTGATTGGCTCACTGCTTATAAAGAAGTCTGAACTGTTTGGTCAACTGTTCACTCAATCAACAGAATCTATTGAATATTACAGGTCTCATAGTATGCTCCTTTTCTGCAGTTTGATATGGATCATTGATGTCTTCATGAAATGCTGGTAACATGTTTTGGTCCAAAAAGCCAATAAATCAAGCACAGCAGCATTGTTTCCAGGCTCTCATAGCCCTTCTGTTCAGAACGGTCCGATTTAGTGGGCGTGACCTTCAAATGTAAATGAGCAACCGCTGGTACCATCCCCCTCTTCCGCGTCACTGAGAGCGTCACTGTGTGCTCCACAGCACACAGCATTTAAAATACTCACATTTCCATGGTCCGAGGTTTGTTGGCGGATGGTTGGTAATGCGCCTGGATTCAGGACCAGTCTATTCGCTAGCCCTCTGTTGTACTGTCCAAAGTTGGAAAAGCAGTCGGCCATGAAGTGACTAGCACACACATGCAGTTTTACTGAGTGTAGCTGGCACATTACCTTGATAAATGAACTCTAGCCACTTAGTCTTGTCTTCTTCCGAGATTGGAAGCTTGTGCATGGAACTATGTGGCTGTTTACAGCCAAAAACAGAGCAGTGATGGCTGCTAGAGCAGCAGCAGGGAGGGGAGTGGGCGAGGAGGGGGTTTGGGGGTATCTGCTGCGGTGGACTAATCAGGTCAGACTTGCTCCTGATTGGTCAAAAAAGGGAATCGCTGACATCGACAAATCCCCAAAATCCAAACAGCTTGTTTTAGGTCAGGATTTTACATTCACAAGCACTACTAAGTACAGGTTTTGTCATTAAATATCACATTTTGTGGCCTGGGAGGAAAGCCAAAGACCCACAAATTTCACTAAAAGACTTGATAAAGTGATTTTTGCACAATATGGGATCTTTAAAGGAGAGTTAATATTTATCGCTTCCTCACTCACAGAAGTATGTTTTATGTTTTTAATAATGAATAAAGATATAAAAATGATAAAACTCGCACATCTGAAACAATAAAATTAGCTGTCTTATTTTTCCATTGTTTTCTTTACTACTGCTGATCCTTATTACAAATGAGCTGGGATCCATGTGGTCTTAATGTAAAATTATATGAAAACAGTCTGAACTCTAAGAGGTTCAAAGATTGTGACTGAAGCTGTAATTGCCGCGGCTGTAAAAATTGCTTTTTCCTGCATCGTTGCCCTCCTGGAGATGAACACAGTCACGGGCTTTTAGATGCGGTTTGGATCAAGGATAGATACACATTTTTGAATATTATGTAGATTTATGAAAATGTAATTAATAAAGACTAATTGACCAAGAAGTCTTAGTCAGCTGAGTCCGTAATAAGACACTAAATCGAGTAATTAACTAAGGCAGTTGCCCTAAAATCTGTTAAATAGACTGACGTACAGAGACAGATGCTGTGACTTATGAGATAGAAGACAAAACACATTTGTGGTGGGTAGGCAGCAGTATGCAGGTGCTGGGAAGTCATATGCTCTCTGCTAATATCATCCAGGTCTTTGACCCAGGAAGCTTTTGACACCTGTAAATTTGCCTGCAGGACTTGAAATAACATTTGGAGCCCCTGTGGGTGGTCAGATTGCAGGATATTCACATGAGTGGGCTAACTCTGAATATTATGTCCTCTTCTTTCCAGTGGACGGTGCAATCCACCGAGCTGCAGGTCCCATGCTAAAAAAGGAGTGCGCTTCTCTTCACGGCTGTGAGACCGGAGAGGCAAAGATCACCTGTGGCTACGGCCTCCCAGCAAAGTGTGAGTATTAAACTGTGAATGTTGATGTAACTTCCAGCTACTCCACTGCTTTGGATTTAACAGGAATGCTTTTGGCTGTGAAAGTGATGGAGGGTGTTGCCAAAAATACACATGCAGTACTGAGCATTTTCCTAAGATAAATACAGCGTATAGGGTTTAAGCCATGGGAATTTAAAAAAAACAGGATTCTCAACGTTGTCTTCTTCAGAAATCATTTACACACCAGTTTTTCTGCTGGACTGGATTTCTTTCCCGCCTCACACTCTCCCACTAACAGAAACTCATCTGGATATCTATAATGTCTTAGGAAGTCTTCCATTTATAGAAAAGTAAATGGCACTCAATTATTAAGTGGCACTCCGCTGCAGTGTGTATAATGTGACGAAACTGAAGATTCAACATGACAGAGAAAGCTTTTCTAGGTGTTTTAGTTCCAAAATAAACTCTCTTTCTGCTCTCCTGACGTCGAGAACACATCATGTGATTGTGGGAAAGAGACTCAGCTCCTCGTGTCGACATTAATAAGAAACAGACCGACTAAACTCAAGTCTTCCTCTTTTTGTAGACACTGATGTTATCAATGTGAAGCCTTGGGTCAGTTTAATCTCTTCCACATTGGCGGCCGGTGTTACATTTGATTTAACTTGTCAGTAAAGGCCACAAGCTCTTCCAACAGTACAGCTTTCTGTTAAGTAGTGGCTAATTGTTTTTGCCTCTTCTTATTCAAGTCGTTCTGTTTGAAAAATGCTGATTGGTGGTGTTATTCAAATCACAGGAGCAATAGCTATCACCTGTGTTAGTTTTTATTTTTATGTGATATATATATTTTTAATTTTACCAGGAATAATCCCATTGAGATGCAAGATCTCTTTTACAAGGGAGTCCTGGCTAAGACAGCAGCACAAGAAAGTTTCACACACATGGCAAGACAGAAACAATAGACAGCATTAATTTAAAAATATATCAAGTTCATAAATTAGCAGCGTTGAGCGATGATCCTTCATCCTGGTTTTAAAATCGTCCAAGCTAACATAGCTGTCCAGTTTCAGATGGCCTTGTAGCTCAGACTAAGATAAAGGAGCATGGTAACAATGCCTTATGAATTGGTCTATTCAGAGTTCAAAGTCTGAGGAGCACATTATGTCATCTGTAAATTGTTAAAACTGAACTTTTACCAGCTGTTAAAGTTAACCTTAGTCATCAAAAATGTAAGTTAAAGCAAGGTCATATAAAATGCACATTTTACATTTTTGACAAAGAATTTGATTTTCTATTTCAATATTTCAATTTCTGTTAAACAGCTAAATAATTCTTTCAGTAACTCATAAACGCAGGTGTCTTACATTATCTTAATACAAATACATAAGAAGAAAGTATGTTTGTTTTATCTTTTGTTCCATGCCCTGTGTGAACACTTGTTTATTGTACTGTTTGTTTAACATCTCTGCTTGGAAGTGCAGTGTTATAATAAGAACAACGGTGATGGCTATGAACAGAAAAAGAAACATAGGGAGAAGAAGTTACCTCCCAGTCTATCATTCAAAGACAAACTCATTCCCAGGAGTTAGATTTTCAAGATAGACTCATGAAAACACTGTAACAAGGGTTGGGGACTCCTGCCATGAATTTACATTGTAGCTCCACAGGGAAGCTGTTCAGAGTCTGATAAATTACCTCAAGTGATGTCAGAAGAGTCGCTGCATCTGGATTGCAAAGACAGATTATGATTATAGGAAACAGTGAGCAAACCAGACCCCAGAAACCCTTTTCTCATCTTGAGCTGAATGCTCATATGGCTACATGCTAACAAATGCATATATATGACAGAACTGTTAATTATGCACCTTGGGTAACGTAGGAACCAAGTGACCATGAGTGAAGCAAAAAATGCCCTTGTCATGGCGGACAGCACACCTCCCCATCCACCCAGGTACCGCTTCTGTGTGCAGTTACAGGGGAAATGTTTAGAGTCTTTTTATTGAAGGATCATTTGCAATAAACATGACCAAGAAGAAAAAGTGTATTTAGATTTATATGGCCCTCAAACATTGAATCCTTCAGGTTATTTTGTTGAATGCGTTATTTGTTGCTTTGGGCTCAGATTTTGTCGAGGGTCACTGTCTGGGGGCGTGCCAAGCCGTTATTCATTTTTTATTATTAAATTGTTAAATATTAAAGAATGCAGCTTGTGGGTTTACAGTATAGATAAAAAGTTGTTAGATTAAATTTGAGTGTGAATTTTCAAATTGCTGCATAGGCAAAAGCCACTCAGCTCTATTATATTGGTAAGGTTAACGTGTTGTGTTTCACCAAAAAGATTTATTCAGAGCTGTGACTCCATCAGCCGGACCATGAGCACACCAGTATGATACGTCAGTGCTAGGGATGGACAGATACCGATCCGTGGTATCGGTGTATCAATGCCCCTGAAAGCTGGATTGGTATCAGTGTAAAGGGGCCGATCCATAGTGCTGATCCAGGCAATCAGCAGGGTTTAAAAGTTTAAAATTGAATTGAATTACCTTTATTAACCCCCCCCCATGACATGCAGGTTTTTATTACCTCCGCCAAGGAGGTCTTGTTTTTGGGAGAGTTTGTCTGTCAACAACATAACTCAAAAAGTAACAAATGGATCTTGATTAAATTTTCAGGAAACGTACAAAATTGGAAAAGGAATAAGTGATTAAATTTTGGTGGCGATCTGGATCAACATCTCGATCCAGGATTTTTTAATAGGATTCCTTTGTCATTGTGAGATAGGGCTTTCACCGTATGTGTATATAACTCCATGATAAATGGTCAGATTGCTTTGCAAAACAATACAAGGCAAGGTCACCATAATTTCTGACAGATATAAAAGTACGATCCAGATCCTGGCAATATTCTGGACACTAAGATCTGGAATATGAAATATGTACTGGGTCATCATAATTTTTAACACTGTCAGGTAACAAAATATCGTACAAACCTGCAAATAACACCAAATTGTAGCAGACAGTCTGCTGAAAGGCAGTATAACATTAAAGTAGGACTAAAGTGTTGTGTGACGATCATAATATGCTTGGCAGAGGTCTGTGCTTTTGGAGTGCTTTTCTAGTTTAACACTGGTATTGGATTGGTCTTGGTATATGTCGATTCCCAAAGCCCAGGTATCGGTTTCAGTATTGGAACCAGAAAAAGTTAGATCAGTACATCTCTGGTCGGCGCCCATCCAGGTGGTATTTTGGCTTCACCTTTCATGAGGGTAGAAGATGGAGGCGTGCTGGTCATATTTATTCACAGTCAATGTAGGAGCAAGGGTCAGGGAGGGAAGAGGTTGCTGCAAAAGATATATGATGCTGGTGAGTCTACTCAATCATGGGATGTCGTTTTCAAGTAGTTTAATCGGTTGAGCTTGTTGCCACTTGGCAGCTGATATTTTATACAACTATTTGAATAAGAGCAGGATCTTATTTTCTCCATAGAGTGTTGTCAACAGGTCAAAACATTCTCACATCACTACATGATACCCCCACTGTTTCTGCCTCACCCCTTTGCTTAAACACAGCCCTCTGTGACTACAGTGAAACACAAACAGCGTGACACCAATCTGCATCCCAAAAATACAGCCTTGATTTGTGTGTCCTATAATGACCACCCAGGTGTGTGTGTGTGTGTGTGTGTGTGTGTGTGTGTGTGTGTGTGTGTGTGTGTGTGTGTGTGTGTGTGTGTGTGTGTGTGTGTGTGTGTGTATGTGTGTGTGTGTGTGTGTGTGTGTGTGTGTGTGTGTGTGTGTGTATGTGTGTGTTAGGGAGATTAAAGCAACTCTGAGACTGTGTGATATCAGCTTATGGTACCATGGAGAGTTTAAGTTCACAGAGAAAGACAGAGAGGAAGAAAAAGAGAGGAGAAGATGATAAAGGCGAGCTGGAGGGAGAATAGAGAGCAGGAGGAGGAGGGAGAGATAAGGAGTGAGTGGGAGAGTGGAAAAAAATCAAAATAAAAGGAAGCAGCTGTGGGGAGGAGATGGATGTGAGGGGAGTTGAAGACAGGAGGGAATTAGGAGCAGATGAGTTCTTACATTGTCTGATCTCCTTTGTTGGTTCACTTGTTTAACTTTGAGAATGTAATATTTGTGTGTATCTACTTGTCACTGTGTGTGCACATTTGTGTGTGAATGTGTATTTATGCGTTGTTGATACATCCCATCGTACCACCTTGTACTCTGCCTCTTTGTGCTGTGTTTACTTGTGTCTGAGTTGCGTTACAGTATATCAGTGTAGCTTACCTGTCAGCTCTTATCACTCTCCTACCTGTAACTGCCTGTCAGCATGAGATCTGTGTGACTGACTTCATTTCTGACTCAGTCACTGACTAAGTGTGTGTGGGGTTGTGTGTTTGGTGCATTTCCCAGCCTTTGGTTTGTGTTGCTGTGGCTGTGTCCCCAGCAGGAGGTATGAGGAGACTAGCTCTCTTCTTGCAGACAAAGCATTAAGTCCCAAGAATAATTCAACATGCGTCTGCCCCTGATGCTTAAACACTCGCAACAGGGCTTGATTACCTCTCTGCAGGAGGGAGAGAGAGGCGAGACAGCAGCGACAGAGGCAGAGCAAAGGAGAGCTAACAAAGCAGGCAGAGGAGGACTGTGGAAAAGAGCGAGACGTGAAAATGAAACCCGACATGAGTGGCAGAAAGGTTGACAGACAGGTCCAATCTGAGAGCCAGCACTTTGATGTTGATTTGTATGGGCTCGCCACCAGATGTGGGATTTCAAGAACATCTGACGTGCAACTTGCCAAATAGTCCAGAGGACCTGCTGTCAGCCTCCACGCAGAAGGTCCGCCGATGATCCCGCAGCCACTTAGCCAGCAGCATCCCAGCACTGTAACCTAGCAACACCCGTAGCGCATGGCACACTACGGCTGCTGTTTAGCAAGAGTCACAAGCAATTTAAGGATGTTGACAAATGACAGCTGGAAAATATCAACCCGGCCCTGCTTAAGATCACATATTAACCAAAATTTACAGGCAGTCGAATCAGCAATCTATCAACTTTTCTGTAATTAGGCAGACTTCATTAAGAATGGGAGTTAAAGATTAGTGTGTTTTTGTGCAAAGAGTCAGTGTGCTGCTGGCTTGTGCGCTGTAAGAAGTATGTGGACATGTAGGTATGTGGTTTTCTGTATTTGGTGGTTGCCAGAGAGGTGATTTTGGACTGAATCTGTAGCCCAGACAACCACAGGCCCAAGAGCTCACCTGTGTACCAATTAACTCAGCTATAACCCTTCAAATCTATTCCCCAGCTGTCCTTCACTCCCCTGCTGAACACATAGAGATACGACAGAGTGACACACAAGGGAGGGAAGGGGCCAGGGGCGGGTCTGAGGAGAGATTGACAACCTGAGATCAGAACCATTATCTGTGCTAATGTGGAGTAAAGGCAGCGCTCGGCTTCAGTTTTAATTATCTTTAACCTTTAAGTCGTACTTTGGTGATTAACTGATATATCACCATCAGTGGGAGACAAAATCAGAAGTGGAGGACATTAAGTACTCCAGGCAGTCAACTGCACAGTGCTTAATAGTTTCCCATTAGCATAGTAAAGATACATTATTTATCTGGCAGTCAGCAACTCTGAAAAAAGAAGCAACAAACACAAGCTGTCAAATGACCGCACAGGTTAGAAACAAAACCACAAGCTGGTCAATTCAATTAGGAGAGTGGAAAAGTGGGAATAAGTACCCAGACTGTTGTTTTTGTTTTTTTAGTGAGGACTGTTTTCTTGGAATAGTTCCAGTTGTACCTGTTATCAAAGGAAAGCACTAAAAGTCTGGTTAAGCTTAGTTAGCCAAGCACCCTGGCTGTATGTGAACTGCAGTAGCCTTGGGTTTTATTTGTTATCCCTGCTCTCGACTCCAATTATTTCTTTCTTTACTTAGTTTTTCTGAGGCATGATTAGAAGGTACGACTCTGTTACTTTAAACTTGCAAAACCTTGGCTTCAGGGGGGGAGTGCAAAGAAGTTACACATTGATTAACATCATTTTTAGAGTTAGCAGATCGTTCCCTGAAAAGACAAAAGCAACTGCCCAATTTTTCTACTCAAAAAAAAAGAAGAATCTTTTGCTTTCAACCTATGTAGACAAAAGTTGAACAAATTTAGATGAGGACTTGACACGAGTTGCACTGTTGTGCTGTTAGTGCTCTTGCCTCACAGTAACAAGGTTTCTGGTTTGAGTCCCTGCTGGGCAGAGCCTCTTTGTGTGGAGTTTGGATGTTCTCATTGTGCATGCGTGGGTTTTTCTGTTGGTCCTCCGGCTTCCTCCCACTGTCCAAAAACATGCTTGTCAGGTCGATTGGGCTCTCTTAAATCGCCCTTTGGTGTGAGTATGTGTGTGTGAATAGATTTCTGTCTCTACATGTTAGCCCAGTGATGGACAGGAGACTGTTCAGGGTGTATCCAAAGACAGCTGGGATAGGCTCTTGCTGTCCCACAGCCACCAACAGGAACAAGCAGTTAGCGTGTTAAAAACTGGTGTTCATATAGAGCAGGGGTGGGCAATTAATTTTTACCAGGGGCCACATGAGGAACCTGGATTGTGTCAGAGGCCACCAACTTTCTTCCATCGTAAAATGCTCTAAATTAAATATTTTGAATAGCTGGAACTGATAATCAGAAGAATAAAGCACTCCGTAAATGTTTATATTAGGTTATGCAAAATTGTGGTGTATAGGTCAAGTAGAAAAAAAAACATTTATTGAATCCTAAAATGAAAGAGAAAATGTCTTAAGTTTTCGTCTTTGTCAATTTCTGTCATACATGAACTCACTTTTACCGATTGAGAGTGCTGGCAGCCTGCCAACACTCCTGAATATGGAGGGAATCTCCCATTTTTAAACCCTTTCTCCCGCTGGTCTAATATTTTACTAAGTCAAATCAAGTCTCGTACTTGGGCGTTATATCAAAAACTCGGAAACCATCCACCCCCTCTCTCTTAGTTGGTTTGATCCAGAGACGCTGCAAGAGACCTCAGAGACCGAGACAGATAACGGTGCAGCACTTATTGATGAAGAGTTTATCAGAGCCTTAGCTGTTTTCTATCTTTCTATTTTGGTGTTGACATGTCGTGAGTTAAACTAACGTAGCATCCTCTTCAATCAGGAAAGTTTAGAGCAGCGTGAATCATATAGTTAGAAGGCTGACTCTGGAATAGTGAAACGCGTATCGTTGTAAAGTTCTGTCCGTCTCTGGTGTGTGATGCGCATACGCGCTGCGTGTGTACGCGACGGCACTCTGTCTTCAGAACAGAAGAGAGTTCAGGTGGAGGAGACTGACTGTGCCAGTGAAGGAGAGGGAGAATTCAATCCACAATGTCTTGTCCAGTGCCTGTGATAGATGGAGTATTAAGACATATGCACCCGCACAAGTTTTATGTTTATGATTGGCCTCACGCGGGCCGGACAGGGACGTACAAAGGGCCGGATGTGGCTTGCGGGCCGTAGTTTGCCCAGGTCTGATATAGAGGGATTATTTGTTTATCAACATCGGCCGATGTGCACGCAACTTGGGTGCAGAAGCACTGCGGAGTATAATGGTTTGTCAACCGATGTCGAAGAGTTAACCACCAAAAAACACATTTTTTAACTTAACGTCATCACTTTGACGGACAGCAAAATGCTCCTAGGTTTGTGAAATAGCAGTGAGTGGACAGAAGAGATCAGCAAGTGGACAGATATAAGGTGGACAGACGTTTTTAGCAGAGAAACCTAGCGTGTACCCAGAGAGGACCAGAAGAGAAGACCAGGATGTAAACATAATATTCTCTAATTCTACTTTGGTCATAAAATCTGTTTCTGTTAATCATAATTTAAAGGTTCACTCATTATTTACAGTCCATATTGAGTCCATGTTTGGTCAGAACCTCAGCCCCAAACCAACTTTTTCATTAAATAAGCAAACACAAATCTGTATTTAGAGTATCTGCAGCTATTATTGCTTGTTTGCTGTCAAACCTGATTAACTGAGGTTGGATAAAGAATACACATTTAATTACACACACGCAGAAGTTGCTGGTGTATTTTTGTAAAGTGTGACCCTGTTAACTGGTGACTCTCAGCCGTTGATCACGGCTGCCATCAGCTGAAAGTCACCAGTTATCATAGTCGCCATTGACGCCGAAACACCGGTTGCGCTGTAAAAGTCGAAACTTGACAAAAGTTGCCTAGTGTGTAGTATTGTTTTTGACAGCTGTCCACAGAAAAACATACATTTTGATGCTTCTAACAGATTGAATTTAGTGTTTAAAAAACCGCTCTCGTCTGAATGAGTGGAGCTAAATGCTGCTTCATTAGTCGAGATGCGTGCGCATCTTTATGATGACGTAGACTGATAATCCCTCTGTACGGACATGAATATATGTGGATATAAAAAGCATGAATTAACAACAACATAAATATTATTAATACTGGTTAAGTGAATGTGTGAGATGTAAACATCATAAATACTGCAATAAAAATAAATATCGACTGAAGTGGTGAGTGAATGGCTCTCTGGGGAAGACACAGTACTCATGTGATCCATTGTTCAAGTAAAGATATTGATTACAGCAGCTTCAGGATCAGTTAAATTACTGTAAGTGATGAAATATGAAACAGATCCAAACGTGTTCAAAACAAAACAGCACATCTGTGTCATCTTCACACAGTGTTTAAAGCTTTCCAGCTCCACGCGGCTTCATTATGCTTGTTCTGTCTTGTGTGGAGGAGGACATGATCATGTGGAGTAAAGGCTACGAAAGAAACAACAGATGAAGACAGAAAAGATGGAGGAGAAAAGCAGGAGTTGGAAAGCTTCAGATAGAGAAAGTGCTGAAGGAAATAGAGAGATACAAAGCAAGAGAGATATCACCCTGTCAAAAAGTGCCTGTTATGTTCCCCACTCTTCCCTCCCTGCCTCCCATCTCCCAGTTTCTGCTCCCTCGGTGGCCAATTACTGCTAATTAAAATCCTCACTGCAGCTCTCCCGGACTCCCCCCTCTTCCTCTCCTCCCAGACCTCCATCTCTGAGCCTCGCCCGCTGCCCTGTCGCTCCCCCTCTTTTAGTGTCTCTGTTTCTTTGAAGACAGGGTGTTTCTGCCTGTTGCTGTCAACAACTTGAACACCTTGTTTCCTCCTGATCTTCCCATCCCCTTCCTCACCTTCCCTCTTTGCTTCTTTTCTTTCAGCACCTCCTCCCTCCTTCATCTCCCCCCCTTAACCCTCTTCTTCATCTTTCTCCCTTGCATCCTCTTCCTGCCTCTGTTCTCCCTCCCGATCTTACTTCCTCCCCCTCCTCCTCCTCTTCTTCTATCATCTTCATCAGCAGTGAGGTTTCTTTGGTTGTGCCAGGAGATTTGACGAGGCTGTGGGCTAAGCATTATAACACTCAAACTGTGATACCTTGCTACACTGTGGAGTTTTTTTTTTGTTTTGACAGGGTTGTCGACATCTCTGTTTCTTCCTGCTTCGGCGTAAGCAGTGTGATCACTGAAGGTGTTAAAAAGCTTCGCCAAAGCTGCTGCTGCTGATTAAAGCGTTATGATGATGATGATGATGAGGATGATGGTGATGATGATCACAGCAACAGCAGCAGCAGCAGCTTTGGTGTTAATTCTTTCAGTTAATTCATACGCCTTGGAGGAAAACGAGGGAGCAGGGAAAGAAAGCTTCAGTGTTGCTTGGCTCAGAGTTGACAAGGAAGAGTTTGAGAGCAGGCGTGAGAGGGAGCTAAAACCGTCTTTCTGCATGAAGAGAATTATATCCGTCCCATTTTTTAGCATCGCCAACTTGTTCCCCCTTTCTTCTTCCCCTCTTGTCCTCCTGTTCAGAATAACTGCCCCTCTGTCTTTTTGGAGAAAGGTGGTAAGAGATAGGGAGAGCCGTAGGGGCCCTTACAAGACCAGAGCCCTCCTTTTGTGCCAAAGCCAGGGCCTGGATTTAAGAGCTGTGTCCGCATGGGTGAGCACAAACTGAGGGCCAAGCGCACAAAGGAGCAGCTAGCCTTTTTCCTGCCTCCTGCTCTAAAGGAGGATAAATAAAGGCCAGGGACAGATGGAGGTTAGGAGAGAGGGAGAAAGAGAGGAGGAGAAAGAAAGGGAGGAGGGGGGAGGATGAACGGATGGATGGCCGCTGAGTATGAAAGCAGAAGCAGCGTCTTGTGGCCTCCAAGGTAAAAATGGTGGGAGGCCTTGCTTGGAGGAGGAGGAGGAAGAAGAGAGGGGGGAAGCAAGGACAGAGCTTCAAAAAACAGAGCTCTTATGACAATAAGCTGAAAAAAAAGAAAGTAAGAATGGCTGACAAAAGGAAAAGCCATGTGGGTGTCACCGGATGGCACTCAGTCAAGTACTCTTAAGGTTCACGCCACTGTGACGGCCACTTATGCCAGAGAAGGAACACACACACACTCTTCTTACACTGCCTCTTCTTTCCATAAATGTGCAAGGCAAATCAGGTGAGATGAAAATGCTTTGAATTGCCCTCTAGCACAAAGTTTCTTTGCCTCTCCCTTCCTGTTTCAGCGTCTCCTTTATCTACCTGTCTGCACTCTCATTTCACCCTTATATTTCCTTTCTTTTCATCATGTTCCACTCTTTTATTATTATTAAAGATTTTGCATGCAGATCAAACAAAGTGACGGGACCTCAGTGAAAAAAGGGTAGCAGTATGTTTTTGTAAAAGTGTCTTAACACCATCTGCTAAAAAAAACACGCTCTTGTGTTATAATTAGGTCAGAATGAGTTGTGCTTTTAACACATTGATTAAAGAAGCTTCTAAGCATTTTATTTTAGTGAATCTAATAAACCTGGCAGTTTTGTCCTGATTTCTCTGGTGGAAAACAGGATAAATCCACAGAGGACGCCAGCACTTTGTGGGGGAGCAGCTGTCTGAGAGTGAAAACTGATAAGTGTTGGAGTTTTGGGAAGAAAATAAGAATGAAAAGAAAACTGAAAGGAGGAGGCTTTCGCACTTTTCACCCCTCAATTTAAATTCTGATATTTTATACATTTATTACATCTTTATGCAAAGTTTTTAATCTTATTGGCTTCAGGGGAGTAAGAGAGGTGGAAAGGAGAGGTGAGAGCACTTCAGTTTTTAATCACCTTAAGTCTGGACTCTAAAGCCCTCCAAACCCAAGTACTGAGCTCAGGAAGTAGTCCTTCATACGTCAGGTGGTGCTGAGGTCAGCTGACTCTAACAGGGCTTTACAACAACAGTGCTTTACAAGAGCCATACAACCAAGTACAGTACATCAAATTAAAAACAGAGTGTACATACAAGAGCTTCTGGAAAGTAGTACTGAAGTGTTATATTTTATAATTATAGACATTTTTAAATCAGAAGATATCACTGTGACAAAGAAATAGACGTGTGCAGGCTTAGTCACCAGAGAGTTCAGTTTAAAACAAAGAGCATGTTACTTTTTGACTGGTCAGGAATGTTGTTTACAAAACCAAGCGGCAACCTCCAGTCTGGGAATATGAGACAATGCTGAAGTACTAAAATCTTCTGTTTCTCGAGTGTTTGCTTTAGGCTGGCTCCGGAAGTAGCGGAAGTCACATACACACCAAGCCAAAAAAAGCTGTTTTCAAAGCAGAAATTGACCTATTTACAGCCTGGTTCAAAAAAACGTCTCCTGTCTGAGTTGCTAATTTTACTACCGGCACCCACTGTACGGGGGGTGAATTTTTTTCTAACTCGGCCGCTCAGGGGATATGAAGATCGCGGGCTCCCCTAATACGGAGCACAGCTGAGGGTCACGTGACCGACAGGCGCCCTATGGCTGTAGGCGAAGCGCTTGCCACTACCAATATTGCCACTATAGCCGATGTGCTTCATTTTCTGTTTTAGAAACAGACGGGTGACGTCGGCAAGACTGTGCCCATGTTTTATACAGTCTTTGTACAAAACCTAAAGTCGTTTGTAGCAGTGTGCCATTGAGTCACCAGACCTTGAGGTTGAAAACGAATCTCGAGTTCTCAGGGTTCAATTATTTCCCCAAAGAAGAATCAAATGAGTGTCTTAATATATCAGGTAATGCACCCTTTCTGTTGTTAAACAAGACATCGCAAGAACGTGCAAACAGTGAAACACACAAGTCCATCCTTGCTTTAAACTGAATTAATAACTTAGGCCAAATTAAAACATTTCAAAATTTGCACGCATCAGGAGCGTGTCCACAGCCCCTAGAGGGTCCATGGAGGTACTGCAGGGGATTTGGGACATTTTTGGATGATAAGGCAATTTTTTTATATTTTTAATTTATTATTCTCAAATATTTTGATTTTCACTCATGTTACTGTATTTGAACACATATTTCATATTGGCTCTGTCAGGTTACCCAGAATATCTTCATGATGAAAGAACACTAACAAGGAACGTTTATACGCAGTACTGGGCCCATTTTGATATAACACACAAATTTTTATAAATATATATGTGTGTATATATATATATATATATATATATATATATATATATATATGTGTGTGTGTATATATATATATATATATATATATATATATATATATATATATATATGTGTGTGTGTGTGTGTATATATATATATATATATATATATATGTGTGTATATATATATATATATATATATATATATGTGTATATATATATATATATATATATATATATATATATATATATATACACAGAACTTCCAAACCTGATGTGAATTTTAAAAATTGATCAAAATAGTCTGTGATCCGGAGACAAGACTGTAAGAAAAGGCTGAAGATTTCAACATCCAGGGAGAAAACTGCTCAATTAGATGAAATGACATTGGGCCAAAATGAAATAATTGTGCAGCATACCTTATTACCGTCTGATGTGCCTCTTTGTTCCGAGCTTTTGGGAACATGCTCTGCGGGAAGGAATTTAAAAGCCTCACATCTGTTTAACAATAGGTCAGGATTTCCCTTCTCCGAGTAGGAAACCGACCTTTTCAGACCCACTGAAACAAGGACACAATATGTTACAATGAAACGCACAACTGCAGAGTAATGACAGCCATTAATTCAAACTGCACACTAACTTCCAACTGCAAGCTGCTTTAAATGTCTTCTTTACATATCATAAACCAACACATGGGCACATGTTCCCGTAATGATAATGGGGGAACATTTAACCTCTTGCAGGATGATAAAATATGGTCATTACATGCCTGCTTTTTTGCACTGCTTGCAGCTACAGCAGTGATGGCTGCTGTTGGGTTGACGGCATAAAACTGCTTGTTCTTGTTATGTGCAAAATCAGCATGAGTGAGCTGGTCTGTTGAGTTTTCCCCTCATTAATCAACAACCAGCCAGAGATGAAAAACACTTCTGAAAACACACAGCTGAATCCTAATCAGGCACACATACCTCTGAATACTTCTGCTATCATAACGTTGAGGTTTAAATTTTCATCTCAGAGCAGAAGATCCATCGATTTCCGGGCAGTAGATGTTCTCCTCAAGGTGCACGGGCTGACCTGCAGTTGACCTGCCTATTGTATGGCTAACCTCTTGGAGCTCAGTGTTTATAGGAGTGTATTTGTTAGAAGCACTGGATAATGCTGGGGTCAGGGGTTTTAATGCTTTTTTGGAAAATATATTTAATTTTATATAGCAAATTAGTTCTACAAAGTTCTTCATGTGTCTCATAAAACATGAATTTGCTTTGACATTTTTAAATATTGGCTCAAGGTCATGAGTAAACGTCTGAACAAATACTAAAGTATGTATTTGAGCTTCAGCTTACAGTTTCTGGTTTATCTTCTGCTCTGATTGTACTTACCATACGTTCCTCAGTATTTGTTTTTGGTACCAAATTAACACCATAAGTCTGAGACTGGCAGACTGACAGATAAAGCTTCTTAGATGCTGATCGTAGCTTCTGATTTGCAGTTAAGTTGTTGAGGAAAGTGAATCTTAACTTGTAGTAGAAAGCATCTGATTCATCGTCTTTTGCACGTATTACCATCCTGGAAGCTTGTTGTTCATTTTAGGTTGGCCTTGATGATGTCTGGAATTAGCTTTAGATTTTATAAAACCTTTGTTCTGTTTGTCAGAAAGGGGAAAGGGAGATTTCACTGTTCCTTTAGGCTTCTAAATCTGATAAGCAAGGTCCCCAATCCAAGAAAAAACAGCCCTGAAAACTGCAGAATCTCCACTTTTTTTTTTCTTAAATAGAGTAAAGGTTTCATTTGAATCAGTCATTCTGCATTGGAAGTTTTAACCTCCCACCAAGGGGGTCATGTTTTTGGGATAGTTTGTCTGTCTGTCTGTCTGTCTGTGAACACCATAACTCAAAAAGTAACAAACAGATCTCGATGAAATTTTCAGGAAATGTTCAAAATGGAATAAGCAAAAACTGGAAGAAGGAAGGAAGAAGTGATTAAAATATGGTAGCTCTAGATCATCGCCTGATCCACGATTCTTTTTCAAGGATTCTGTATCATAGTGAGATAGGGCTGGTTTCACCATATGTGTATATAACTCCACAATAAATGGTCGGATTGCTTTGCAAAACAATACAAGACAAGGTCACCATCTTTTTTGATAGGTGTAAAAGTATGATCCAGATCTCGGCAATATTCTGGATACCAAGATAAGGAATATGAAATATGTACTGGGTCATTATAATTTTTAACACTGTTAGGTAACAAATTATCATACAAATCTGCAACTAACAGCAAATTATAGCAGACAGTCTGCTGAAAGGAAGTATACCATTAAAGTAGGATTGAAGTGTTGCGTGACAATCATAATAAGCTTGCGCTCTCTGAGTGCTTTTCTAGTTGAAATCTTACCTTCTAGAGACTGAGAATAGGGAAATGACTTCAGCATTGTCGTCCAATGGTTGGTGGAAAGCATGGGTAGCTAACTCAGGGCTTTGTCTGACAGATAATAATTATGCATGCTATGAAAATGCATCACAAGTTCATACAAGCCTCTGTAAGCATAAAAGGCTGAATGATGCACATACATTCCTTAAGACTGAATTTTAAAGCTCGACATGCTCCTGCTTTATTTCATTCATCTCTGTCTTTGTTGAACTGGTTGTGTGTGTGCATGTGTCTTATTTCCACACCCAGATTTCACCACAAATAAACGTTAAATTATCCATTTGTAAGTTGATACCCAAGGCTGCTCGCCGTCATTAGACCTGACAGTGAGGGAGCAACAAAGAAGAAGTGCAGTTTCACCATGTTGCATCAGTGAGGGTCTCCAACTCCACACAGCTGCTGCTCGCTGTGGAGCCCCAATCACCAAATCTACTCATGTAACTGTAAGCCATCATCCCAGTGATTTCTCATTCATCACCGTTAAACATCAGATCAATGATTCATTTTATGCCAACACTCTTTTTTTTCATAAGTCATGGAGCAGGAATGGAACAGCAAAGTGCTTCACGATGCAAGATTAAACGAAAACATTATTAACCGGAGAAGAGTTGTTCAGTGGTGGTGGAAAGAATTATGATTCTCATCAGTCTTTTGTGAATACTTTAAAAACTGAATAATTTTTGTGGGAGTCTTACAAACTGTTTAAAAGTTAGAGAAATGTAAGATGATGTGTTTAATAATCTCGAACAAAATAATCAGTAAATTTAGCATCTTTAATTCTTTTTCAGGGTTACTCCTCAATTCATCCACCTGTTTTCCCAGCACATGGTCAGCTTTGAGCTGCCTGGGCTCCTGATCTGAAGTATGTTTGAGGTCTTTTTGTTGTGGCAGCATGTTCTTTGAGGTGGAGCTGAGGTGAGCCTTAAGCCTCCTGCCAAACAGCCACAACACCTCCTGTCAGTCAGCTCAACCAACCCTGTAATTATGCAGATTTATGCATGACTCTGAGCGCTCATATAATCAGTTTGAGGTTTGAAAAGGTTCAACCCACCTGTTGAGTGTTAGATTCCATGTTTTCTGTGCAGGATCAGCGTGTTTTTGTAGCCAAACTCAAGCAGACGCTCCTGGAGCTGTAGTTTTTAGCACTTCAGCCTTAGCAACATTTTTCAACTTGGGTTTCCACTTGGTTCTGATACTTACATCCCCCAGATTAAGCCCATCTTTGTATTTACTACTTTCATTTGTTTCATGAATGGACTCATCCATTAAGCAGGATTTAGGTCTGCAGTTTGGGTATGCATTTAAAAAAGTTAAAAAAGTCTGTCACGCAGCAGATCACTCTTGATGAATATTTATTTGTTCATTTCCCACGAGGACCCAGGATTTTCATGTCTTTGTAAGCATGGTCATAGCAGTATTTAGGTTTCAAATCATCTATTCATAGTTGTGCTTACATGCAAGGTAACATAAGTTTGATGCTCAAGTTTTATTTCTGTTGAAAGAATTTTTTTCTTGCCATTGTAACTTCCTAAATGCTGAATAGTGATTTGTTCATGGTGGCTTAGGATGAGCAGAGACTCCTTCTCTTGTCTTCATGTTTGGTCTTTGTCGGTGTCATGTAACATAAGCTGCTCGAAACCTGCTGTTTGTAGAGCGTCTTGAGGTAATTCTTGTTGGGATTTGGTGTCATACTAATACAGATGAATAATTGATTTAATTTTAATACAATCTCAGTCAAAAAGATCTAGACCAATTCTGAACAATTACGGCCCTATCATGTTTACACTTTGTGGTATCATTACCTCCAACAAGGAGGTAATGTTTTTTAGGGAGTTTGTCTCTTTGTTTGTTTGTCTGTTTGTCTGTGAACAACATAACTCAAAATGTAACAAGCAGATCTTGATTAAATTTTCAGGAATTGTTCTAAATTGGATAAAGAAGAAGTGACTAAATTTTGGAGGTGATCTAGATCACTGTCTCTATCCAGGATTTTTTTTTTCTTGAAAGATTCTGTATCATAGTGAGATAGGGCCGTTTTCACCAGATGTGTACATAACTCTACAATAAATGGTCTGATTGCTTTGCAAAACAATACAAGACAAGGTCACCATCTTTTCTGATAGATGTAAAAATACCATCCAGATCTCAGCAATATTCTGGATTCTAAGATAAGGAATATGAAAGATGTACTGGGTCACTATAATTTTAACACTGTTAGGAAACAAATTATCATACAAACCTGCAACTAACAGCAAATTGTAGCAAACAGTCTGCTGAAAGGGAGTATAACATTAAAGTAGGACTTCAGTGTTGCGTGACATTTAGAATATGCTTAGCAGAGGTCTGCGCTCTTTGAGTGTTTTTCTAGTTGTTAATGATATTCTCTGGGTTTTTTTCAGTATTTTCCCATATTATTAAGAGACCATCTGAAACCTGCAAGGAAACTGTGTTAACATTCACGACACGTGACCTAAAAAGAAAATAAATGTGTTGTGTTTGAACACCTGATTTCACCCAATTTATGAACCCTAGTTGAATGTATGAGTTTGGAGGGAATTATCTCTTTTCATTACTCGGTGTGCTTTGTGCAACACACCATTTCAGCAGTCAGCAGAACAGCTCACACTGTAATTCAGAGCAGAGGAACGCTGCTTCAACTCTGAATGCCTTATTATTAAGATTTCAGATAAATCTTCACATGAAAAGTGTGAAAAGGTTTTAGCTTTTTATAATATGTCAAGTATTGTTACATCCTCATTGTAGCAACACTTTAAAAGAGCCGTTCTCTTTCTCAGACATGATAATATCTTTGTGAAGAAGTCACGTCCACAAAGAAAAGTAGTTCTCCGAGTGTGGTGTGGAAATCTCGACTCGCATGTTGAGAGCTGTGACCTTAATTCCACCCAACACTTTTAGGATGAACTGGAGTGCCAACTGTTAGCCGAGACTGATCACCCGACATCAGCAGGACTTTAGAGAACCTCTTGTGGCAGAAACGGAGCAAGAGACCAGCTGCTGCTTGGTCTCAAAGTCCAAATGAGAAATATATGCTCAACAATCAAACTGATGTTGGAGTGTCTGAATACTTCTGGCCGTGTTGCGTGCCCATTTTAATATGCAGCTCGCTTACAGCAGCCTCGTGTAATCACAGAAGACAAAGAGGAATGTTTTCAGCATTTAAAATGCATGTGCACAGATCCACACTTACCCTTTAACACCACTTCTCACACACACTTCCTCACACACACTTCATAACACACTGCACACCTTCCCCATCACACATAAATCCCTCTCCCATCCTTACATGCTCTGCTAGCTTTCCATCTCCCCAACCAGCCCCCCCCCCCCTTGTCTCCTCCTCCTCTTCCTCTCTCGCTGTCTCTCTGTCTGTCTTTCAGGGTAATGTAAGCCAGCAGCTGTAACACGGGGGTGGGGTGGGGAAGAGGGGAAGGAGGTGGAGGAGGAGGTGGTGTTGATGTATGGTGGAACTAAAGCAACCCTGCCGATCGATAATGTAAACAGGAGCGAAGAGAGGCGGTAAATAAGGCCGACTCTTGACAGAACTGTCTACCTCAGGTGACGGAGGGAGAGAGAAGGGGGGTGTCGAGGGGGGAGAGGAATACCTAATAGAGGAGGGCAAGCAGGAACAGGATGCAGGAGTACAGAGGATAATGGAGGGATGAGAGGGACAAGGTAGTATGATGGGTGGATGAAGGATGGATGGAACCGGTGAGGTGATAACTGGGTGGAGGAGAAGGTAATGGAGGTGAGGTGGGACGACAGGATGAGGTAACAGGGAAGGAGGGAGGTGAGTGACGACAAAGGACGTGGAGTCAAACAAAGATGGATTGAGAGGATGCACAGAGAGATGGATGATTAGGAGTGGTGGAAAACCAAAAAGGAAGGAAGAATTAAGGATGATTGGAAAGAAAAATCAACATTACATCATAGATTCTGATTCTTTCCAGGAGAAGCTGAGCCTGTACTCGTCTGTGAGTTAGAAAAATGTTGTTGCAGCAACATTAAGCACATAGCATCCAGATGAATGACCAGCAAGTGACCCAAACCTGTCCAGCACATACAGTACAGTACACACACATGGATACACACATACTCTGCTGATACATTGACATGGCTGAATCACTTTCCCCGACCACATGCACGCTCTGAGCTGCTTGACTTCAGGCTAAGAGTGATGTAAACACAAAAGTGACGACATAAACACACCCACAAACTCACACATGAAGACTCATGGAGAACAAATATGAGCTGATTTGTACTTAATGTGTGTTGTGTATACCTCTTAACATGTCCTGCCTCATTTTCATGCTTTGCTTCCTGTCTGGCCTCTGTCAGAAGGTATGTGTGCATCTGTGCATGTGTTTTATGCTGTGTACACTTTCACTAATTCACGTGTTCTGATCTCTCCTGGCTGCTATCTGCTGCATCCTCAAACACTATAAATAAAACTGTTGCCGCTCACTAGGCGATGATTCACTATAGTGATTCATCCTATTGCTGGTTCTCAGAAGCTCTTAAATTTAATGTTTTAAACCACTTTTTTTCCATGTTGTGACACTGTAATGTTGGGTTTGGAGCACTCTCTCAGCAGTGGAAGTGTTCAACTGTACGATGAGAGATATTTTTAGGTGAGCTGTCAACCAAGTTCCAGATCCTAAAATTATACGTTTTTATCCCAGTGTTTCTCTTTAGATCAAAATGTTAAATGAAAAACCTGAGGAGGGCTGACTGATAACCCTTAATTATATTTCACAGTGATGTTCAATTCATGTTCTCGTGACACATTGAACACTTTTAGTAATAGAGACTTCAAGTGTGCTTTAAGGCACTCATGGCATAAACTGTAAGAAGGTTCACTGGGCATTACACAGTGTTGCTAACTCCTCAGCATCGGAAGTAGCTACCATAGCTACTGTATATAGAGTGGACAGTGTGGCTCCGCCATTTATCATTGTACGGTTTTGAAGCCAAAATACCCCCGTCGCAGGCGCAGCCATTGGCAGCAGTTGCAGCCAGAGTCTGCGCAGTAGAGACTATGAGGGATTCTGGGAGAATCTGAGTGGAGCTAGGTGACAAAAATAATATATATATTTTTTTTCTTTCGAGAGTCTAATCACTTCCTGACTCTACCTCCCGACATATTTTACAATCCCCGAAAAAAATACACGAGAACAGCAGCTGTCAATCATCGGAACCTGAACCTGTGGCTGCCTACCTGCCAACTGAGCTGTCTTAGTGCCTGTAGTGTACAGCTGGCCATGCATTAACGGGGAAAGTAGCGCTTTTCTCCCGTGATCTTGAAGCCTCCGACCACCAAAAAGGGCCCTAGATTTGTCGCTAGTCGCTTTTCTCTAATTTTCTTGCTGGGGGGGGGGGGTCCAGAAAGTTGCTAAAAATAGCAACAAAATCACTAAGTTGGCAACATTGGCATTACATTGTTACATTAACAGAAAAATAAAGCTATCTTATTTTTCTATGTTGGACATTTAATAAACTTTTGTAAAGGCTTTAATGAGGTTTTATTTTTCCAGTTTAGGAACACTCAGATTAATATTGATGTCTCACAATGAGCTAAAAAAACACATGAGACCATCAAGTAACAGGACTGATCTCTCCTATTAACTTATTTATAATGTCTAAAACCACTGCAACAAAGTCAGTGTCTGAAATCATCTTAAACAGTCAACAACTGAAGGTTTGCAATCATTTAAACTAAAAGTTGCATGCAAACATTTGGCATTGACTCCTGATGTCCTCTAAATGTTGTTAAAGCAAGATGTTTATTTTGAAGGCTGAAAGACAGTACTGAAACAAGACTGTTTCCACAGAGAAGTGGAAGAATGATTATATCTGTGGAGTTTCATGTGATTTACAACTGTCTCATGTGCAAAGAGAAAGTTGCCATTCAACTACACATGTGGAGCAGTATGGAAAGAACCAGGTAGATGTGAGGACAAAATGAGCTGCACAGCTAAAGAAAGAGCTGCCAACACAACAAAATGTTACCCAGAGAGCAAGAATGGAGGCAAATCAAAGAACAGGTCCAGACTTAGTGATGTCCATCTTCAAGCCTTACTGAGGGTTTAAAGTGGCACCTCCCTTAAAGCAAATGAGACTCAGCTGTCTGAGGAGAACCCTTCTGGTGTCTGGCAGCAAGCACTCGACATGAAAAGGCAAACATGGCTGTAAAATAATTCATGTTGAGAAGTAAAATTGTTTGAACAGTATAACATGTTTTTTATTTTGTGAAACACCTGAGGTGGCCCTCGTGTCACAGAATTGAATGCTCAGTGGCCCTCAGATGATTTGAGTTTGGAAGCCCTGATCTAAAGACTGTATACACTAGAAAATAGTGTGAAGAAACATATCAAATCTTAAAACTAAACACTTTAATGTTAATGTGGAGGTAAGAGGGGCACATTTTGAGATTTGAGACCTGCAAACACATATTCAAAAGTTGGGTCAAAGCACGTTTACCATTGTGTTGCATCATCTTTCTTGTAACAACACTCTTTGAATGTTTGAGAACCCAGAAGACCATTTTCAGGAGTTTTGAGAGTGAAATGTTTTACCATTGTTGCCTTGTGTAGGATTTCAGCATCTAAACACTTCATAGTCTCCTTTGTTAAATTTTTCATCTTGAGATGCAATTTTCAACTTTGTCTCAGTCCATCTTAAGTGTTGTCCAGTGCAGAGAGGTCCCTGGTGTTTCTGGATCATGTTTTAATGTTTTTTTTTTCCACTTTGTACTCACAGTTTTATCTTGCATTTGTGGATGCAGCCTCAAACTGTGTTCACAGTCTTTGGTTTCAGAAAGTGATTTTGAGCCTGAACATTTATATCTCTTTTTCAGGCAGTACTGTGTAGTTCTCTCCAGTATTGGTTTTCTGTCTCATCCTTTTTGGGCTGAGATTTCTCCAGACTTTAAATCTGTTTATGATCTTATGAAATGGCTAAATTCATGTGGGGAAATTACAAAAACCAGAGGTGAAATCCTGTCCTTCTCTCACAGCCTCTAATGAGGAAAATGGTTCCCTGTTTATTTTAGTTTTATGAACAAAGATAACCTTTCATTTTGCGTCTTTAAAACCCTGAATGTTTTACATTTGTTTCATCCTGTTCGCTATAGCCCACTCCACTCCAATGCTACACTTAACCCCACATCCATTGCTGGCAGCCCCATCATGCTGATTGGTGTAAAATACATAGATGGTGGAGTTTCAGTGCAGGAATGAAGCCACATTCAGTGAAATCTCTGTTTTTCTGTGGCTTACAGCACCATTTGCCTCCTCGCGATTGTCTGGCCTTGTGCAGCTGTGACTCTCACAAGGACTCCAATGAAAGAAATGTTCCTTTTTTTAAAAAAAGGCAGAGTCTTAAACTCTAGCTGTGTATCAGCTGTGGAGCAAAAAGACCTGAAATCCTCTTCTCTCAGCTCCAGTCTCTGCTGCGGTTTAAATCTTTTACAGCCCAATAATGAACATCTGTTGATTTTTGGAGTGTCAGTTGGACAAATAAAGCACTTTGTCAAAACGGCACCTTGGGGTGTGAGTAATTAAAATTGACATTTTCTGTATTTTTTATAACCTATCATGAAATCAAGCAAGCTGAGTTGTGAGAGACATAATTGCAAAACCAAACTATTGGAAAAGGAAAGTGAGGTCGTTAATGTGAGAATCTGGTTGTTTTTTAAGAACACATCAGAGCGGGCATGTCACCATGGTGAAATCATATAAAGAGCAAATAGGAAGAGCTGGTGTGGTGGTGGGTTACAAAGCAGTTCGAAGCGGTTTAAATAGAACATCCACTTTGCTATTTGCAAATTGGATGCATAGATGTTATCAGCTGAGCTGTCAGCTGTGTTAAAAACAGCTGATGCACTGTGGGCCTGAGCTAATGCTATGCTCATTATGTAAGAACAGCAGTTCATCAGTTTAAAGGTCAGACAATAATGAAAAATGTCTCTGCTCATTTGTTCATGCTTTAAAGCCGCTTGATAGTTATACATCCCTCTTCGTTTGGTGTAAAGTTTGAGCCGGAAACCACTAAGTAGAATAGAAATGAATAAATTAAAATGTGTTAAACTTCCTCTACACTCACTCTCTGTGTATAAAGCATAATATAGAAAGAGTATAGGAGAGTACATAACTGTTTGTGGTACTTTACATTTAATAGGCCAGCAGCCTGTGCTCATTGAAACTGCTAACAGCGGGAAGTAGATAACACTTACGCTAAAATGAGCATCTGCACTGAAACGCAGCACTGATTTGAAGCAAATCTGGAGTAAGAGGGGAGCAGGGCAGTGTAAGGAAGAAGCTGTGGGTTAACAGGTGTGATTGACTGAGCAGATTGCAGATGTTTGTCTGAATTAGCCCTGTGACATTTCCAAAGGATCATTACTGCTGAGAAGCCGCAGTAACAATTTGTCACCTAACCACACACAAAACCCACACACGTTCCTGTGTTTACACAGAGCTTACTGTTGCTTTAGAGCAACCTGAATATCCTCAGAAGTGCCTCACGCAGTAAAGTGAATATAGACAACACATGAAGCAAAAATCTGTGAATGTGATAAAAAGAGAATCTGTTGGTAAAATTCTCCACGGATTGCCTTGTTGTCTGATAAATCTTTGATAATATATGCGATTTGTGAATATCTGAGCCTCAAAGTCCCCTCAGTGTAAACAGATTTGATTTAAACAGCATATTATTCAGCTCAAGTGGTTTCTCAGGGACTGAACCCTCCTTTATCAGAGAGGACTTAAAGAAAGAGCTGTCAAGCCATACGTTTCTTTTAATCAACATCTCTGAACTTCACTGGAATCTGCGGTTTCTTATACAGTCCATGGTGCGAGCTGTCCTCTACACACTTGTGATCTTTGAGCGACACAGATACATCAGAGCATATACAGTAGCTTCTGATAAGCTGTGCGCCTGTACAGCTTGTCTCCAGTTCAGTAGCTTCAGGGGGAGTACAGTCTATTTTTTGCTTTTGGTTGCAGAAGAAGAGGAAAGAGCAAATAATCTGCTGAGCATACACCAAAGAACGCAAGCTACAGTTATTAGTCTGTTATTAGCCTGACATACTCTTTGTTGAACCTGAAACAGCGCTGATCACTCATCTGTAATACTGATATGACCAGTGTTGTTTTCTATAATCTTGAATTAAAAAAAACAACTTCTTTTTTGTGTATGGTGACCCCTTTGTGTTGGTAGTGGTTGTGGTATTGCTTCATCTCTCAGTGTCTTTCATCTCCAACAGGACCTGCTTTTTACTGAAGTCTACTGCTGTACTTCTGCTAGTACCAGCTTTTTTTTTCCATTGACAAAAATAATTTTTCTGAAAAGAAAACACAGTTTTGATTGTAGCTGTCAGTGGAGTCAGAAAGAAGCCTGCTTCCTCAAGAGTTTCCTTCCCCACATGCCAAACATCTTTTGCTGAAAAATTAGACAGCGCAAATAGTATCATGCCAGCCCTCTGTTCCTTCACCCAAGTTAAATAAGTCTGACCAAACATCCACCACCAGTTGTTAGTCCGTGGCACAAAATTCTTGTTACTGGAAACAACTGTTGTCTTTCCACAAACCAGGCTGTGTCTGGAAAATTGACACAAGAAGACATTTCATGCTTTTTCTGCTGTTGAAACAAGATCACCCGATCATATTTCTAACAGTCTCACATTGTGTTAAATCTCTCTGCCTAATGGCCTCGTATCCTCACAGGGATGGAGTAAGGGGTTTCTTCTGGGCTTCCTCAGTGCTGTGAAGTCTGCCGGTCTTTCACTGTCTGTCAGTGTGTTAGGAGAAAGAGAGTGTGTGTGTGTGTGTGTGTGTGTGTGTGTGTGTGTGTGTGTGTGTGTGTGTGTGTGTGTGTGTGTGTGTGTGTGTGTGCTGCAGAAATGTTCACCCTTTTTAATAAGGCTGTTAGTTCAATTCTTTTCAATCGTAAAAAGGTGAATCCGGTCTTTACGCAGGGTGGCATTTTTGCCAAAATTTACAATCTTCCATGAAATAGTATCTTGGCAAAGTACATACTATAGATTGAGCATAAATATTTCTAAATGATTTGGGTGGAATTGTTATGTTTAACGCACATCCTAAAGTATTAACCATAAATCGATTTCACTCAGGACTGTTCTTATCAGAGAAAAATATTATTTGCATGCAGTAAGTTTTGTTTGGTGTCGAGTCTCCTATATACGAAACGCAAAAGTCTAAGCCAGAGAGATCCCCTTTCTTGCTGAATACCATATATGAGATGTTCTACCTATAAAAAACCTTTTGCTGCTTCTTCTTCCTTGGTTGTTTTGGCAGTACCACTAACATAACATGTAATAACTCCGTCACTTACATTGGGTTTATTTGACCTAATATAAAATACCAAAATAAAAAAATTCTCATCAAAACATCTTGAAGTACAACAAAGCATGGCAAAGTAAAGTACTCCTCTTTAACTTCTCTATATACGTCTCATAAAATATAGAAAAGGTGTCATGGGCAGACCCAAAAGTAAAGCTCTAAAATGACTGAGAATCTGAGTCATCAAGGAAAAATGCCTTGGAACAAATAATAATAATATTAAAGCTCAAAACTTTTTATTGGTCTACACCCTCCTTGGACATGAAAGCCCTGTCCATTTGAGGCTCAAGCAATATTTTCGTTTTTTCAATAATAATTGATGAAAAGTCAACCAATTAATCACTTATATGCGGTGAAAATGTACCCAAATGTGTGCCTTTTGAAAAAATCAGGGCTGAGAACAGAGAAACAAACCAAACTTCGATGACGTCAGTGAGCAACCTGAGCTTCCCACTGAGACGGCAGCAACACAGTGAAAATCACATGACCGCTATCATGTGGATGAAAATTTCCAGGCTTAAGTGCTCTAAGGTTTAGGAAAACAAGATGACATTAAGGCAGCACCAGACTCAGGTTTTCTGTCCTTTTATTATTTACCTTACCGTTACTGTAAATAGTTAATGGCATTTTCTTTTTTAGTAACCAGGCTTTAAAAACTGTTACAGCCAGATTGTAATGCACTATAAGATATAAAGTGTCATATGTGCTGTGTGTTACCTGTTTACATCCAGGTTGTAGAGCATTATGGCAGAAGCCATTATCTGGACCTACGCCTGAAGCTATTGGCAGGTACAGTGCTACAGCTTAGTCAGAAAAAAAAGACCACATTTTGGGCCTACAATAACAGAAACACTCATAATTGGTGTCAACTGGCGAGGGTGAGGATGTTTAATTGACTAAATGTTTATGTAATTGTCTCATAGCATGTTCAGTTTAGCCTTTGTCTTCTTTGAATTAGTCAGTCGCTCTCGACTCTGGCTCTTTGTTCCCCCATTTTCAGCCCTGTTTTTTCTTTCATTCTGCTTCAGTGTCAGCAATCTCACAAGACATATTAGTGTGAACAAGGCTGACAGTGCTGTCTAAGAGTGTATTCACACCCGTGGTTCGTTTGCGTTTTTCAGATTCAGGGGCAAAAATGCTACAATTGTAGCCGTTGACACTTGGTTCGTTTGTGTTCACTCGGCAAAAGTCTCTTGCTGTCCAAAGTTGTAAGCAAATGCCACGTGCCATCAATTTTTTTCTCTCATTGGTCAGAGATCATACCCGGAAGGCGGGGAGTTTCCTTATCGTCATTCATTCATTCATGTTTTTACCTACTTTCCTCAGCCATGGAGCATCAACAACGTGTGTGTGGCTAGTTTGTGTTATAGCGTTTATCTTGTTTATGTACCAGTGTGGGCTATATGACCAACGTGAGCCCATGTTTCATTTTCCTCAGTTCTTCAGCCTTCTCTTCTTCTGCTGCTGTTATTGATATTTCCACTCCTTCTTCTTTTACTGTTTTGATTACAGGTACAGTTGTCAACCGGGCTTATTTCTGCCTCCATCACTACAAACAATCTGGGTGTGAATTCACCCTAAGATTGAGTTGGATCAGAACCATGTGTGCAGCAACAGTCTGTTATTTATTCAACTTCACAAAAATGATTTGCCATGGGGAGCTGATGTAGACTTTTGTTACACAGTGTTAATAAAATTTTGTTGTCATTGAATTGTACTCAGCAAAAGTTATAAGTTTGCTTAAGGTCTTAGATGGGCTGAGGTAAAAAGTAGACCACAACTGTGGATAAAAGCAAGCCTTTTAGATCTCAGTGCAACCTGGAAACACTGCAGATCAGTGTGTTAGTGACACAAAATGAGTGCATGACTCGAGACTGAAAACTTGTGAGTGATCTGTGGAAAAAGCTCAGATTACTTCAATCAGCCCATACGATCTCATCAGGAGAAAAGCGTCAGTACTTGATTGGTTGAATTCTTGGAATGGATTTGTTTTGTGTGTGAGTGTGTGTGTGCGGTGTTTGTGTGTGATTGAGGCGGTGGTCCAGCTAGGCCACAGTGTTGCTATTCACACTGAGAGAAACACGCTGAGTCTCATCAGAATGTGTGGCAGCGTCGGCGTAGGCGTGTGGAGGCTGGTTAAACCACATGTCTCTCTGTGTTCCTCGCTCAGTCTGTTTATTTTCCCTTCCTTTCTCTCTGTCTTTCTCCTCTGCCTTCAGCGCTTGAACTCTTTATTTGATCAATGAGTCCATTTGAAAAAAAAATGTTTCAAAGACCTGACAGGAAACAAAGCAGTCATTAACTTGACAAAGAAAACCTAGTTTGAATTAGTCAAGTGTTTCAGCAGCTACATGACAGAAAAACATGACAAATTTATTGTTCAAATCAATTAGAAACAGAGACTTTGTTTCAGGGAACTTGCTAGGAGAGACGAAAACATTAAATGTTGAAGAGTCTTCACACTTTCCAATTAGAAAAACATTTTACAGTCCCGGTGAAAAATGTTGGCTGGTGAATCAATGAACAGATACTGAATCATCTGTTGGCCACATTGGAGATCAACATCTCTTGGCAGAGGCTGCTGATAACACTGATTGGTCAGCTTTTCTGATACTATCTTGTCTCTAAAACTACTATTTTTTTTTTATCATGAGTTTTCAGACAAAGACTGAAGACGTGCTTTAAATCAGGGGTGGCCAACCAGCGGCTCGCAAGCCACATACAGCTCTTTGCCTTTCGGTGTGCGGCTCTTTGATCCATTCATTATTGATGTTGTGAGTAGTGGTGTACCAATCAAACTATATTTTTGATATATTGATGTTGTGATCAGTATTGATCAATACTTGGGTGATGAGATTGATACTTAAGTTTCAGTTTCTTTTCTCGACTTGCAGATGTGCTCATAGCTATCAAGATAGATATCTGCAGTAAAAACAGAAACTAGTCTTTTCATCTTATGTCCTTTCGTTTGTGTGCGAGAGGAGCTGTGTTTTTGATGTGGCTCTTTGTAGTACCACTGTAATTTTTGTGGCTCTTGGTCTATGACTGGTTGGCCACCCCTGCTTTAAATGGATATTTTGCTTGAACCTTGAACTCTCCATATATTAGTTTCAATTTTCAAAAGCTATTTGACTTAAATGTTGTACATGCAAACTGAGATGAAGAAGTTGGCTTGTCATGGGGAGAGTGAGCCAAATGAACTGGGCTTTAGGCAGTGGTGTGCGGTCTGGGGAGGCAGGGGAGGCAGTGCCTCCCCTAGGCTAACAAGAAAAAAAACCCTTTTTTAAAAAAAATATATATATATTTTCAGTTGTTCGTATACAATTTGTGATAATTAAAAAATAAAAAAAGGAAATTGCTGATTTGTCAATAAGAGGGAGGCCAAAAGAGGGGACGGACAGCGTTTCGCGCTGGCTTCATGCTTGTAACGTGCGTTGGAGGCAGAGACTCAGAGAGAGAGAGAGACCATTTACTTGAAATCACAACGCTTTGCAGGTTCGCGCATGCGTACGAAGGTCTATCGCTGATTAACGTGGGCATCGATGAGGCACAGCGCTTCTCTGCCTCAGCAGGTTGTAATACCGCACCCGCTTTGAGGTCTCGCAATAGTTTGTTAGTACAGACGTTTAATAGAGTATACCGGAGGTGTCTGGCCTGTGTTCTTGTGTTGTTGAGATACGGGTTAGTATTGTTCGTATTTTGCTCTTGCTCCTGTGATGTAAATCCTGTAGAAATGCAGGTGAACGTATGTTTTGGGTTTTAATTGGTATTTCGTCTTGTTAACTCCGGGACTTCAGTCTGTCTCCGAACCGTAGATGGGAAAGCTGATTAACATTTATTTACTTGGCTCGTTGCTGGTAACCGGTGTCTATGAGTCCGGGCCAAAGTGAAGGAAAAGACTAAAGAAGAGGGAAAAAAGGTGCACCTTGTGCACAGCTGCACATTTATTGAGGAAACAAAGACCAAAATAATGTGCTCCCGCCCCACACACACACTATGCATGCACTCAGACCGTCTCTCCTGCTATGTCCCACGCACACACACACACACAGCACAGACTGTCACCGCGTTAAAGGGGCAGGGCTGGCCAGTAACAGTTTGTATTAGCAAATGTGAGCAGTGCACGGTGTATATATAACACATACATATAGAAATTTCAACTTTAGCTGGGTGCCTGCCTCCCTCGTCATGGACCTCACCGCACGTTACTGGCTTTAGGGTTGAAGCATGCCTAAGCATGGTACAGTTTGCGAGTGTGACCGCAATTGTGCCCTGTGAGCACAATTCACTTCTCTGCTTTCTCGCACTTAAGAGAGATGAGCTTCAGCATGGTCTACTTCATGGACAAGCACAAACACGCAGACATGATGTGTGATCCATGACTTATGCTCCATGGCGTATGATCGCTGTGACTGGTCCTCTCAACAATCATTTCAAACAATAGCGAGGGTGTTAGAGGACTGAGACCAAAAAAACTAAACACGATCAAAAAAGTTTCTAAAAATCTTTAAGTGTTCTTTGTGTCTCATTTTGCTGACTCATGAGATCACGCTCCGTGTTAACAGACGCTTCACAGTGATGTAGGCGGGCCATACAGTATGGCCAGTGACTGCGTCCTGAGACAAAGACCAAAAGGGTATCATATTTTTAACCCTTTCATCTTGATTGGGTAGTGTTATCAGATGCTGGCCAATACAAAGCACAAGTTTCCTGCAGGGTATTTGTTTCACAGACGTCTGAAACAAGCACCATCTCTGTCTTTGAGGGGTGATACAAATGCAGAAATGTAAAATCTCCACCGCCTGGAAGCTTAACATCCATGTTTGAACCCCCATTATACATCAGAGTTAAACATGTTTACGATCTGTTACAAAAGACAGTGTTAGTCTGAATTTTCCAATCCTTGATTTAATGCTTTAGGATTGAGTTTTGTGTTTTTTTTAAATTATATATCTGTTTCAATGATTTCAGGATGGAAAAGCCACACATACATTTGCATAACTATGACTACGGTTGAGTTAACTGACATGAGAATTGGTTGTAAATGCTTTTCCAAGAGGCCAATAAGAGATCTCAGCTGCACCTTCCTACCTGTGTCTTTGCTGACTGAAGGTTAGGTTGAGTCAGCATGTGGCAGGAGATACTGTTGAACTTTAATCACACCTCTTCAGAAAACCCAGGGTAAAGTCACTAGGATCACTATCATAGCTCGGCACCTGTGGGGACAGAGTCTTCTCTGTCGCTGCTCCCTCCCTTTGAATCTCACTCCCTCAACACATTTGTGACACTGGTGACCCCACCGCCTTCAAGACTAAACTCAAAACTCACCTATTTGGCACCACTTTTAACTTCAACTAACATATCTCAGTCATGACCTTGCTTTTCCATGCACTTTTTTAACTGTTTTTGTCTTGTTTTTTTTTTTTTTTTTTTAATATGCATGTATTTTACTGTTATTGCACTATTTTGTATATTTGTATCTGCTTTAAATTTGGGCTTCTTTGATCTTTTGAAAAGCGCTCGATATAAAATTATTATTATTATTATTGTTATTATTATTATTATTATTATTATTATTATTATTATTATTATTATTATTATTATTATTATTATTATTGTTATAACTATTATTATTATTAATATTATTATTATTATTATTATTATTATTATTATTATTATTATTATTATTATTATTATTATTATTATTGTTATTACTATTATTATCATTATTATTATTATTATTTTTATGAGTTGGAGTCTTTGGTTTAGGGGTTTCCTTCCTGGTCATAGAAGTAATTCACATGCAGTTTCTAAAACTGCAACAGCAGTGCATCAATTGCTCCACAGGTGTTTTATTGAATCAAACCCTAAATACTGTTTTTGCAACTAGTAGAGGAAATGAGACAGAGCAGTTAAGAACAGTTAGGACTTACATGTAAACTGGTTCCACATCTCTACATTCCTCCCCAATTATTCAAATACCACAAGATAATGGAGCCAAAATGGGAATTCTAGTCAAAATAATGCAAAGATGACTGTATACTAACTGCACGACCTTTACCTAATGTGCTCACCATATCAGCAGTGTCTGCTCAGATGTCTTTATGAGTGTTGTTTCCTTGAAACCACACAAATCTTTTGGATTGGTCTGATTTATCAACATTAAATTTTTAGAGAGCAGTAGGAACAGCTAATACAACAAACAGCAGGTGCGCATTTCTACCTGTACACAAGTTTTTCATGTAGGGTTGACTGAAAAGATGTGAAGTGTTGTGCACAAATTTTAGGAATAATGTTTAATGTGACCTGTCACCAGGAGTGAAAGAAAAGAAGGGGAGGAGTAAAGGGCTGAGGGGCAGATTAAAAAACATTGTCCAAACTAAAGACAGAGAAACAAAGCAAAAATAAACCACATTTAGTAAAAAAAAAAAAAAGAATGTTGAGTTATAAAGAAGCCAGTGGAAAAGTTACAGGGAATGAGTGCTTCTGTTATTTTCTGCTCCTTCTTAGGATACCAATGGAGCTAAAGTAAATAAAATGTAAATGTTAATTCAACCTGCAAGTTGGCTGATAAGAATACTGTTGCCATGGGAGTGCCACAGACCACTGAACCTTAGCTGTAAACATGTGAACACTTTTTAAATGATTAAACCATCTTCAAATCAAAGCACTGGCTGCTGCAGTTTAAGCGTCTATCCTTTGTAAATGAGGCTGTCGTCCTTATGGCTGTGGTCATTTGTTCAACTCGCAGCCCAAACTCTTCACTGTTGTGTCATCCCCCACCCTTTACTCCCCCCAATTCCTCGGTGATCAAGATAAAAATGTGTAAAATAATAACTTTTTATCTTGATGTCAGCCAAGGTAAGAAGTCAAATGTCAGAAAGAAACATAAGTACTTAGATACTTCATAATAAATCTGACCTTTATAGGACTCAAGGACTAGTGATGTGAGCCAAAAAGACTCTCAATTCAAGGACTGTTGCATTTACTGATGAGACTTGATTAATCTGGGGCATCTATGTTTGCTTGATGTCAAAACATCTTAGTTTCAGCAACACAAAGTTCAATGAATACATCTTTATTTACTTCAGTATCCATGCAACACTTTATGTCAGAAACTTAAAACAGAAATGGCATTAACCCTGACACAACAGAGATTGTTACAAATCATCTAAGTGCAATGCTGTTTTCTCATGTTATGAGTTTAGCAAAGACAGTAATTGAAAAATAATCTGATGAACAGAATCAAAACTTTCATAGGTTCTCTAAAGTGATTACACCATAAATGTTAAGGCAGAAAGTGATGGAAAGAAACAACAAGCACGTATGGTGGGATGGAGATGGATGTGTCGGGGCTTTTGTATCATAAAATAAAAGCCTCATTGTTATGATCTTTTATATCTATTTACTGAAAGCAAAAGTGTATAACAAAGCTTAAATATAAAAACTGAATAAATGTGGATTTGACTGCTGACATTAATCTGAACTGAGTATATTTTTACTTACATTTCACACTTTCACTCTCTATCTGTCACACTGTGAGGAGAAGTGCTTCATCTTCTCATATCTCCCTCTCCCTCCCCCGTTTCTCCCCCCCTCTCTCTGCAGATGTGATTCACACAGTGGGGCCGATTGCACAAGGAGGAGTTGGAGAGGTGGAGAAAAAAGCCTTGAGGTTGTGCTACAAAAACAGCCTGACAACAGCCACCAAAACTGAAGCCCGATCTGTGGTGAGAATGGATGGATGGATGAGAGATGAAGGAATGTGAAAGCTGGGACAAATAGAGAGAAGAAAGAGAGAAAACTTGCAATAAAAGAAGAAAGTCGGGTCATGTTAAAAACCCTGAACAGAATGCTAAAAGAAATTTCATCACATAGGTACTTAAAAAAAGTGTGAGTCAGACTGAGATCGATGGAGAGGAAAACTCGAGGGGCAGAAGGGATTGTTGAGTGTATGAAGGTTTTAGGAATCACATCAGGCAGGAGGTTTCACAACCACACAAGGTGTTAAAGTCAAAGAAAACAACAAAGCAGCACAAAACAAGAGAAGTGTTCTGAGCAGAGAGCAGATATCCACCAGGGTTTTTTTTGTAGGGGAGGGCTTGGATAAAAAAGCAAATATGATTTATGGCCTGTGAGTGTGCATGACGTAGTTAAATAAACACATCACACAAAAAATACACTGTACTTTCCTCTCCCAGTCCTAAACATGAAAGATGTTGCGTGTCACAACGGAAAAGTAAATATTGTCCTGTCCATTATTTACCCAGCAGAGAGTGCTGAAGGGGTTTTGGTGCCTTTGCTGCTGTTCTCCCTGCCTTGGTTTCTCATGCACATAAAAGAAAGAGCGTACTACTGCAGTCTAAGTCAGCAGGTGGAAGGGCAGGAAGCTCCCAGAACAGAGCCATCACACCAAACATTGTTTGTGGCAGGAAAAATACTCAATTATTTTGACATGAGTGGCTTTGACTGCAATTTAAGCCCGCTTCACCTAATTGCAAAATCTGCTTAAGCTAGCATCTAAGCACCAGTATTCGTCTTATTACTTGTCAAGTTAGTCATTACGCTTAAAACTAGCCTCAGCATCATTAAGAGGATATGAATCTGATTTCATGAGATCGCGGGCCAAAATTTAACACTTATCTGATTGTTTTGATTTTCAGCAACAGAAATGTCCTTGACAAGTTTCCGTAAAGATGAAAAATTTATTTCTCTGAACTTTTCAAACAAATTTTGTTCGCTTCACTGGCAGCCATTTATCCTCATTACAACAAGGCAATTGCTTTGGCTCGTAATATTTTGAAGCCGAATTAATTTCCCTAATGCCCTCTATAACATCAGGAGGATCAGACCCTACCTGACACAACAGGCCACGCAGCTTGTGGTACAGGCCCTTGTGATATCACGCATCGACCACTGCAATTCCCTCCTAGCAGGCCTCCCTGCATGTACATTTAAACCTCTGCAGATGATCCAGAATGCAGCAGCATTTCTGGTCTTTAACCAGCCCAAAACAGCACACATCACCCAGCTGTTAATCTTGCTTCACTGGCTTCCAGTAGCAGCTCGAATCAAATTCAAAGCTCTTCTTCTGGCTTACAAAACTTTGACAAGAATGGGTCCTTTTTACCTGGGGTCCCTCATCCAGGTCTTCACTCCCTCTCGCCCACTACGCTCTGCTTGTGAAAGACGCCTGGTGCTCCCAGCCCAGCGCAGCTCCAAATCACTAGCCAGACTCTTCTCCTCTGTTGTGCCCATTGGTGGAACGAATTACCTAACTCTTTACGATCCACAGAGTCCCTTTCTACTTTAAAGAGATGTCTGAAAACGTATCTGTTCAGTGAACACATGTGCACTTAATCTGACCCTTGCACTTAATTGCACTTAATGGCAGCACCCGCAGCCAAATTACTTGTAGCACTGATGTTGCACTAACTAGGTTTTCTTTCTGTCTAAATTCTTGCTTGTGTTGTACGTCACTTTGGACAAAAGCATCTAAATGAAACTGAAACTGTAGAATTTCTGAACTTCCTCAGTCATTGTAGCTTAAACTTATCATGATGAGACACTTTGACAAGAAGTTAGACGTACGCTCGATAAGAATTATTTTTTGTCATATGAAGAGGTGTTTTTTTTAGATACAAGCAAAATTCTCTGTAGATCTCTATTTGAGCCACATCAAGGCCAAAATAAAACTACAAAGACAAGGTGAGGGTTATTTTGAACCAAGATGAAGTGATAAATTAACTGGTTGAGGCATTTTAGCCTCTGGCTGACATTACTGTATCACTGAAATCACTTCTGCTGTAATGTGGCATTAAATTGATACAAACCAAACCTTTATTGTACCCTCAGGAAACACGACTGTGCCTATTAGAGACAGTACTCCAACCAGGCAACAGGACCTGTTTGTGAGACTGATGCAGGAGCTTCAGTAACACATGTGTTTGGATGCTCATTTCCACCTCAAAAATAAAAATCGCTGAGACCCTGTCCATGTTTCATTCACTCCATGATTCTAACTTGGATCAGCAGCCGCTCTCAATGAAATATAATTCAATATACTGTGAATACTGGAGAGGTTATTCAACATGAAGAAGGAAAGGCACAGAGAAATCATTAGGCTGATGGATAAAGTATTATTGAAAATAAGCTTCGGACAGACAGATAAATAGACAAGCATTTAAGATGCCCTCAGCATTTCTGGCAGGGATAACTCAGTAAGAGGTTCATCTAATGAGAATTATCCCATGTAGGCTGTGTGAAGGTAATTTGACTTATTAGTGGTGAAATGCAAGCGTAGAATTTAAAGCAGGCTTAAATTTCACCACTAATCCTTTCTCACATTTTATTCCAGAAAAAGCCTGAAATATTTACATGCATTCCTTCCATGTTTTGATTGATGTGATGTGTCAGAAATCACAAATTTACATCCAACTAACCCCGTCCTTATACAGCCTAAATCAGCTGCTCATCATTGCAACCCAACCTCGACAAAAGCGCTCCTGCTTTCTTACATTTAGCCCTTTAAGCCCTGTGGTTTAAGTTAACTTCCCCTGAACTTTCATGTTTTCCTTTCGTCTCGAGGAACTTGTGAGTCATGTCTGCTCTCACCTTGAGTTGCCAGCTTCACAATCTGGTCAAATGCACAGATCTGGAGACTCAGAGAGCATCCAAGCATCTGCTCGTACTGCAGCATTTGACAGCAGGTTGAGGATCTGCCAGATTTGATTTACTTTGAAGTTTTCTGGCTGCTTTTCTCCGCTCTGAAGCAGTGGCTCAGGAGCATGAACCTGCATGACATGTATCTCAATTTCATTAAGTTAAATCCCTCTCCTTGTATATTAACCAACATTTCTTAAACTGTTTATGGCTTAAACCTTCAACAGCTTTCATTTTTAATCATCAATCCGCCTTTCGTGAGTGAGTTTTAAATTACCTGCTCACTGGCGGGGGATTCACAGGAGGAATCAATGTGTGCATATGCTTGAATGTAGCTGTTTGTACGTTTTTCTTTCTGATTAAAATTTCTGTTTACCTGCTGCTTGCCTCTGCTACAGCTTCTGTTAACTTTTAAAGAAAAGGTTCAAATAGTGCCAGGCAGACCAAAAGCAACACTCACAAACTCATATGGGCAGTGAAAGAATTACCTGTAATTTAATAATTAAACTCTGTGTCATTGTAAGGAATCTTGGACAAAAGTTCCTAAATTCAGTAGAAGCTTGTTATCAAAAAGAAATGGATGTCACGCAGAGGTTAGATAAGAAATTGCAAAAAAAGACAACTTGGGACCATAAAAACACTTCAACCTGGAAAAATATCCTCTTTATTTTGCTTATTTGAGAAACATAGGCTTTGTCTGGTCGTAAATGTCCACAAAATATATAAATATAATGATTCATTAAAGGTCTTAATTTTTAAATTCTGTTAAACAGAAAACAGTGAGGAAACAGAAAACAAGGAAAAAGATAAACAACATATTTCCTCGGCAGGATGAGAAAAATAAAGCTCTGAAATTGTTGTCTTTGTGTTTCATGTTGAACATCTTCAGCCCTAAGAGAGTTGTTCAGGATGTAGAAAAACAATCCTGCACAAGCATTCAACTGCTGCAACACAGGAGGCTTTTATTGTAAAATAGCCACAGCGAGCGGTTCGATAAGAGCTGCAGGTGAAGGCTCTTATTGCAACAACTCCTTTTACAAACCTGTCCTGTTGTGTAAACCTTTACATGATTGTGCGCGGCGTGATTGAAGCGGGATGGTTGTTTACTGAAATACCACAGCCTTTAACCAAGTGTTGTGATAAATGCTTCTGAAAAGAAACCACAGAATTCACCAGTTCATCCAATCCAGAGCTGCTCTATCTGGACGGCATCAACTTTAAGTGTTGACAGCTTTTACAAACCTGTAGGCCATTTGTTCTGCGGTCTTTTAGCTTTATTCGACGTCGCTGTTTCAACGATATGATTCATGGTTAGACCTGAAACAGTTCTCAAATGTCTGGATGATTGACAGTTTGGTCTTTAAATAGATGTGAAAGTATAGGGGAGAAAAGTAGGCTGCCATTGGAAAGGAGAGACTTCATAGGATCCAGCTGGGAGTGGGATGTGTGTGTGCGTGTGTGTGTAAGTGTGTGATAAAAGCTGGTTGTTATGTGATCAGCAACAAACTGTAACCACTTTGTCTGTCTACTTTCCTCCGCAGGCTTTCCCCTGCATCTCCACTGGAATCTACGGTCAGTGTGTGTGTGTGTGTGTGCGTGTTTGTACAAAAGCACCATATTTTTATCAGTTAAGTGTTGTGTGCTGATATGCGTGTATGTTGTCAAAATTTTCAGATTTTTATTCCAAGTATTTATTTGTTGCTTGAGGCTTTCTCCTCATCCTGGTTCTTTTTTCAGACTGAGGAGGGAAAAACATCAATTTCTATAAAACAACACCAAATCTGTGTGTGCCAGGTTACACACTGTGAGTCCTGGCTGTGATTTCCACTGTGCGCTTGTTTCCAGTATCAGTCTCTTCTGTTTAACCAGAGTGCCGAGCTGCCTGATGCCACTTGTCACATTATCTCCTGCCACCCAGGGGTGGTTCTCCGATTAAGGCCTTGGATTAAGACCAGCAGATTAAGATAGATTAGGCCAGAGATTGTGTCAGATTGACTGTAATCCCCCTTCACACTGGCAGGGGAGAGAGTTAAGGACAGTACTTACACACTCCCTGGGGTGTGAGGGCAGCTTGTTGACACTTCTCAGCTTTGTGAGAAAGAGGAAGAGGAAGAGGACAGACGCAGAGTGATTGGGAAAAATGGCTTCATGGCTCTCACCTGTTTCTTACTGCTAACAAGCGTAGCCTCCTTTTTAAAACCTTTAGAGCAATTCAATTCTTTCTCTTAGATCTCATTTTTATAGTTGTTGTCTGTTGAAGAGCAATATCTTGATTTCTAAACAGCTTTTGAAGAAACCTTTCACCACATCACACCAACCAGTTGTTGAAATTCAGAAATTATCAAATGATGCTTCCATCAATAAAGTGAATCATAAAAGTGGCTTTTAAATTCAGCTACTAAACACCCTCAGAAGCCATGAAACAAACCACTGAAAGGAGAAAATATCCTCATTCCACCTCAAAGAAACAAGGTAATTTTCCCGGCAGTGCACACCCACACACTTATTCTCATCAATCTGGCTGATTATAGCTTGTTACTGTTTAGGCATGAGGTGCTGTATAGGGTCACTTCACTCATTTTCTGATCCTAACAGCTGAAACATTCTGGATGTGATTTTCAGCCTTAATTATCTTCTGTGGAAACATGTTTCAACACTCAACAGTTTCTATCAGTTTTAGGATGGTGGGAGGGTAAGAACTAAGATTTTGACATTTGAGACCAGTGTTTAACTGCTGCATATATCAGAGAGTGTGTTAGGAACAGATCAGTAGTAAATGTTAGATTTTAGAGAAGTACTATGGGTATTTAATGACCCCTCTGATTTTTGAAGTGAATTTTAGAACATTTTTTTTCTTTTGCAGAGACAGAAAAGCATAAAAGATTGGATACTATTGGAAGAAGAAAGTGAGGAAAGACTTGAAGCAAAGGGCAAAGGTCAGAAGTCAAAGCAATAGCCTGAGCTATGAGGTCCATAATCTCTATAGGGTGTGCACTTCATCTGCTTAACCCAACCAGAGCCTGGACGTCGTTCTTAAACATGATTTGAAAACTTTGGACTCAACAGAGTATGATGCTTTTTTAACTGTTGTAATGTGGGCAGAAAAAATGAAAGTTTTTCATAGCTTTAGAAATCCTGTTGAAACACATTGATGTCACATAATTAACTTTAACAAGCTTTCTTGCATCAAGACATGCATAAAATAATGTTTATGCTAGCCAAGAATAAGCATGCTCTGTCACAAGTGTTTTTTTTGGCATACTGGCCTCTGACTTTAATCTTTTCTTAGAGTCTTTATCAAACCAAATCCACAAAAGACCTAAAAATATGTTAAATACTTACTAATAAGTTTAAGAAAATGGAAGAAAAACAAGTATAAGTGAGTACTTTTAACAATGTTCCAAACCATCCTCACTAGGTTTCTATGCATTTTAATGCTCAGATTATTTTTTAAGGATTGACCAATTATAAGAAAGGTCATATGGCAGCTGTTAATGTCTTTAAATTCAGTATGAGAGTGGTCTACGGGTGATTATTAGCGGCTGCAGTTGTTAATTTTAGTGGGGGGTAGTTTCAGACGAGCCCCTAATGATGAGCGAGCAGCAGGCGGTTGGAGCGTCAGTAAAGGGCATATGTAAAGTTTCACAGCAGACGTTTTGCATTGCACTGATGTTATTGATATTTTGATTGATGCATTAGCTGTGTGAACCAAAAGTGGTGTCTTGGCTTTTAAAGCGTGTGTATGCTAATGACTAGCTGTGATATGATGAGAGAAACATTTTGCCACTTGACATTCAGGGACCACTTGAAAAGAGTGACTTCCAGATGGCAGGACTTCTGCCCTCTCTGCTTCCTCTGGCTGAGACTGCTGGCTGAAGATTCTGAGCTGCACTTTGCTGAAAGACACATGTGACATTTCTGCGTGGGTAGAAGGGAGGACGTCAATCAATACTGGATCTGACACACCTCCAAAGGCTTGCAACAGCAAAAAAAAAGATGATTTTCAGACTTCTATTTTTGGTTATCAGGCATGTTTATTGGTTGATTTCATGAGCTGTTCATATTCAAAGATACTTTTACTAATTTAGTCTTATCAAATTCAAAACTTTTGATTCTTTGTTCTGCGTTGTTAAGGTGTAGCGAGAATGTATTGGTTCATTAATTTCACATCAGATTATGTAAAAGAAGTGAGCATAGAACACTTAAACTCAAGCTTGTAGCTTTTTGGTTGCTTTAATCCTTTAAATGTACTCGTGCTTCACTTATAACTTCTTGATTATTAGAAATTCTTCATGTAAACTGAAATTTACCCTTAAGGCTCTAAACATGTCTCCAGTTTGGCTCCACTACATCACAGCCTCTGATCAGATAGGTGTCTATTTAGGTCAGTGTGGTTGGGCTGTGTCCCTGCTCCAGCAGGTCGCAGCCACAGACTGTATAATAAATATACATCTATTCTGACAGGAGTCAGGCTATAAAGGTGTGTATGTGGTTTCTGGTACTTCTGGAGCCAGCCTCAAGTGGACACTCCACGAACTGCAGATTTTAGCACTTCTGCTTTGCCTCAACTGAAGTTGACGCAACAGTCCTGTTTTGCTGTATGCAAAAGCTGTGACATTTCAATTAAAAAAAAAAAAGCAGATTAAGCCGGACAGGAAGTCGTGCACAGGAACTACCTGAATAGAGCCAGTGACTTTCAAAACAAAACAAACCTTGTCAAAAACAGAGCTTGACTACAACAAACTGATGTAATGAGTGCAGCCAATCCAGGAGTCAACAGGTTCAAGATTTTTCAGCTGAACATAAATAAAGAGAGGCTTGCTACTCCACCCGTCTGGTGTCCTGCAAGGTGCCGGACTGAACACGCAGCTGCTGTGAGTTGAAGTACGTCGGCAACATGCAACAGAGCAGAGCCAGACCAGAGACTGCACAAGAGTCTCTCTCATTCTGTCCCATTCTACAACTTCCATCCCAACTTGTTAATTCTCTCCATTTTCTCCCTGTCTCAAGTTGATACCAAAAAAATGAATTTTCTTAATTTTTCTCAATTCCTCCTCAATTCCAGTGTGGGACATTTGTTGACCTGGCGTAGACGTGCATCACTTCTTACTGCAGCAGCTCTCTACTCCTTTCCTCTGTCACTCACTCTCTCATTCTTTGCAAGCTTTGACATTTTTGTTCATTTTGTTTGTTGTCTTACTTTTGTTGTGAGGTCTGAAATCAAGAGAAAATCAAAGTATCTTTAAAAATTTCTTACACATTATTTTTATAACAGATCTGTTTATTTTTTATCAACCAGGTGATATGAAAGAAGGGTATCTGGTTATTTTCCACTACCTCTGAAAATCATGTTCTTTTTTTACAGCTCTATCTTAGCACGTATTTGAGCTTCTGGGCTACTTAAGTTTTGTATTGTCTTATCTTATCTCAATATTTATGTATAATAATAATAATAATAATTATTATTATTATATTTATTTAGTCATTTATTTATTACAATATCATCAGTCTCTACATTTCTGGGCTGTTTGGATTGGGTTTCTGCTGGTACCAAATGTGTAGACAATGATCAACATTTTCTGATATAATCCATGTGAACATTTTACAGCTTGATGAATTCATTCCTTCAAACACATTCCCCACACCTCAACTCAATTGGAATGTAAATGGAGATTTGAAATAGCTGAGAGAAAAGTGAAGCAGGTGCTAAAACGCTCGATCTGCACACACAAACACAGAGAGATAAAGAGTGAGAGTGAAAGCACCTGTGCAGGCGTCAAAGTCGATTCATTAAAGAAGAATCAGATTAACATACCTTTGCTTGTTGAAGTAATAGAAATGAGAATATTCCCATTTTTCCTCCAATCAAGCTGTATTCTCATTTTTAAAATGCAAAGTGTTTAATCCCTCTATATGAATACTGCATGTGTTTATTTTACTGCTGGAATAAATCAATTTTTCAGCGCCAATTTGTGCCCACATGTTTTCCCCCACGGTCGAGCCCTCTCTCCTGATGTATGGAATAATTACTGGATAATCACACAGTATGTGTTTGCTTGGGCTGAGCAGTTTGGCCACATGATGCATTTTTACAGCCACTGTGTTTAGCATCCAGCAGTGGGGATAATTTTCCAGCACTGAAAGGTCTCAGTTGCCGAATGAATATGGAAGAGATTGTGCAGTCCTCCTCCATCTGTCTCTGAGCTTGTTGTACCCAACAAGTGTCTGCATCTCTACAGAGTGTGCAAGTCAGGTAGAGAGGGAAGTGAACACAGACTGTGGATTGAAGAACGATACCTGTTAGTGCCAAAAACAAACTCGTGCAATCACACCACATGTTTTCTGCAGACTGTGTGTATAATGCTGGCATTGTTTGTGTGTGTGACTGTGCAGGATATCCACCTGAGCAAGCTGTGCGCGAAGCATTAGCAACTGTGAGGGAGTATCTGGACGAACATCATGATAAGGTGGGTTTGCATGCAGATTTGTGTGTGTGTGCGTGTGTGTATGTGTGCGTGCATGATTGGCAATTTTCCACTTCCATTTCCTCTAGGTGTTATTCCTTCCACAGCTGTTGTTTTTGTTTTCTGGTGGGAGTTAGGAGAAGGGTGTATTGAGAAAACACACACACACTGTGACATGCGCATAGACATACATTTAAGCACACAATCCCAAGTTCTGTCTCTCATGCTCGTGGCCAAGTCTGCGTTTTAATTGGCTCCTTACGGGACTAAACCCAACTAACACAAACATACACACACACACCCACATACACACACGAGCTCTCCGTGGAGAAACAGCGAGCAGAGAAAAGACAAAGTGATGGAATAGATGACTGGAGGGGAGGGATGACAGAGGAAGGGGGAGAGGGAGGATGGTGGGGAACAAAAAGGAAACTTTCCAACCAGTCGTTTACATGCTCTAAACTCTCCTCCCCTTCTTCCTCCTGAACTTCCCCAGGTCTCCTCCCACTCCTCTTTTCAGACCGTCTACCTCTCCAAACAGCGTGCCGTATCACCTCCCAGAGAGGGTGTTGACAATGTTATTGTTAGAGCTCCAGTCTCCAGGGTCTCTGCAGCAATACCAGTCGAATGATTCCATCAGCCGCAGCAAGCTCAACAAACGAGCGTTAACATCGCACGTCTCACCACAGAGGCCAACAGTCAACAAAACATAAACGGCAGAAAATAAGACCAGAGAGCCAAATCAACAAAACTCTTATTTACACTCAAACAGTTCCACTGTGTGTTTGTTTAAGGGGAGGAAAAAAAGTTTACTGTGAACAAATGAGAAGGAAGGATAGATCATTTGCATATATATAAAGTTAGAGTGTTCACCAGAGGAAATTGGGTTCAATCTTTAATTGAGGCCCTTTCCATTTGACCATTTTTACAGTGTGTTTTGTTGGGCTTTCTCTGGCTTGAAGTGCTTTAATGTAGGAAATGAAATTGAAAATTACAGACACTGTGAGAGACAAAATGGACTCAAGACACCAGGCAGTGAGCCAGCACTTTGCATCAAGCGTAATAATAAAAACATGAATCATTTATCCCTGAATAAACTGAATGGTAGTTCCCGAGGCAGCTCACGAGTTAGCTCTTACATTTTACCAATGAGATTTACAGTAAGATTCCCAGAACGTTGCTTTGACAACAGCAAAAATGAGGATTACATTTGTCAAATCACCCGTCTCACACAGTCTTTCAAGCCACTGCAATAATACTTTTGATAACATCACATAAATCTTATCAAAAATCTTCATAGAGCTCAGAATTTAATGTGGAAGTGAAACTATGGACACATTTTCATGATTATTTCAGAGCTAGTGTCAACACATCTGACGTCAGGATGTTTGTTTCTGAGAAGTAAGCCACCTGGAGCTCTTGAGAAAAGATGTGTTTGGTGGGACAGCTCACTCAAATGCTCTCTTAGACAAATCTGGCAGCACATGAGGAAATGAAACTTGTAATTGAAAACTAGTAAACACTTAAAATAGTCGTGTTAATATTTGGTATAGGAAACCAGCCCAGGCCTGGCTAAGCCTTGACATCTAGTCACAGTATTCAGAAGCCTGCGGTACAGAGATAGCTCTTAGAAGAAATAAAAAGTCAAGTGTTGTTGCTTTTGTCAAACTTGGCCTCTTGAAAAAATATGTCGTCTTGCAGGCTGTAGGTTGTATCTTGATAGAAAAGGCAAATCTCTTGGAGCTCGGCACTCTCTGCTGATGCTCAGGATTCTCCGTGGGTGCTCAGGCCCAAGGAATGAGACTGATTTATTTAATTAGGATTTCGTGCACTCAAATTATTATTATTATTTTTTTAACCATATGACGTCTGGAGCTCCATTAGTTGTGGTGTTGACTTGGCGAAGCTGCCTCCTGCTCTGCTGCAGTTGCCTAGATTGCAGGACAGGATCTTCACTCCACTTTGTTGATCAGTGAGTTCTGGAAAAAAGCTCCAAAAGCCACCCTAACATCTTTACCCATCATTATTTTCCAGCTCTCAAGACAAGAATGAGATCGATGTTTTTGCTGCAGTGGTTTTGAATATAGAAAGCTAATTTTTAGCTTCAGTGGTAGCAGGCAGTGCAGTGATGTGCTGGTCTCCTTCCTGTGGATCGATTTGACACAACTTGTGTGATGTTGTCCTTTTAGAGTCACTTTTGTTTCTGATGCCTCAGTCATGGGTGATTTTGACAAATTCCAATCAAGCTTTTAACACAGCCGGACAATAACAAATTATGAGAGTATTTATGTTTGTTATTCTCTGTTGCAATAGTTGACACACATGCTAATGTTCACCTCGTTTCATGCAGCAGGTCAATACACCCATCAGCTCTCTTGGCTGAGACGGTACAGACTAACTTCAAAATTCTCTCTGTCAGGCTACGTTAAGATTCAGCACCTGCTGTGCTGTTTGGAAGAAGACTGCAGGAATCAAAAGCAGGATTTCAAGCTGAACAGAGCCTTCAGCTTAAAACCAAGCAGTCATATTGGATGTACTCAAAGGACATTTAAACATTACACACTCCTTTCTGGTGAACACCATCTGCTGTTTAGAGTCCAGTGATATATAAGGTTTGAGAGCAGCTGTTAAATGGACCTAGCTGGTTGTTAAATTTGGGAAAACCATGAATTTGATGCGAAACAGCACGAAAAATACCATTATAAAAAGTGGATGCTGGTTTGCACTGGACTTAATTTCTGCTGGTAACATCAACTCGCCCGTCAGGGCCGTGAAAAATAAACTTTGCTGCCGACAAATGTTGTGTTTGTGAGGAGAATATTCTCAGGCTCCCTTTCCTTTTCAGACAGGCTGTTCCGAGAAAACCCATTACTTTCTTTGTTATTGTTAGCTTTAGCATCTCCAGGGTCTGTGTTGCAACAGTATCAAAATTAGCTCCCCACTGCTACCAATTTCTGGAGGCCATTTCACGTCTCTCCTTGCAAGCGTTTGCTTTAATTCGAATGCACACGGCTGCAAAATGGCTCAAGTGCATGCAACTCGGTGTGGAGGTTTGAGATTCTGAACCTTAGCCCAGGGGATGTAGTTAGTTACCACACATTTCCATATCTTCTCTTTTAGGCTCTATTCAAATTGTGGCGAGTGATGGTAATTGTGTAACAAGCTGGGAGAAAAAAAAACACGAGCTGCAGGCTAACAGGCTGCAGAAATGTCTGTATTTGAAAGCAATGAGACTTAAACTCCCACACCAAGCACAAAGTGTTAGAAACAGCCTGGCTGTAAATCGCACACTGCCTCTGAAACCGAAAAATCTAACCCTTCGTAGAGACATTAGACTGGTAATAATGTTTGTCAGAGTCTGACAAATACAAGCCCTCAGTGGTGCTTATATCCCTGGGAGCATCTTTTTACTGTAGCCACAGTAGCTTTAACCACTGGGCCACACATTATTCTGCTGCTCTCCAGTCCAGACACACAGAATACAACGTGAATATTATGGAGTGCTGAGCATGGATCTGAAGAACACCAGAGCACCGAGCATAAAGACGGTTTATTGCTGTAAAATAGCTGCACTTACTCCTCTATTGTCTTTATATTATTGAAATCTATTGTGTTTTATTGAGTCTAGATCAAGTTAACTAGTGTTTCTCTCACATTTTTACGAAAAAATAAGGGTCTCATGCCAAATACACACACACACACACACACACACACACACACACACACACGCGCACACACATCCATAGACACAAAAACTGCAATACAATACAATGCAGGAGGTGACCTTGTAAACCCTCCAGAAGCTCACAATCTCTTTCAACTTTTTCTCTCTCACACTCACAGTCTGTCTGTCTTTGTACATTCGCAGCACTCTGTCGCTGCCTCTCACAGTAATAAGCATTGTGTTGTGTCATGATCATAATAGGGAGCTAATGGGGAAGTAATGGACTGATGCATTAGCTGCATTCTCCTCATACTGCTGCAGCACAATGTTGCACTCTTAGATTGTTGCCCACGCTATTGATGAATTCACAGTTATTGCATATGCTTGTAATAAAGGGCATGGTTTTCATGTGTGTGTGTGTGTGTGTGTGTGTGTGTGTGTGTGTGTGTGTGTGTGTGTGTGTGTGTGTGTGTGTGTGTGTGTGTGTGTGTGTGTGTGTGTGTGTGTGTGTGTGTGTGTGTGTGTCAGCTGGACAGAGTCATCTTCTGTGTGTTCTTGCCGACGGATGAGAAGCTGTATCAGGACCATCTCCCGCTCTACTTCCCTGCTGGTGAGTTGTCTTTTCTGTCAGACACTAACACTCGCACACACACACAAACACATTTACACACATACTGTACACACACTTCGTGTCTATATACAGTGATGACACTTCAGCTTGGCTCAAATTAGCCATAAGCGTAAAAATTGACACACACACACACAGTGGTGTGATAAATACTTTGCATCATCCACTGTGTGTGTTTTGCCTGTGCATTTACACACGCAGTGCTATTAGGCACATGAGATCATGTAAACATACAACACTGTTAATGAGTTTAATGTTGTTAAATAAGCATTTACTTTGCTGCTGCCACACTCGTACATGGAGTGACTTGATAATCAGTTTCATCCTTAACATTCAGCAGGGCTTGAACCAAAAACATGTTCCATCAGAAGATAACCGCCTGTGATTATTTCAGTGAGGGGAAAAACAGAAACAAATTTCTTCTTGTATTTACTGAATCACTAAAGATGGGTCTTGTAGTTTTTTTCTGTTTCTCAAATACTTTCCAAAAGTATGAGTTGTATCAGGATGAGACCCCAACCTTTCAGGGGTACATCATGATTTAAAACACATTCTCAGTACCTAGTGTTGTCATCCAAACATCACAAGTGACAGCACATACGGTTATGTTACATTACATCTGGTTTTTAAAAGCTTCTGAGACATGCTAAGTTACAGAGTAAATGTAGTCATGGAGGCAAAAATGTACAGTGTGCTCAGTCTTTTGCCAGCTTTCCTTGACTTTAAAGGGGCTGTGAGGAGTTTGAAAGTGATCTTGAAAAAGTCTCCCTTCTAGATATATCCCTGATCATAAACCACACTTTAAAGTTAGATTATCAGCGCCAATATTGCTGGTTACATATTATTTTAAATTGCTACTTCTTGGCCTCCTGATCAGGTCGACCAGGACCGGATTGATCTAAGGCACGTCTAGGTCTCTATGACAACACCACGCCGGCTGACAAAGTTTAATAGAGAGAAGAGATAAAGCACAGAGATCTGTGTTTTCTCTGCTAAAAATGATTTCTGTGACTAATTTTATTGTAATGGTGGACACAGATGTCTAACTGTCTGACGGAAAAAGGGCAGAGGAGCAGAAGAGGAACAGGAGCTAATTAGCCTCTTGCTGGGGCTGTATTACTCTATAACATGGGGGCTAAACTGTTTGTGATAATGTTCATTCCAACCCACAGTCAGTAGTTATTCTGCAGTTTTCTGTTCAAACCTGAGAGTCTATCAATAAAATAATGAGTGAGGTTACGTGAGCTCTGCTTGGTAGATGACTGGCAGGACATAGCTAACCAGGATTCACTTGTGTTACAAATTACGGACATGTTGTAGAGCACCGGGCTGTCAGCTGTGCTAAATATTAACAGCTACTAAACTACTTAAAAACTGACAGTGTTTTGTTGCTGTCATGTTAGCCCACAGATACATCAGAGCACTGGGCTCATGATGTTGCTAACTTATAGCCGACTGCTACAATGTTTGCTTGATGTCACGTTTCAAACTGTAGCGCTACGTAACTATAGTGATAAGTCCCTTACCTCGGCGCGTTGTATCCAGTGAAAAGTTGTCTTGAATAAATCCGGACCACAAGGTGACGAGGAAGTGCAGTTGAAACAGATCCTCCTCATAGCATCTTTAACCTACAGTCATAAAATCTGGATATCAAATTCTTGTTGATAAATGAATAAATGGTGCTAATTTTGACCGAACATTAAACTCCACAAAAGAATTAAGAGTTGAAGCTGCCATTCTGTGATTGTTAGGACTGGGTTTATTAGATAAACAGCTTGTTAATTCTTCCGTCTGTTCAATCAAATCATGCTCCAATATCAAATGTGTAAAAAAAAAACTTTGCATGTTATGGACAGTGTTAAGATGATCTCAGTTCTCAGTCAGTTGTCTGAGTTTTTGCTCCGTTTTGTTTATTCTTTTATTGAAATTGGTTTATTTTTGTAGCCTGACCAGTTGCTGCTGCTCCTCGTTCAGGTAACCAGCATGGTGTGAATATAAGAAATGTGACATTTGCATTGTTTGCTGGAACATTAATACTCAGTCTGAGATGTGTTCACCTCTGAGTGAGATGTACAAGTGTTTTTTCTATTTTTGCTTTCTCATGTGTGAGTTATTGGCACTGCTGGCCCGAAGTGCAAGTTTAAACGGCACAGTGGAAGAAAATGTAAAGCATCCTTCTTGTGGAGGTGAAAAGTGTCCTGTTTTAAAGAGAATCAAACACTTAAAGCCCATTGTTTCCCTTCAGTCTGTCAGTCCCGCCCCCCCTCCTTTTTATAAAGCTCTAAAAAGGGGCTTCTGAGCCATCATTGCAGATTGATCTGAACGGTTAAATGAAGTTTAGCAAATACGTAAATTTTATGTTGGCTCAAGCTGTGACATGATGACTTCACCCATTTGTTTTGATTGCGCTGGTGATTGATAGTGTTGTAAAGCTGAGCAGTCTGGGCTCCTAAGCATGATCAGTCATTCACTCAATTATTCAAATCAAGCATTGGTATTACAACAGCAGCCTTAACCTCTAATGTCTTGCTTTACCACTGCTATAAATCAAACTCACCTCTAGCCTCCAAAACATACAGAGAAAGCTTGACGCTCTCATGCTCTCAGCTTTTATAAACATCTGTTTATTTCATCTGATGAAGCACACAGCTGCAGTCAAAGCACCTCTGAATCAACAACACAACCCCACTGCTGCTTCTTAACAAATCCTCCATGTATCCGTCTTCAAACAGCTGCACCCTCCTGCTTATAGAGGACTAAAATTCACCGATTCAACCCAAGTATTTCAGATGAAGCATGGTCACTCAGTCTCAAACTGTAAATACACTAGGGCAGCAACTAACGATTATTTTAGAAATCGATTCCTCTGACAATTATATTTATGATGATTCATCAATGAATCAAAAAAAAAAGGATGAAATGCATAATAGTAAAAATCAAAAAAACAAATATGCAATGTTATTTTAGTTGATGGCTATTGTTTGCTTAAAGGTTTATACAAAGAAACAACACTTATAAACATAGTTTAAGCTGATTAAATGCTGAATTTATAAAGTAAAACATATGACATGAATGTATTGTCACTTACAGAATCAATAGTATTGGTAAAATAATAGAAAATATATTGTTATGTCATCAGGTTAAGAACTTAGTGGGCCAAAAAGGCAAATAAATAAAAATATGTCCTCACTCAGCTTGAAATACCCACAAACTCTGGATTTTTTTTGGACGAATGGTTTCTCCGGCTCTGCCATTATTCACATGTTTACTGGTTTCCTCCACCTTCCTGCTCAGCTCCTCCTCCATCATGTTCATCTGTTTACAAGTCACACATAGGGCCTTTTTCAAACCGCCCCCTACACACTCTCCCTACCCACTACCCCTCTGTTTGTGCGTTGAAAAAGGCCCATACAGACCAGGTAATCTACACTCCAGTCAAGTAGGGGGCGGTAATGCACCTTCAGCTAGTTACAAACTACTAAATAATTTGACAAAAAGGAAGAAGACATAAAAACTGAAGATAGACTAAAGTCGCGTTTCCACTAGGTAGACCGGTTCGTCTCGGTACAGCGCGCATTTTGCAGCGTTTCCACTGACTCATCCCGGGACAGATCCCCAAAAACTGAGACGAGCCGGCCTACTTTTTTGGGACCCTTCCGTATGGGTGCCGGACTAAACCGATCCGGAAGGTGGAGCAACACACTACAGACTGTTGATTGGTCAAAAGAATCGTCACTTACCCCGACAGCAGCTGCATTTCTCCTGGCGGCACACAGACTTCTCTGAAACAAACTTGATTGCACTTTGTATCAAGGAGCTACATGCTAATCACAGAGAGGACGAATGCTGCATGTCTTCCATCTGTGCTCTTTGTTTACTGTGCTGCTTCTTCTTCTTCGTTGGATTTAATAGCGGGGTAAACTGCCACAGCTATTGTTTAACAGTTGCGGCTTTCGGCATCCAGCTTACACGCCGCCTACCACGAGAGGGCACAGTTTGCTGTGGAAACACAAACAGTATCAAGCTTAACTGTGCCAAACCGTGCCATGATTTCTTCAAATTTTATCGGTTTGTCATTGCAGCCCTAAATACGCACAGGCAAACAAAAAAGATCAGCCAGATGTTGGTGAAGTAAACAACTGTGGACCTGAAACCATTGATTTCACCCAGTCTTTGTCTCTGCTTTACTGATCCTAGAAAGAAGTCTGGATAATTAGGCTTCATTTGTTTTTTACCTCAACTTCTCCAGAGTTGAGTGACAAAAAGAAAAGTATTCCTGAATTAAGAGAAACAACAAACGGCACAGATGAAAAAAAGCAAACACACACCTTCACACATTGTGCTATCATCTCAAGCCTGGCAGATAGGCACAGAGAGCACACGCAGTGATGGGGGGAGCTGCTGCGTTTCATTCAAGCGAGAGAAGAGAGTGTCAGTAGCAGCTCCACTAACATTATGAAACCCCAGTGGCATGTTAAGCATTAACACACAGGTTAATAACAGTTAAAGCTTCATGCATTTACAGTGATGCAAGGTTTCTAAACTGTGTTTGTCACTGGCATGTTTTAAAACATACAGAAAGGAAAAGACTTTTCAAAAACGATACCACAGTACATTAGGCAAAATAAAAACCTCCGAAGACGTTAGAATTTATGCATTTTACTCTGCAGACGAGGGGCTGAAGAGGGACAAGAGAGCAAAGAAGGGCAGTCGATTAAAAATAAGAGCAGAATCCAATCAGCTCCACGGCTGAATCTCTCACATAAGCTTTAAACTCAGACAGTGGGTTAAGAGTCTTAATATTTTTATCTTTTTGCAGACAGATCCAACCAGAAAGTGTCCGATACCAGAAAGGCTTTCTCTCCTATTTCAATTCCAGCAGAAGACAAGATCAATTGCTAAAAATAATGGGTTCTCAAGCCGTGATGCCCTTGTACTCTCTACTTTATATTTAAAAGCAAAGTTATTATGCAGGCAGTTTGCTAATGAGTTTTGTAGATAAAATGTAACATCGCCAAGCAGAAGTGGCCATCTGACACAAACACACAATGTGAAATTGTGAGTGTGAGCTTAAATAATAAGGCAGAAGTTTTCTTTTTGTCAACAATCCAATAAAAACACATCAGTAGCAGCATTGAACTCATCTCACTGACAAGTATTGTGTCTGTTTGTGCATACATCTTGTTTTTCTCTCTGACTGGAGAGCCTCTGAAATAAAAAAACATTTGGCTCCATGAATATGTCTGCCTCTCCCTCTTAATGCATCATTTACAGAATTTAAGCAGAAATTCTTCCTGAGCAGGGGAGAGACAATAAGGTCACGATGAAGTGAAACTCAAGCAATACTTCTCATTTGACAAAAAAAAAAAAAGGAAGAAGAGTAAGTGGTATTTGAAAAATTTTCTCATCATGTTTGCGCAGAACACTTTGAGTGATAGATGCATCTCAGCAGAATCACAAAGCTCTTGGGGGAAAAAAAGTGATTACATGTTCTGTCAGTCATGTTTGCACACTGATACCCAAACTTTCGCCCGACATTTTTTTTTTTGGAATAGGTTTGATTTTGTGCATATTTTCACATCCGTCCAGGTCGTTTTGAGTGTTGTTTAACTATTCAGAGATGCCACAGGCGACTTGCAACGTCATCATAATCATTTAATGTAGTTGGCAGATTGAAATACACCGCCAGCCTCTGCTCAGGATTGATTGCTTTGTGGAAATTGGTGTTCTTCTTCTTTTTTTATGAGAGGTTCCAGTAAAAGCTAGAAGTGTGTCAAACTCGACCACTGACATCCTGAAATACCCCTGGAGGCAAACAGCTCTTTTTAGCAGCAGTTGAAACTCTCCTTGCTCTTGTCTTGTTTTCAGGAGTAGATGGACCCTGTGTTTTCTTTTTTCTGATCTCAGGTAGAGAACGTACCATCAAATTAATGTCACTGCTTGATGAATCCATATTCCTGTCCTGTTATTTTTTCACAATTAATAGAACAGTATACACATTTGATTCAATGTGCAAGGTTTTTTTTGTTTTGTTTTGTTTTGTTTTGTTTTGTTTTTTTTTTTTTGTTTTTTTTTTTTTTTGGGGGGGGGGGGGGGGGGGGGGGAATCCAAAAAATGCACCCAAAAATACCGGACTTAGTGTGCAAAGGCCTTGCCTCTACATATTCCATCTTGGGCAGCTGTGGCTCAGCGGTAGTCAGACATCTCTTAATCTGAAGGTTGTAGGTCTGAACCAAGGTCCTGTGGTGTCAACATGAGGCAAGACCATCGACTGTTTATAGAGAGGACTGCTTGGCTCCGCCATTTATCATTGTACGGTTTTGAAGCCAAAATACTTCCGTCACAGACGCAGCCATTGTAGCAGTTTGGAGCCAAAGTCAGCGCAGTAGAGACTGTGAGGGATTCAGGGAGAATCTGAGTGAAGCTGGGTGACAAAAATAATAATTATTTTTTTGTCTTTCGAGAGTCTAATCACTTCTTGACTCTACCTCCCGACAAATTTTACAATTCCCCGAAAAAAATACTTGAGAACGGCAGCTGTCAATCATCGTTAAACGTTACGTAAAGCCTCGTTTTTAACCTCGGATAATTAATGAAAATGAAACTTTTCAGAAAAAAAGAGAGGACTTGAATACAGGACAGCCAAATGATATCTTCAAATCACCACAACAATTGGATGTGAGAAACATTTCTATGACGAGTATTGATTTTTTAGAGTCTGACCACAGCTCATCTGGAATAGCTGGAAAGCTGGATTTTTTCTTCAAAGTTATTTTTATTGACTTTTACATTATATACATTAACCTGTACACAGAAAGCTGGATTTTTTAACCTATACTGCAGCCAGCCACCAGGGGGAGCAGTTTTTGTGAAGACCTCACTTCGAGCCGAGCAAGTGGATGTCCATGTTTTTTTACAGTCTATGGGTGAGACATTGAACCAGCTTAAGTGCTGTGCCATCAGTAGGTGAATGTGGTATGAATGAGTCAACTTACCATCACAGGCCACAGATAAATTACCTGACGGTGAACAAAGCAAAGTATTTTACAGCTTCTGTGTCAGTGCCTAGTCTCCAAACTGTCATAAGTTTCAATCTGAGGTTTATCATTAAAGCAGGGCATTCCTCCAAACTGTCAGTCATCCAGCTTTCAACCTTTAATAATAAAAATGAAAAAGTGATCATTAGTGAGTCATAAATACCTTACACCCTTTAAGTAGACCTGGGGAGAGAAGAGTGATCTGAAATAGGTTACAGCAAATGACTGCGTTAAGTCTAATGCGCAAGACGAGACACCTTAAACCTTTTCTGTGACTTGTGCCATATTGAATTATATTCATGCCCTACGTGCCAATACTTCTTTCATAATTTTGTTAATGATCTGTTTGTACTGTATTTAAACATGCTCACGACAAAGTTCCTCTCTCATCTGTCTTCCATCACTGTATCTCGCCAGATTGGCCAAGCAGAGGACACTGCTGACATTCAAGCTTTGATCCACAGCCACGTTAAATCCAGGAGCATCTTTGAAAGCAGAAGTTTGCTGCTGTGACACGTTTTCTAACATTTCACTAACACGCCTTTCCACAATTCTCACTGATTCGCTTTGATTCTGGACATAATTGTGTCTTTATTTTGAGGTTCATCAAAAAAACATTGGCAGTGGATAGGAAAGTCTCTTTTAGCTATTTCCCATCGGTGAATAATTTTCCATGCTTGGTTATGCAGTGAGACATGGTTCAATCTTTTTTTACTGACTCCAATTTAACAGTCTCATCTCTGAAGATTTTAAATGACGCCACACACTTGATGTCCTACATTTCACTCTTTAACAGCAAAGGGTTAATATTGCTCGATCTCCTCTGGCAATAAATCCATACTCCTTTGTCCAACTACGTTGGTAAGAATGACTAGAACTTGATAACACTATTCAGCGGTGTTAAAATGACAAGCTAGCAGACTGAACTACCAAGAGATATGTGTTGACACACTTGCAAGTCCCCTTTGCGCACTAGTAATGTCGTGATTTAAAGTTATTATCTAACATTATTTGTTAAATTCTTAAGTAGGACCATTTATAGTGTGCTTAATCCTTATAAAGTGTTGAATAGAGTACTATAAAATACAATAGTTCTGTTATTGTTTATTTTATTTATATGTTTTGTCCTCCCCCTCATTGTAATCGTTCTCTGCGAGCCAACATAAACAGCCTCACGTGCCAGCTATGGCATTGTGCCCTAGGTTGGCCCTGCCTTAAACGTTTGGTTGATTAGTTACATAGATGCAAATCCAAACACTGGTGTTGTGCCGCGGCCACACCGGACGCGGACTCGCAAATTTAAACCCCCGACTCATGTTCCTGGAGGTCTCCCTGCACTGCAAAAACTGAAATCTTATCAAGTGTTTTTGTCTTATTTTCAGTAGAAAATTCCTTTTTAGACTCAATGTGAGCCAAATTCACATGATCGATCCAGAAAAATGTCTTGTTTAAAGTTATTTAAGGACAAAAAAGGAGGTCTGAATTGCTCGTAACCAGTAAAAAAATCTGCCAATGGAACAAGAGAAAAGTTACTTGTATTAAGACATTGTTCTAGTCTCAAGGAAATTTTCAAGCAATTTTTTCTTGTTCCACTGGCAGATTTTTTACTTGTTCATTTTTGTACTCTGATAACTTGAAACAAGACATTTTTCTGGATTGATAAGTTGAAAGTGGCTCATATCGAGTATAATAAGACAATTTTTACTTAAAAAAAGACAAAAACACTTGATAAGATTCCAGTTTTTTGCAGTGTGGGGATAATGAAGGGGTTGTGGAAAGAGAGGGCCGCAGAGAACTTCCATCTTTTTCCCTGGCTCTGTCCCTACCCCGCTCCTTTCTCCTCTCTATCAGGCTTTTACAACTTTTTCGACAAAACTCCACTGAGGAAAACACAGTCGGACTCAGTGAGGACCTGTGCAGGCAAATCCAGCTGGAAACGAATATTTACAGAACTTACCTTTAAAACCTGTCTTCTCAGTGACTTTCACCCAAGCCTGCTCCTTTTTTTCCGGTCTCTGTAGAGTTCACACGTCCTATCCTATAACTCTGGATAATGACACACCGCACAGATTGTTTTCTCCTCTATCTTCTGGCGGGGTTGGAGTTGGAGCAGGCGGCGGTCGACGTCATCAAATCAATGACGTCATGGGTGAATGTCATCCCTGATTGGCTGCCGCGGCACAGCCTTAACACGAATTCGTGTCGAAAGTTCAGCATTTTCAACTCGAGCGTTTAGGCGTCTGACACCCCAAAACGCACCGACACCCCAAACACGCCCCGATAACGCGTCCAACGCGCCGTCCGGGCGAATCAGCGTCTAAACGCGTCTTTGCATTGACTTTGTAATCTCGAAGCAAATTTGCTTTCGGTGTGGCCGTACCATTAGTCATGTAGTGTGAGCCCCTCAGTGTCTGTGCTGTGACATCTTCCCTCCCCGACACCCTCACCCCTTCCATGTGCACAAGTCTTTGAGTTTTGTTGTTATGGTTATGTGCCTATGTACTGAGGTGTTTTTTTCCTATCCCCACACTGTGCCCCACCTACAGGAGCATAGTGTTGTATTTTGCTTTTTTTCCCTCTCCCCCCTCTTGAATTCTTTTTTTTTTTTACATCTAATGTAAACTCTTTCTGGACACGCTGGCTGCCCCCAGTTCTCCCACTCCTGTCCCTCCCCATATTATATGTCACTGTCTTTTTATGTTTCTTAGAAGGAATGAAAGTGAAATGTAATTTCCCCTCTGTGATCAATAAAGAATGTCTGATTCTGATTCTGATTACTGTTCTGTATAAGCTATACTTTACTGCCCAGATCATTGTGTTGTGATTCAAGAAGTACCCTGAATCACCAGCTCTGGAAAATAAACCTTTAGAGGCTTTCAGCTGCTTCTGCTTACATTCAGTGGTAGAGTTTTTAAAAACATTTTTCATTTCATTTTTACAGAAGCACAAGTCGGCCTCAACAAGCCTATTCAGCCTCACAGCTGAAGAGCTTTGTTTTCTTATTTCTGTGATGAAGTTTCTGGTTTCACACAGAGACACAGCATCATCTCCTCACTTGAAACATACAATCAGCGCTTTCAAATATTCTCTCCCAGTTGACAGAAGAGGTTGTTTTTTTTTCCTGAAATGCAGGTGTGTTCCTTTAAAAAAAAAAAGAAAAAGAAAGAAAAGCTGTGCTAGCTGTGGTGTCTTTGTCCTCTAATGGATGTGCAGCAGATTTGGAAGCAGCAGTGAGTGAGCAGCAGTGAGCGGGCAGCAGCGGTGCTTGGCTGGTAGATGGTCCGGAACTGTCTATGTGTGTGTGTGACAGAGCTGCTGCAGGCAGAGCTCCAACTTCCCACTATAAACCTTATGTGTCTCCAAACACCTGGCACTTCCCACACTGGCTGAGTGTTTGGTGTGTGTTTGGTGTGTGTGTGTGTGCATGTTTTGGAGTGTCTTTAGCCATGTTGGACTGAAAGTGACTAATCCTGGTTAACAGATCCCTTTGAAGCAAGCAGACAATCCAAAGGGCTAAAATGCTATTAACGACTGCATGACTAAAGTAAAGAGCTCCTCTCCTTTGTTTAACAAATATCTCTATCTCTCTGTTTCTCCCTCAGAAAACACAACCAAAAGCAAACTGTGAGAGTGGATTTGTCAGGTCTGGTTGCTGGAGTTACACACTGTGACTCTCAGTATCCAGACTCCTGCTTTCTGTCCTCAGAGATCAAGACCTTCATCAGCCGGAAGACACCTCTCCAATGGATGATTGCTTCTTTTGTGCACACTGGCTCTTCTGCAGATGTTGATTGTTTTCCTCTTCTTCCTGCTAATGTCTATATTTACGAGAGGTGTCATAAGAAGGGGGGATAATTCCTGTGAAAAACAGACCCTGAGCTGCACCCTTACTTGACCTTTATTGTCTTTGATCTGTGGTAGCTTCGCATCGAGCTGTTTTAATATTAGGATTTATAGTGTGTTCATGTGTGCGCAACAATGACAAAAGCTCATTAAAACGATTCACACAGGCTCCTGGTGTGTATGAATTGATTAATTCTCGGGATGCGTTTTAAGTCAGTGAGCTGAAGCGTCACTGGGGAAAAATTTACATGAATATTTGTGCCTGGGTTTTTTTTTTTCATCTGTGCACAGACGAGACAGAAAATGCACTTTTAAATCTTAACAAGAATGATGGACAGCAACTCAACACATTTTCTCAGGTGAATAAATGCTAATTAGCTTAGGTTGCAGATTATTCCCATAACAATGAAATAAATCTGATTCTAACAGGTCATATGTCTTATGTGAAAGTATCATGAAGAAGTGAAGTAGGACCAAAGAGGAGCTGGAATGTAAACGTGAAATAAGTGCAGCATTTCTGCAAGGATAACGTACAGTTCAGATGTGTGTTAGATAAGTTGAATGGTAGTGAGTTACGAATCACGTGTCCTGACATACAGAAATAGTTTTAAACTGCAAAAAATAGATACATTTTACCAAGTGTTTTTGTTTTATTTCAGTGAAATATGTCTTTTTAGACTTAAAAGGAGCCATATTCACGTGACCAGTCTAGAAAAGTGTCTTATTTCAAGTTATTTAAAGACAAAAATGAGGTCTGAATTGCTTAAAGCAAGTTAAAAAAGAAAAAAAAGGTGGGGTAAGAAAAATGTGCTTGTCAAGACTAGAATAATATCTTACTACAAGCACATTTTTCTTACCCCACTGGCAGATTCTTTTACTCATAACAAGCAATTCAGACCTCATTTTTATCTTTGAATAACTTGAAATAAGCACTTGTCTGAACTGGTAAAGTGAACTTGGCTCATATTTAGTCTAAAAAGATATTTTTACTGAAAATTAAACAAGAACACTTGGTAAGATTTCATTTTTTGCAGTGTACGAGTAAATACTCTTTGATGGATCACAGAAATAAAATAAATCAAACAAGCTACAACCATGGCTGCACAGAGGTGCAGTGGTTGGCGCTCTTATTTCACAAAAGGTTCCTGGTTTACATCCCTGGCTGGGCATTTCCCCCTCCATTTGGATTTTACATGTCCCTCCCCGTGCATAACCTCCAAAAAAAGGCTCTAAAAAAGATGCTTGTCAGGTTTTTTGATTGCACCAAACTTTTCGATGTGAGCGTCTGCACGTTGTTTGTTTCAGGGACCCTGTACACTGCCTCCTATCCAGCAACAGTTCAGTCAGGCTGCAGCTCCCCAGCACCCAGAACAGGATAAGCAGTGAAGGTAATGAATGAGTAATACGACATGTATGACATGTAACACTCTGCAAGGCGTCTTCTGCGGCATAGACAATTTTGTTCACTATAAACATGATAAAGTTGTTTTTTTGACACTTCAGAGCACAAAATGCATGTAAGTATTGCTCTTAAAGTCAACACAGTTCCACACCCAACGGCATCAAGCTCCATTTGAAGCATGCTAACAAATATATTCTATGACCTCTTAGTTTTGTTTTTGTTTTTTTCCAACTTCTCTGGGAAATATTTGACTTTTAAGCAGCTTAATTCTCCACTTTGTCAACATGCTCGCTGCCAACAATGTGTCGGTTGAGCAGTCACTGATATTAGATATAAGGTTCTTTCTCCCTTATTCAGCTTCCAACTGTAGTAAAACTAAAATATGGTTTAACAGGACCAAGCTGTGAAATTGTTTGCTTTTCTTAAAAAGAGGCCTACATTTTGCATCTAAACAACTCAGATTTAAAAAAAAAAATTGAAGGGCCCCACTTCTTCTACTTCTTCTTCTTATTGCTGCCTTTGAGTCGGCTCTCTGGTCCAGTTGTCCTTAGAAAGCACAGAATTCATTTTCTGACTTATTCACTACTTCCCATTTCTGCAACAGTGTGTTTACACTTGTAGACTTCAGACTCACTCCTGCCTTTGGTTTATGTGTTTTTGCATCATCACTGCCTGTGTCTCATTTCACTCTCTGTACAGTCCTGTTACTTGTTCTCCTCTAATATGTAACCAACTGTTGGTAGTGCCAGTATTGGCATACTGGCTCTACTTTGTATTGAAACTGTTAATCAGCCTTTAGTTCCAATGTCCTCTTGCTGTTGCCACTGTGATTGGTCTGTTCCATGTTATGCATTTTCCATCTGACTTTGCTCATTCAGTATTACCTTCAGCTCTTTGTTTTGTCCATCCTCTCATTTCCTAGAATTCCTGAATCAAACCATGAGTATGTTTCTTGCTGGTTTGTCCAATCACAGTGAGACCAAAGGGAACTGATATGTATGGCTGTTAAACACAAAGAGAAAACAAAACAGGCACCAAGTTAGACTTTATTCAAAGCAGAACTAACTAAAACTGAGTCCTCCTCCAGAACATCAGAGCACATGGTCTGCTCCAGAAAGCCGGCTTTAGCATGAGAGCCTCATCCACCGTCGACCACACCTTTTGCCTCAACCTCCCATTATAACCTCAGTATAAACAAAATGAGTTGCAAACTATATGTTTTAAATGTTTGCAAGTGAAAACAGGAATTGAACCAGTAGTGATGTCAGAATGAGATTGAACCGAAAAAGTTTTTTGGTCTAACATCTGAAAAATAAAAGTCTATTTAATGTGCCATGAGTTCTAAGGAGTTCAAGTGATTATTATACTACTACAAATAGCCTCAACAATTGTTCTCGCATCATGTAGACATTTGAACTGCCTACAAAGATTTAATGTGTGGTAATATCGTAGAGAGTTACAATATTTTAAGCACAGTGAATGATTGTAACGTCTTTCCTGCCAATAATGTTATTTTCCAGTTTTTACTTTATGTGACTTCACTTTTTTTGGACCACCACAGCACCTGTTCATTTTCAACATCAATCATCCACCCCCCCGCCTCCCTCTGTCCTTAATTTCCTTTTGTCTCCATGCTGTCCAAATCCCACCTACCCAGGCTGCCTGTCGGCCCATCAGAACCCACCATATGTGTTTTCATGCCAATGCCACCATGCTTCCCCCTGCAGCACATTTGCATGAGTTTTTAATTGTTTGTTCCAGGATGTAAGCGTCACGTGTCGGCGGGACTCAGGCGGTGATTTGTGTGAAGCGAATTGAGTGTTTAGCAAGCCACTGTCCCGCCCCTAGACTCTCATCTGCCAACAACCATCTTTATTGATTTCAAACAATCTGCCACAGAAGCGCAGACGCATGGGGAGCAGGGAATGGGACAAAGAAAGGAGAGGGACAGTAGGGAAAAATAATAAACTACAAAGGATATCAACAGGAAATTGGAAGAATGCTCCTTTTTGTCATAAAGCTTCATCTGTCGCAGAGGGGATTGTGTGTTCCTCTTCTGAGCCCTTTGGTTCCCTCCCTGTCTGGGTCTCCGATTCTTCTCCTCCCTCCCCTTCCTCCTCTTAAATGTCTCGCTGTTTTTACTCTACAGGATGGTGGAAAAAATAAACAGATGGAGGAGGGTGGGATAAAGAGACAGCAGAGGAAGGATGTAGGAGTTCAAACTGAGAGAGGGGGAGGAGAATGGGTGGGGATGAGAGGATGCAGAGCCAGCGGGAGGATGGAGAGATGGTGGTAAAAGAGAGATGAAGAGTCTGATGAACTCATCTAAAGGCGCTCTGGGTTTTTTTTTAATAAGCAGCAGACTGTGAAGCTACTCAGACCAGTCACTCTGAGTAATGAGAGAGAGGGAGGGAGAAAGAGACATAAGATGAGAGCAAGAAAAGACAACGAGACTCATTATCCTTCGACCAATTTTCATCACTGTCCCGTCAGTAATCTCCCTCTGCCTCTCTTTTTCTTACTCAAACAGTCCACAGCTCTGTTTGAGATGACAGATGAAGACCAATTACGCTAACTGTTTCGTTAACTTGAAGGGTGAATCCCCGCCATCTTCCAGAGCATACACTGATAATCCTGTTGGCCCTGGAAATTACTCGCTCAACACACCTGTGAGGGTGTGTGTGACTGTGTGTGTGTGGTCTTAACACCTCCAATACTTACAACACTTTGTGTGGAAACGACGGTGGAAGTGTGTGTGTGTGTGATAACCATCCACTGCTTGTTAGGTTGACAGTATCCGCTGGCCGTGAACTCTGATGTTGGATGAGGAATTATTTCACTTCTGATGACTGCTGTTGCTGACTTGGTTCCTTACAGTCTAACAGCTTTTCGCCTCGTCAACACTTCTGTGGCACTTAAACATATTTGTTTCTCTTCTGCTGGAGGTTCTTCCAGCATGGAAACACAACTTGCCACCGTTTCATTGCCTTTGTGCTGTATTGTTCTGACCTAAAGTGGCTTTTATTGAGCCTTTACTCCTCTGCAGGGGCTCTGTGTCTGGTTTGGCTGAATTGTTTTATAAATGGATTGAAGAGAAACAGCACTTTTGTAATTTTGCTCAAAGTTATTTTCCTCATTGCAGCAGTGTCTCACAGAGAGGCTTTTACCCTGCTGTGTCTCAGCCGTTTGTTGTGTGGTAGCAGGTCGTGTATGGCGCTTTAGTTAACGGCGGAGTAAAAGCTCGCTCAGTTATGTGTGGCTTTTTCTCACTTAGTTCAAAAGTTGCTGGAGAGCCTTGTCCCAGTCTGTGGAAAAACTTCTGAGTGGGTGACAATTCACTTACTCACTTTTCAAACTGACTAATTCCTTTCATAATGAAAGAATTCACTCAATAAAGATTGGGGAGATTGGTTAAAGTCCCCCAAACACCCATGATAAACCCACACAGGTAATTGAAACTGACTCCGCTGGCTCAGTGATTGTCGATATTGGCTTTCTTTACTGCCCCAAATTATTGTAATACCCCAGCTGGGAAATTTATGCTACACCCCTCAGGTCCTGTAAAGTGTAAATTTGTTAGTTTTCTTTTACACATGATATTAAATTTTGTACAAACTGTCTGTTAGTTTTTGTGAGCACCCTCATTTATTATTTTTAAAACCATTTTTTTAAATTATTTGACCTCATGGATTTTAAAACTGCACAAATGATGCTGAGAGCAAAGAATGATCTCGTGCTCAGACAGAAAATATCTTTTGACAAAGAGAGTAATGATCATAATGAAATTCATGACTAAGTGTTCACACAGTCGAGAAGTGTTGAGCCTATTTTCCGTTTACTTTAATCTGTGAAGGGAAACAGACTGGATGCTGGTGATGGGTTCATTGATTCTGTGGTATCTATATATCAATACTCATACTCTACTCATAGGGTAACTTATTCCATGGTTTGTATCGACACAACCCGCTGGCAGGATAAAATTGAACTAATCCATCCATGTCAAGTGACCAGGAGCACAGCAACTCTGCTTAGCTGTTTTTAGCCTGTTAGCAATAGTTAGGTATGAGGCTGCGTGTGTCTGGGAAAGTATTTATATATATATATATATATATTAGAGCTGGGACTTTAACACGTTAATTAGATTAATTAATCACACCGCACATCAACGCTTTATAAAAATCAATGCAAGATTAACTCATTGGCTGCCAGACATTTTCAGAGCATCTTGAATGATCTTTTAAGACCCAAATAATCTTGTTTTTTCTGACCATGTAAACACCAAAGTTACTTAAGAAGAGTGGACTCTCTTCTTTTCTGTCTCTCTTCCTGTTTTTGGTCCAAAAAACAGACAAATCAAACTTTTTTTTGATCGTGTTCATCTCGGGCGCTCCATCCTTTGATCCTCTCGATGATCTCCGTCGTCTTTTCTCACGATGGCGCCGCTCTTTCTCTCTGAACTACCGTGACACATCTTCATGTCAGCATGAGCTGCCTGAACTTTTCTGACTTACAGCGTCTCTCTGTGTCTCTGTCATCTCACATTTCTCCTAATATCCATGCTGAGCTCTCATCCAAAGAGCGCACCACCCACAGTAGTTCACGAGCAGGATTTTGATTGACAAGCTCCACCAGACCCCTCCTCCCTCTGCTGAAAAATATAATTTACTTCTATAGATGCAGTAAACAGTAATCCAATGTCAATGGCAGGGAACACAGACAATTAATATTGACCAGTTGAAAAAAAAATAAAGGATTTACAAATCTTCTCTTTTTCGTGAATTCATTTGATTAGTCATGCACTATGATTTTGTAATGCCCTACAGTTCAAATTCTTTATGTGGGGACCTTAAGCAGACATTAGATTAAAATGTGATTAATTAGATCAATTAATAACAAATCCTGTAAATAATTTGATTTTTTTTTTTTATGTCTTGACAGCACTATTTACCACATAATGGCTGATGAATGTACTTGAAAGTAGTGTCCACAAAAAAAAACATCTTCTAACCAAAATAAACAGGATTTTGTGGTTTAAACTTGTGTATGAGAATATTGCTTCTGATGTTGAATATTGATGTGATTAAAATGTGATTAATTACGATTAATTAATTATAAATGGCGTAATTATTTTGATTATTTTTTTAATCAAGTCCCACCACTAATATGTATGTATGTATGTATGTATATATATATATATATATATATATATATATATATATATATGTATGTATGTATATATATATATATATATATATATATATATATATATATATATATATATATATATATATATATATATATATAGCTTTTGTCTAAAGTTTGAATAGATTAGGGTTGTGTTGGTGTGTAGCATTTTCTTAACCCAAAAAAGACACTACAGCTTGTAAAAATGTAAGGAAATTATCTGGGAGGCTAGGTTTGGTAGGTCAAGGGTTGAACAGGATAAAGTAATGCATACATGCGAAGAGTCATAAATCCAAATGTGTTCACACTTTCAAGAAAAGTAGTGTTGTTTTTCTTAGACACACCTCTCCTCTCAGGACTGTGTGGGGCACCTTTTTATAATATTTTGATCAGTGTGTATTTCTCAATGAGTTCCTCTTGGGTGGTTTAAAGAAACACACCTGTAAGCCCAAAGATATAAATATGATGCATGTATCTTCACAGATCTTAAAGAACATTGACACCTTTATGGTTTTATTAAGGTGAAAAAAAGACTTATAGATAAAACGTGGTGAAAAGTCTTTTCTAACACTCTTCTTAAACTAGCTGCACAGGTGAGCAGTAAAGTAGGACAACAGGTAGAAAATTCAGTGTTTTTATCTGAGGCAAACAAAAGAACTAACAGAATTATTTCAGCCCTGCTGTGGACATCAGATTGTTCTTTGTTTTGTTTTTTTCCGAGCATTTCATTTATTGATTGCTGGCACGATGCAAAGGATTTACAAGAAGCCTTGGAGGAACTCATTATGGCTCCACATGGGTGAGCTCGCTGTTGGTATGTTTGCATCTGATTTCATTTCCCTTGAGGTAGAAACAACCTTATTTAACAGATTTAAATAATGTGACGACGAGGCGAGCTGTTGGGCTGTCCATTTTGAGATTGGTATGGAAGGAGGTTTTCTCATTCTTCCACTTCTTGGCAGAAAATAAATGAGTGGATGGAGCCCAAGATCTCTGTACTTAGACGTACATTTTGATTGTAGAGATATGATACATATGGCATACACAAGGAGATGAGCCAGTAAAACATCAAAAAGGAGCGTAATGACCCCTATCAGCAGTCATCCCCTGGTCTTGAGCACTCTATTTATCTACTTGGTGCAAACGTTTTTGGCCTGCAACCTCTGAAAGTGCACTTGAGGGATTTTATCTCCCCGAGGGAGCCTCACAAACCTGCAGGTCACCAGCAGTATTAAGGTCTGATGCTGAGATTCAGGTCATCACAAGTTTAAAGTGGGAGCTAGAGCGGAGCTAAGCTTTGAATGAACAGCCTTATAAAAGTGACAAGATAGGAGTTACACCAGCTGGATCCAGTTAGGCAAAAGTGCACAAGGACAGAAAGTAAACAGTGGTTTAGGGCACAATTATCCAGGATTACTTAATCACGTCTAATCACCATCATAAACGCACGGCTATAAAGGGCTAGCCATATTAGACAAAATGCCAATTAGCAGCGACAATCGCCCCTTTGGGACGGAAGTTTTCACAGCAACAACGGAAACCCAAAAGAGCCTCGTGGATTTATGTTCATTTCAATAGGAAGCTTTGCTGCATATGTCTAACAAATCTAAAGCTGCTAAGACAGGCAAGTGGACACAATTTGAGGAAAAATGAGAGACACAAACAAACCTAATTCTGGCTAAATTGATGAAGGATTCGGACTTAAACACTCTCAATGCAAGCTTTATCCACTATCTGCTCTCATTTCACATCAGCAACTGTCGGTTTGCTGAAACGTTGTTGAACCGTAAATGTTTACATTTCTGCTCTTTGTGTCAGTGAGTTTTTAGAGCAAACCTTTAACCATCTGTGGCTAAAAATGTCAGTTTGGACATATTTTGTTGCTCTGGCTGTAAGACGGACTGAAAATGCCCTACGTCTGGGTGCTTCGGCCCCTTCTCCAGTTGGGGAGAATGGGGTTGGTTGTCACACTTTTACTTTGGTGTGAAATGCTTATCTTTGAAATAAAAATAGAAATGCTTTTTGTCATTATGGGACTTTTATAATATGCATTAAGTTATGTACTTTTCAACTTGCCTATAGAATAAATGTAAACACAACAAACAGGAAATGCACCTTGAGGCCAGACTACTGTATGTAACATATACACAAGTGACGACCTGCCCCAAATGGAATTTCTCGTTAGCATCAAGGCTAACGACTGCGTAACAACTAGTTAGCTAGCTGATAACAATCTAAACTTAAGCATTCTCGCAACACTTTTTAAGCGTGAAAATTGTTTTGCTTTCAACCCATTGAGAATACATAAGATACACAAAAAGTCCTCTCACCTCAAGCTATCTTACGCCAGAGAAGTCTTTAAATATAGGGGCGCTTTGACCCTTATTTTGTGAATTCCCAAACCACAATTCAAGAGACAGTGCCCTCTGGTGATGAGGTACAATGAGTGCAACAACAAACCCTGTTCTCCCCTGGTACATGAACTTGATTTTTTTTAACGTCTGGTAAATGTGACTGTACATTGTATAAGCAATTTAAAAGAAGTACAAACAAAAACTTTTTTATAGGAGTTTAATGAAACTGAACACTGTGATTAACTGAAAGCTCAGTTTCACAGCTCTCTGACATCATTAGATTTTTTTTTGTATTTGGTTAAAACTCAAAGGGTCATTGTTTTCTGAAGCTGTTAAGCACTTTCTCATTGTTTTGTGTTTTGCTTTGTGGGACCACATCACATGCTGTGATTAATGAACTCTCACTTTATTAAAATAATGGCCTAAGTCATTTTTTTTTTCATTGTTTTTGGGAAAACACAAAAAACTTTACCAAATAAAGAGCATTTGATATTTATTAATACTTTCAATCAAAAAAAGGCTTCACAGTGGATGACTGTTGACATACAAAGAATATTGTGTATTAGTCATGTAATATTAAAGAATAAAGTGATTTAGGCTAATTTTTTTTACACTCTGTGTGACTGAGGCAACTTTAAACCTGGCTTAAACTGCCCTCTCATTCCATAGTGCAAACACAAAACTTGTAGTTACCCTGAATTAAGTTAAACAAATGGTCAATCAAATTGTTCAGGAGGCTGTCCCTTTCCTCACTTCTCCAGGTCTTCTTTGCATTTTTTTTTTTTTTTTTTTTTTTTTTTTGAGTTAAACGGATTTCCAACATCCAAATTTGACAACTTTTTGCAACCAAACCAAACTGTTAACTGTACTCTAATTCCATAGCGCAAACTCAAAATGTAAATAACGGCAACCTAATTCGAACAAATGTCAGGTCAGTCATACGCTGAGTAGGCATACTCATATACCTCCTACAAAAAAGCAAAGACATTTCTTTAATTTTAAGACTTTGAGAGGTATTTTTTCCTTGTGCTCATTTTTTGTTTGGTAACAGAAATAGGTGGGCCAGCCAGGAATAGGTAGCTAGCTAGAAGTAGCTAAATTTGTAGTTCAACAACTTTAGACTTAATTACTACACAACATTAAACCCTAGCCTTTATGATAGTTAACTTCACCACTCACCAGTAGAAACTGATTTAAGAATCATGTTTACGGCTTCTTTTCTACTAAAGATTCTGTTTCTTCTTGAAGCAGATGCCAGTCACACATTTTATCCTTAATAATTCAGAATTTTGATTTAAGCTAGAAATAAAATGGCCTAAGTCACCCTTTTGACATAGGCCATTGTCTTATAGAGCATAAAGAGCATGATCCTTTTCGTTAAAGGTGTGAGAAGTTTTACCAGAGATGGCCAGTATTATCAAGAGATAATTCAAGCCAGAAACTAATTTTCTTCAAAAAATGACTTAGGCCATTATCTTAGTAGGGTGACGATATATCACTGGAAAGAACAAATTCTCAGGTTTCCAATTCCATTTGAACTTTTCTGATTGAACAAACAATGAAACTCAAGCCAAGGTGAGTATCACTGGTGCTATCAGTGGGTTAACACTGTGCTCTTTGAAACAGCAGTCTTCTTATTTCAGAGGACATCACCTTCATCTTGGCACAAAGTGTTACTTTAATAAAACACAACTCCAGACCCATCACTTCTCAAATAAGTAAAGGTAAAGTTCCCTCTGGAGTGATGATGACTCATCTTTTGTGCTGGCTCTTTATCTGTCACATGGGTTGTCAAGTAGTTTTGTCTGTTGAAATGTATCAGTGGTAATTTCAAGGGAAAAAACAATACCTCTTCTCATAGTTGACAAAAACTTAAAAATGTGCTGCAAATGTGTTTGCAGATTGAACCTGACATAACAGCAGAGGCTTGTAGACAGTTGGAAAGTTTGTTACGGCTATAGTTAAACTTTCCACACATGACAATTTGCATTTAAATGTACACTAACTGTACAGCTCTCCCTCCAGAGTCTGGAGATAAAAGTCAGACCTGTGATGTTTGGATGATATGCAGCTACCTTGGAAGACAACAGCATCTTTAAGTGGCTTTTCTTTTGGTCCTCCCTGCAATAAAACCCAAACTTACGCGAATGCTGTAGGTAGAGAAACCATGCTACACCCTCACAGAAAGTCTGTTAACAAAGTGCCTGAACACATTTCATCGATGTGCTGATGTCGGACAGATTGTAGTGAAGTTAAATTAGACTTCATGTTGCTGGAGTCAGACCTCTTGGAACCCATTCCAGGAACCCCGCTGAGGTCTGAACTGTGGTTGTGGAGAAGACTGGTATACAAATGCATGTGTTTTCTGTCTGCTGATGTGTGTATGCACCAATAAGCCTGAGTCAAATGTTTGAGGTCTTTAGAGGTGTTTTTTCATCCTAGAAAATTGTGAGTCGGCTGTGGAAAGTGGGAGGAAAACAGCGCCCGGCACTCAGAGCGGATGAGGATTCGGCAGTTAGGTGAGACGGGTGATGTGTATGGATGAGGCCATGATGGAGAGACCGAGAGAAGAGCGGGGGGGGGTTGATGTTTACGGGCGGGGAAAGGAGGTGGAGGGTGTGTAGGGTGGCGGGGCCAGTAAACTGCTTGTGAAATGAAAATGGCTCTTTAGCAGAATCCAGGACACTTGGGCGCTGCACTGGATCAATGTCTCTGATTTACTGTCTGAAAGCCTGTCAGAGGGAAAGAGAGGCAGAGGGGGGAGACTTGAGGACGGGAGGCGGGGGAGGCTGGACAGGGAGAAGTTAGAGGTAGAAGAGTCCTTTAATGGAAGGAGAAAAGGGAGGGACAGGGAGAAGTAAGGATGGAGAGGGAAATTGTCCATCAGGGTGACAGTACGTGGAGGCAGAATCAGAGGGATTGCTCCTCAAGCCCTCACGCGGCTGAGATACAAAATCAATCTGTCAGGGCGATGGGGAAGGGCAATCTTGTTTTGTGCAGAGGATTGGTGCAGCCATTTGGGGTAAAATCAATAGGGGAACCATGGTGCTTCTTAAATCCTTACTATCCCACAGAGGCCAGTTGTATTGACAAACATGGGAGCGTACGTATGCAGTACACAAATCTTTAACCTGACCTGTCTGAAAGGAATCTGTATTCAGCTGCTGGCCAAAACATCCAGGAGTCAAAGTCCCTGAAGACTTCCAGAGGACTCATGCTAACGACAAAAATACAACTCTAAAACAACCGTCTTTCTTTCTTTCTTTCTTTCTTTCTTTCTTTCTTTCTTTCTTTCTTTCTTTCTTTGGTTCGTGTAAATGTGCGTATTGTTCATTGTGCACTCTAGAGAGTGTGGCTTACTGTGTTCCCTCCTGTAAGTATCTCTATGTCTCAGTGAGTTTAACACGCACTCACTCACACACACACACACACTCAGGTGGAGCTCTGGGGCAGAGGATGACAGGCCGGACGTCTCGACAAGAGTGTTTTCCCGCACCCTTGGGACACGGGGAGTCTGGGTAGGTGGGGTGTGGGGGGTTATTTTATTTTTATTTTGAGTGTTTAATGTATTAAAAGGGGCCGGGGTAATGAATTATAATCTTTAATGCAGAAACCGATCGATACCACCAAGAGAATAAATCAGCTTTTACTGAGAGCGTCAAAGCCCCTTAATACACTCGGGGAGAGAAAGGGAGTGGATGGTGGAGGGGGTGGGGAGGAGCAGAGGGGGGAGAGGAAGGTAAGCATCAGGGACAAACTGTAAGGAGAGGAGAAACAATCCCGAGTGAAGCAGAGAGTGTGAGGATGATGATGATATAGAAGAGAGGTGGAGTAAAGAGGAGAGGGTGGAGGGAAGTTATAGATGAACACACTCACCTTTGGGCTAACCTCATTGAGTAAAAGCTCGCTGAAAGCGCCGAGATTTTGACAGTTTTGTGAGGAGGCGAGGTTGCAGGGTCAGCCGGTGTGTGCTTACACACTCCACCTTCTTGTTATTTTTCCACCCAGTTGTATTGTGCTCCCTCTCAATGATCCCTCCCGACTACTGTCGCCTGGAGCAAAATATAATTAATTGAATTACACAACCACTTCTCGATCAAAGATCACCTCACCGCTCTCTTGTCTCGCTGCCTGCCCAACTGGAGGGCCTCTGCTGGGAGACGAAGCCGAGCAACAATCTATGAATTTCAACTTTTTATTAACGCAAAGTGAAGTTTCTAGGGTGTGCGCTGATTCCAAATCAGTCCGGCTGCAGGAAAAAGCATGAGAAGAGTTTAAAAAAAGAGCCCGATGAATTCAGTCGATAGATGAACTGATTCATCTCAGAGGCGAGGACCTGGTCTGAACAAAAATCTAATGTGCTGCTGTGTATTTAGGATGCTTTGTCTGTTCACTTAGTGGACTAAGTGGTTTAAGTGAGGTCTCAGTCGCTGGAGGCTCTTTAGGAAGACACAGTCATTAAAATTTGATAGCTCAGGCTTGGAGGTAAATGGGAAGAGAGGGGTGAGGAGGAAAGATATACAGGAGGGAGATTTTGTGAGGAAAATGAGAGAAATCCTGAAAAATAGAAAAAGGTAAAGTAGCCATCGGACAGAAAAAGAGGAAGTCCTGCCTCAAAGAGGAAAGCCAAAATATTGAAAGAGAAGGTTGGAAAGGTGATGTTATCTGATAGTGTTACACCCCTCAGGTGCTCAATAATTAAACAGCTGAGAAGACTCTCGAGCTCCAACTGTGATGTCAACCAAGGCAAGCATCCATCATTCATCGCTCCAGGGATCAGGGGTGGAGATGGCACTTAATCACTCATTTTTCACCAAACTTTTTCTCTGGGTATTTTGTTTTCTCCAGGGCTTTTCTTCATCTGCTTCTTGTTATGCTTCAAGGGAGAGGGCGCTGTTTTATTTATCCTCCTGAATAAACAGAGGTCAGACTGCAAACAAATCACACTCCTGTCTTTTTGTATTCCTCTTTCTTTTCAAATGCCCCTCTTAAAGAATTTCTGGATACCGCTTGGGGGTCAATAATTGAAGGGAAAGAACAACCTGTGAATCCTCTCGCTGTGTGTGCATCCACACGGTTCGTCCTTTGAGAATTTAAAGCCTTCCCCTTCACTTTTTGTCTGCGGGTGCTGTCTGTTTGTGTGCCTGAGGGCGTGTGATTGTTGCATTGCACTCATAATAAGCCGCTGAGTGACTGGCAGAACCAATATCTTGCTATCGCTTTGCCCTGCGCTCACTCAGGCGGCTCGGTGTGCAGCCCCCGTCATGCATCTCAATTCCATAAACACAATGTTCAGAGCCGAGAGAAAGGACCTGCTTTTTGATTAATGTCGCCATGACAACTACATAATTCATGAATTGTATTAGCGATCCATTTGTCATTTGCAAATCATAATTCAGGATGGGATGTGCGTTTAGGGAGGGCCGGCTGGAGAGAAAGAGCTACGGCCTGTTATTATCCTCAGTGTTGTCTCTACATACACACACACACACACACACACACACACACACACACACACACACACACACCAGAAAACAAACCCCTGCTGGAAATGCTGACGTATCCTTGTCCTAATCTGGGGAGCAGAAGCTCTTTGGAGGCCGCCTGTCTTGTAAGAGGGTCCTTTTAGCTTCATGATGAACTCTCAGGTCTGCTCATTTGGGAAACTGCATGCTAATTCTCCTGTCTTCATCCATCCGCCTGTCTGTCTGTCTGTCTGTCTGCCTGCCTGCCTGTCTGTCTGTCTGTCTGTCTGTCTGTCTGTCTGTCTGTTGGCAGCGGCCCGGCCGGCTCCACACTGACACCGCTTGGTGTGTCAGTGGAAAGAGTGAAGGAGGATTCTCATTAAAGCACCAGAGCAGATTATTTGCCATTTGATCAATGACTGGATTTACACAGGAAGCCTAAAATGAAATTGGATTTTCAACCATATGTGAGCCAGATGGCAGGGTTTGTGCATGTTTATCCTGCTGAGCACAGATCAGATCCAGGGTTACAAAGAGGTTTATCATTTGGTTTATATGTATTTATTTTGCTCTCTGAATAAATCCAACCCTCAGAGTGAGGCCCAGAGCCGGGTCGCAGATGACTTAATCATTTCCTCTTGGGTCTCTATTGAAACACTAAATCTTAAATTCTTTTTCTCGGCACCTTTTATTAGAAATGTCAATTCCTGAATATTTTAGCTCTGTGATAACCTTGATTCAGGGAGAGTATTTCACATTTTATGAGTACCTGAAATATAACAGCTTCCACCTTTTTACCTCAAAGCATTCCTTACAAAGTACGTGACCAATTAAGTGAGTTTGAGAGAGACGCTTTAATGAGAAGGTGATTTGAAGTAGTAGCAGTAGCACCGAACATTTCCAGGTCCTTTTCTTTAAAGATTTTTGCAAGAAAGGATGAAAAACTTCATGTACCATGCTTTAATGCTGAAATGAAATTAGAACATTTTGGAGTTTTACCTTTTCCATTTCCTTTCCTCTGGGGTTTATCCTTCACTGGTTAACCATATGATCCAGGGTCATATGTTACAGCACCCATGACTCCACTTTGAAAACTTGAAGAGGGGGGATTGTGTTTTGTTTTGTTTGTTTTCATAATTTCCCTCTGATTCCATAGTACACAGTTTGTAGTACACAGCTTGAAAAACGTTTTTTTTTTTCACTCTGGTGTTTTAGAAAACCTGTATATCAGCCTCTGTCTGAAACACTCCCCACTTCACACACACACACCCCCTCTGATTGGCTGGCCCTCTGGAGGCCTGTCTTGGGCAGAGCTATAGGCAGACCGCGGTGTTTGACGTCCACCTCCAACATGTCATTACAAACCAGCTAGGAGATCCTTATTCGATGACTTTATTATTTCTGCAAGTCTCGTGAAGATCTCATGCTACTTTTTGAACTGACCTTTTTGAGCAGTTTACATTCAAACTCAACAATGTATCAAAACAAAACAGTTTCAAAATCTGCACGTTTAGTACGAACATCCAGCATTGTTACTTTGTGTCTATGTTCAAAATATGGGCAAGAATAATACCCCCTCTTTAATGTGGCAAAAAATAATACCCCCTCTTTAATAGTCCTCCAGTGAGAGCATGTGTAACAGTGTTTCTTAGTGTAATTCTTACAGAGGCTACGGACATCGTCTTATTCAACACTGCTGCTGTGTCAGGGCTCGTTTTCACTCAAACAGGGACGTGATAAATTAGCGAACAGAAAAATGAAATATGGCTGGTGAAAGACATGACCAACAAACCCAGAGTCACGTTTCTCATTGTCAGTACCTTTTTTTCTCTCTGTTACATTTGGGGTATATAATCCTCATTGTTTTTTTTATTTATTTATTTATTTAAAATCTTTTTTTTTTAAATTGTATCCTGTGAAAGAAGAGGCAGATACAATAAGAGTTTTTCTTCTTTCTGCTCCTTTTCATTCAGTTTTGGTATCTTTTATTTTTTCTTTGTATTAAATATTTATTTATAAAATAAATAAATAAAAATAAAAAATAATATTGTATCATTAAATCACTTATCCAATACATCTTAGATGCAATTTTCCTTTTTTTTCCCTCTTCCTTGATTTCCTTCATTTTTAACAGTCATAGCATGGATTAGATACAAAACAAGTAAAAAATATAAATTAAATAAAATAGAAAATGAATAAAAAATGAATAAATAAATGTTAAAAAACAATGTTTTTTTTCTTTGTCAATGTAGGAGTCTGTCATGTGGTTCCTCTAGACCTTCAGCTAAATAATCCTCCTTGTGTTCTGTGTAACTGTCAGCAGGTATTTTGTTTGCATTTTAAGACTTTGCTGCACACTTTGGTGCATTTCTCCTCAAGTGGGTGTGCTTAAGGACTGTAACACTTTTTCTCTCCGTGTAGATAAATAATTCATTTGTGCCAAGCAGGAAGAGAAGGAGGGACTTAAGACTTGGTGATGAAAACAGGTTTAAGGAAAGCAACAATAAATAAAATAACTTCTTAACTTGGGTTTTCAAAGTATTTGTGGTCAGTAGGGAAATAACTGAACATGTTGTCAGATAAATCTTCAGTTCCATGAAAATGTGTTTTTACATGAGGCTCCATAGAGAGGCTGCTCATTTACTTTCAACTCGCACACACTAGAAATCATTTACTGTAGGATTTATTTATTCATGTATTCAAAACTACTTGTAGGGAAGCAAATTTAAAATAGCCGGACATAGAAAACCATTACAAGTGTTTGCCAGGAGCACATAATATAAAACAGTTTTTTTAATTGAGAGTCGACAGCAGTTCTTTCAGCCTGCTGCCATGTCTCCGCTCGAGTGTTGATTGTCTGGAAGGCAGAGAAGATCTCAGTCTAATGGGTCCATGCATGTTTTATTAAGACGAGTATTAGCTGTATCTTCAGTGATTGTAGATGTTACGGCCACTCTCAGGGCACAGTTTTACTTCACAGTCCAATTTTTATTCAGCTTGACAGTCTGTGCATGAAGCCCAGAGCCCAGCGAACACACTCAACCACTTACAGAATATTTGAATAACATATTTATTCAGTTTTAGAAAATGTAAAAAAATGTGACAATATATTCTTACTAAAATATTTCCTTCCTTTAAAAACTTTAACAACTGGCCTGTCAGTGTGAGTTTTTGACAGTGAACAGTGCCAGACATCTTCTTTATTCCACTCCGTCCTCCTCAGCTCTGTGTTCTTCCACCTCAACACTCTCCTGACCGGTCAGCGGGGCCTCTGCTGCCTGTTCTGAGTTTGTTTGGCCTTGCTCGCCCTCCCACAGGACAGTGGAGGTGTTTTGGCTGGAGCGCAGACGTTGGCGAGGTGGTGTTTTGTGGTCGCCTGGGCTGAAGGATTGTGAAACTCCAGACCCTGATCTGGTCAACCCGAGGCCCCAGCCGTGTCGAGATCCCAGTTTGCGACGGCCCCCGGAGCCGGCGCGCGTGGCTGGAGAGCCGGGACCTGAGATTTCAGGATCTGCCTGAGACTGGGCTCTTCTCATTGGAGAGGGAGACACTGGAGCACTGCGTGGGTCTGAAACACAGGTAAGGTTCAGAAACTCAAAGACTGAGACACCGACTGGTGCAGGTATAAATTAAGGAAAATGTCTGAACTGTAATTAAGGGGGCAAATCTTTCTCATAAAACATCCAGTCTGTCTACCTACAGTGTTTGACCAACACATTAAACCTCTAAGAAAACTTCAGGTGGCCCTGAAGCATCTTCACCCATGATCTGTGTGTGATGTGAGAGAAGGGAATCTTAATAAGCTCCTGATTGTGCTGAGGCAAAATGAATACTGATTTATCCACTTTAAATTTAATAATTCCTCCATGGTTTCAAACAGAATTAGGTAAGGCATGTATGTTCATGCTTTTTTTTTTACTTTAATCTACCTGAGGTTTGTCATTCAGCAGTTATTAATGTTGTTAATTTAAACACAGCCCATAGATTTTGTGGCAAAACTTCTGTTATACAAGATACTTATTAAAATTCACCTCATCGATTTTTCATTCAAGATTAAGCAAATCAATAATAGTCAAAAAGAATCCTGCACTAACATCACTGAAGAAGCAACAGCTGACAAATTATTCATCACATAAAACCTGAGCTTCTTTATACAAGAGCAACAATAATGAGTGCTGTTATTACAGGTGTATGGAATCTTTATCATTTAAAAGTAAATTTTATCCATGTTTCAAAAACAAGAGTAGATCAAATCATCAACATGTCTTTTGCTGAGATAAATGACTTGAGTGACAGAACTTTGCTCAGGTCCATTCAGAGTGTTTTGACTTCAGTACAGAAGAGATCAGTACATTTGACATTTTCAGACTTATCTGAAAGGATAGTGCGCTGAGTTAACCTCTTAAGACCCAGCGTCCACATATGTAGGCATTACATTTCTGCTTCTCAGACACATGATACTTCATTTTTTAAAACTTTGGCCGCATCTAAGGACATTGCCCACATCTTTTGGTGATACCACAACAGTACACCCATTTAAGTGAAATAAAAAAACAATGTATATACGTACAATAACACTAACAACAAACAACTAATAGAGAAGTCATAACAAAAATAATTAAACTCCCCTTACAATGACCAAGTTTAGTTATTACTAATCCCAAATAGCAAGGTGAATTGAAGGTCCCATATTATGCTCCTTTTCTGGAGTTTAATATGGATCATTGATGTCTTCATGAAATGTTAGTAACATGTTTTGGTCCAAAAAGCCAATAAATGAAGCACAGCAGCATTGTTTCCAGGCTCATATAGTCCCTCTGTTCAGAACGGCATGATTCAGTGGGCATGACCTTCATATGTAAACTGAGAGCGGCGCCACACAGAGGGGAGTGGGCGGGGAGGGGGTGGGGTTCTCTGCTCCAGTGGACCAATCAGGTCAGACTTGCTCCTGATTGGTCAATAAAGGGAATCACTGACGTCGGCGAATCCCCAAAATCCAAACAGCCCGTTTAAGGTCAGGATTTCACATTTACAAGCACTACTTAATACAGGTTTTGTCATTTAATGTCACATTTTGTGGGCTGGGAGGAAAGCCAAAGACCCACAAATTTCACTATAAGACTAAATAAAGTGATTTTTTCATAATATGGGACCTTTAAAAATTAGACACCATACCAAAGCTTTGGTCTTAGGAGGTTAAATAGGAAACAGGAGGAGAGAGTGGGGGATGACATGCAGCAAAGAGACAGAAGTCAAAAGTTAGCCTGCCATAAAGCAGTTTAGTTTCAGGATTGATTGAAGGCTTGGTAATTTGTTAAATGATAAATCAAACATGTAGAACGGGACAGAGCAAGTGGAACATATTTTGGTTTTCTCACTATGCGTGTTACCAAATTAAATTCACCAGTTCTTTTTTTTTTTCAATCAGTTACAGTGGGATTGAAAGTACTCTTGCTGTGATTCTGTGTTTGATACAAACACCATCTTTTGGAAGGGTTTCTGTTTCTTTCACTCGCTGCGTGGGACAGAGTTAGAGTCTCTCACAGGGATACAGGCTCAATAAAACCCGTCCTTCCACTTGGACAGGAACAGAAAGAGACGGGTTCTCCCAGCTGACACTCAGATTAAGAGAGCATTCAACAAAAACACAAAGAGATTAAAAATATGAAACTGAATTGGGACAATGAAAGTGTACCACACAGAGGAGAAAAAATCTGAGACACAGGTTAAAGCTTGAATCTTGGCTTTGAACATGCTTCCATGTTTTTTTCTCCCCCTCAGTTGGTGACTTCATTCAGACATCAAGGTGCACAGAAAGACAGTGAAGCCTCTCTTTCTTTCAACATGTGGTTAGTGAAGAAAAGCTGGCTCAGTAAGTCAGCGCTCTGCAGGGGGAGATCTGAGGAGAGAAGTGCGGTATCAATGCTGACCACACTTGGTAGTCATGAGCTGATTTGTATGCATGCCTGTAGCCTCGCTTGATGGGGTGAGCATGTGAGCATATCTTTGTGAAAACCAGTCAGCTTCTGTTTGTGTGAGGTAGTGTGCTCATCCCCGTGTGTGTATATATGTACGTCGTGGGTGTGTGTGTGGGTGTGTATAGTCTCACCAGGCTGAGGTGTGTGTGAATCTGATGTAAATTCAGTACTGTCGGCCAGGTTTTCCACGCTGCCCGCGGCGGTGAAGAGGGCGCGTCCCTCTTTCCCTCCTCCCCGTGGTTTGATTAGCTTCTTCATTCTGTCTGCAATCCAGTTAGATTTCCTACGAGGACATAAAGGAACGGGACCATTTGCAAAAAATGAAATGAGTTGGGAGCGTGTCTGTGTGTCACTGTGTGCACACACTAAAAAACACAATGCCCTGATTTTCAGGAGAACAGTAGGAGGATAACAAGTGTCACAACGGATGCATCTTAGTCACAAAACTGCATTGTGCTCCACGCTGTTTGCTTTTTGACGTGAAATTTAAAATGAGAACAAAATAGTCCTTAAGGTCCCAACTGTCACATCTTATGCCAAAGACACAGCTTTGTGACATGACATCAAGAAAATCAATGTGGAAATGTTATAATTAAATTGTCACAACCATACTAAATTGTAGCACTAGGGGAAAAGAAAGACTATTTTGACTCTTGAAAAGTTTATTCAAAACCACACTTATTATTCTAATTTAATTTGTGGTTCGCAGTCCTTGCCAGCTGTCCAATCAAACAGTGTTCCCTTTCTCTCGAAAAGAAACAAAAAGGCGAGAAAGTCTGTCACAAGACAGAGGAGAACCTGACATTATCATTAACGTATGAAGAAAACCTGCATCAGGAGTTACAGTTTCTGCTCTGAAGCTTAAATCCCACTCTGAAAATCTCTACATTTCACAGAAAACTCTCTATACACAAAGTGCAACTGTGGGCATGCCACATTGTTTCAGGCTTTACTTAACAACAACAGCTTGTGAAGCAAAACATATTCTGACTGCAAGGTAAGCTTAAGGGAGCCCGTCACTAAACAAAACCAAAACAGAAGAAAAAAAATCCTGAAGTCAGAGTCCTTGATTCTGTCTGCAAGAAAAGCTTTTGTAACAATAAAAGTGTTTGGAAAAAGTGATCGCCGACTAAATTTCTTTGCCGCAGGTTAAAATCTTCACAGACAACCACTTTTTGGGGTATATATATTTTCAAACTGTTTTTTTTTTCCAAGTTATGAAACTTCACTCCAGAGAAACAGTAAGAACCAAAGAATCATTTTTGTTTTGGACAAGACCTCTCTCAGTTCATAAACCAACAATTTAGCAATCAGTGATCCCAATTAGTTTCTATTGTTTTAAACCTAAAAAGTAGACAATGATTAAAACAAGGCTGCCAAAAATGCACAGAGTGACCAATTTGTAAGATGCAGCTGCAATACATTTGTACTCGATGTGAAAATCACGGCTCATCAAAGGTTTTGGATCTGTTGAAAATGTCTTGCCTATATATTGAGATTAAGCAGATCATGTAGTCTACTGTTGTAAAAGGGACCTAAATACATTTTTTTTTATTTAATTCCCTCTTTGTTTGTAACTCATAATCATCTCTGCAAATGAAACATGCAGCACAAACACACTCACATAACCTTCATTCTGCAGGAATGTATTGTTGAACTGGGAGGCACAGGTGTAATTAACTAGTAACGCTGGAAATGTATAGGTATAATATTTTATATACAGTACTTGGCTTTGCTAGCAGGAGGTTGCATGCTGGGCTCGAGGACTCTATACTGATCCATAATCTTCTCCACCAACTTCTGCTTCTCCCGACGGAGCTCGCTCAGCTTCTCCCTGAAGGAAAACAAATGAAGAGTCAGAAGAAAGCAGCTCAGAAGGAGATGAAGAAAAAGAAATGAGCTGGAAAGGATTTGATTTATTTCATAGATTTATTATCAGTGCGAGTAGATTGAAAATGTGATGTAACATCATTCTTTGAAGGCTCTGCTAAGAAATGGATCTTGCTGTGATGTTAAAAACGGAGTCTGTTTAAAGCAGCAGATCAGAGAAGAGGCTGTGTGTGGATGTTAATGTGGGTCTGATGCCGGGAGTAAAGGGTTCAGGGTTTGAGCAGTGATGTGGACAAATATAAAGCAGGACATCGCCAAAAGATAGCCCATGTGCTCAGCAAGGCTCTACTGAACATTTCACATTAAGTCACTGATGGCATCAGCTGACTGCTGGTCACTGACACACAGCTGCAGGCAGGAGAGAGATTTTGAGAGATGAGGTACAGCCAGTACCATCAAGGCCCGCAGGCTGCACTTGTAGCAATATGAGCCACTTAAGCCCAGGAACAGAAATGTCTGCTTGGTTCTGATCAGTCTCTTCTGATGATATGTCAGGGTTGATTTTGAACTAAAGTGTTATGAACAAAAACAAGGAGGAGGTGCAGCAGCAGCACTTCGACTCTTTGAGGATAAATGTTTTCCTCATGTAACAAAGCAGAAGTCATGAAGTTCCTGTTTTGTTAATCCCCACTGTATCAAAAAACACATCTTGTTGTGATTGTAACATGAGGGACATTTTAAAGAATGATGAACCTATATTTAGCAGGAACATCGTTTTTAATGTTGACAGTATGATAGCTGCAGATTGCCGACACTGTTCCACTTCTCTGATGCAGAATGAAAAGTATCTCTGCAGCGATGAGGCAGATTGTGGGGAATTTTGATGAAGACTTTTATGTCCCCCACAGGATAATTTGTCAAACTCCCCTGACTTTGTTTTAGAACCAACTAACTACCCCCATCAGCTTCAGATGTACCATGTGTTTAGTACTAATTAGGAGATGTTGGCCATGTGGAAACAGAAAGCTAAGATAGTGAACATGACAGGCTCTTTTTAAAATTTATTTATTTTTGTGTCCTTCTCTTGGCTCTTCCAACTCCTCCGTTATGTGCTTCAAAAGCAAACCAAAACTTTGCTTGAGCAGAAAGGTATCAAATGTGTAAAAAAAAGGATTATTTATTTGTTTATATACGCTCCTGACTCCTTTTTGTAACAAGTTCACAAAGGCAGCAGCAACAGAGTATCACGTTTAAATAAAGAAATCTGAAAACCGAGCATGTGCTGAGTTTGAATGTGTGTGATATATCACAGGGAGAAATGCTCTCAGCACTTTAATGAGATTGTTTTGTCATCAAAAAAGAAAATAAATTATGCTCTTCAGCTTAAATTAGTATGTCCTGTTCATATTTTCGAAACCTGCTTTTAAAAGCAACTGAAACTGCTGGCTATGATACAATAGCACTGGCCCTCTGAAACTCTGTTTGGACTCATATCCTGTTGTTAGCTTGGATTAAATTTCTCATTTTTAATAAACCACACCACAGCTCACTTGGCTGAAGACAGACTCCTGTGTTTTCTGCTCAAATAACCCGAGCTGCAGGAGTAAACTCTCCAGTTTAGATAAACTGTTCACAAAATGCAATGTACTCTTTTGGTCCTGAAACATTGAGATGATAAAAGCTAATAGAAAAAATCAGTAGGGAGAGGGTTGATCTGGGAGTCTGCTGAGGAGTCAGACGAGGCTTCTGACAGGATAAAAAGACTACTTCTTGAACATGTTTCCGTGACACTTTGTGAAGCAGTAAATTCAAGTAAAAAACTGATTCAAAATATAACTTAGCTGGTTTCACCTCTTCCCTACGAGGGTTAAATCTCATAAAGTATCTTTTTTTTTTGTACTTGTGTTGAAAAAAAAAAAAGTAGATTGTGTTTGTCTAAAAAAACACATCTCAGGAGTGCTGGTCATTTTAAGCAGTAAAAATGTAAACCATCACGGCTCAACAGCCAAACATTTATACATCATTGCCATCATCACACCCAGATTCTGGAGGATGCCAAGTTGCAAGACCAAATGATTGTCAACTGATAAAGTGCACTTATCCCTCTTTTGGACCACTGTAAAGATGTCACAACATTTTCTGCCATCAGTTAAAAAAACAAAACACCAGAAATATTACGTCGAGCTGAGAAAAGCCAGGATCATGCTGTTTTTTTAGGATCCTGCTACTCAAACAAAAACAAAAACAAACAGACCCACTCAGTAGAGAAGAACTGCAGAGTCAGGTGATGACTCTACAAAACGAGCCCCAGCACATTATCTGTAATTGTCTGTTTCACAGTGAATAAAGATTGATGGTTGCAGCTTAAAATGAAGACATGTTAACTAAAGCATTTAGTGTTTCTTGAAAGACAGCACTGTTTGTTTCCTGAAGGCCAGACACAGAAGTCATTGAAAAAACAGACAGTTTTTTCAAACTAAGCATTCATCCTTCTCTGTATGTTGATTGTGTTCATTTAATTGGCACTACATAAAGTAGCCCATTGCTTTTCTTACACTTGTGAATGCAGAGAGCATCTCTGTGAGTCTGAATGGAAGCTTTTTAACAAGGATATGTAATAAAGCTGTACTGTTTTCACAGGTGTTAAAAGGCTGTAGACCTTGCATAGCAGGGTGCTGAACTAAAAATGAGCAGTGAAACACCGAACTGTGAAGTGCTAAAGGCAAAATGTTCTAAAAACAGAGCAGAAACTTTGGGGACAAAGCAGTCTGGTTTTCTTTTAGGAATGTAACTTGAATTACCCTGCGAAAGAAATTCGTAGCTCAGGAGTAATTTGGCTCATTAGGCATAAATGGTGAAGCCAGCTCTGCATGATCACAGTTAGCTTTGGATTAATCTATTGCCGGTCTGTAAGTCATTTAAAAGGACAACTGCTGGGTGCTGTTGGACTGTTAAATGATCTTCTTACTGAGTCAAACCTTTGCAGTGATGAAGTGTTTTTATGTGCAGGATATGAAAAAAAGACTGTGCCACATCCTGATTTTAGTCTGAGCAAATGAGTCATCTGTGCATAACGCTGAAGTGCAAAAGCAGATTGCTGACATTGATCATATGACAGATTGATCATAAAAGTTGTAAAATAAAAGAAGTCCAGAGACTTAAAATGAAAAATAATCAGGATTAGGATGTTTTTTTTTAAAGATATAACCACTAGACTACCACACAGGAATGTGCTTCAATGTGCGATTTCAATCTGACTGTGTGAACGAGGAAATGACAGAGAGTAACAGAGAGCCTCTTCAGGTTCAACAAGAGGGAAGTAGAAAGACTAATGAATAAAGAAAGACTCTACATTTGTTGCAGAAAACTTCACAGAGAATTATAGTCCTCAATATGCAAATGTTGCTGTGAAGTTAAAGTTATTTTTCTTTTTCAGAACTAATTTGAGGAGTGTTATGGCTTCAGTCAGAGAGGGGTAGAGCTGGAAACTGGGAGAAAGAGTGGGGGGTGACAAGTCGGAGAGGGGCTATAATCAAACCTGGGCTATGGCAGCTGGACATGGGTCACTTGACTGTGGGTGCGTCTCAAAGCAATAATTTCATGCCTCCTCTCTTCTCTTTTCTGCGGCACCGCGAGTATTTTCTGAATCGCCATTTTACAGGCTGTCCCAAAACGATAATTGTGCTTGGAGGAGAAAGGAGAAAGGAGAAAGGAGGGAGGAGACTATGATCGAGGAAAGACGAGAGCTGGCTTTGCGGATGTCTTTTCACTGACAGACACATCTCCGTATGGAATATCACTCTCTGATTGGACGCCACAGCTGCTCAGACTTCTCCACATGAAACTTCACAAACACAGCGGAGTTTCATGAGAGAAAAGTAGAGCTGAAAAAAGGCACTGAGGATTGTTAAGGAACGGGTCATGAAGCTAGGATTAAAAAGTGTTTGTTGTGAGTTTAAAGCACGAAGTATTAAGCACAAGCATCATCAAATCAATATAATGGAGGATTAATACTGAAAACTAAAATCTAATAAATAATATCTTCCTGAGACACAATAAACTGGGCCGTTTTAATAAGTTTCAGAGTTCATGATCAGATGCACTCTGAAAAAAGGCTAAATAATTCATAAATAATTGCATTTTACCTGTAAAGTGATCCTTGTGTGTCTAAACAGCACACAGAATAACAGAGAGCAGGTTTTCTTCATATGAGTGTGTTCGTTAAACAGGTTAAAGGAAGAGACAAAGCTCTGTTACTGTTTATGTTTTATCAGAGTTATTACAGTGCATGTGTGCAGAAACACAAACAGCTGTTAGAGCTGACTGACAGATGATCCAGAGGTTATCAGCTGAAGCAGTCATCACTGAAACACGTCACTTCTTGTGACGCTCCAGAAGAGAGGATGTCCCATTGCTGTAAAAACAAATCTACTCCATCCTCTTGCATCTCTTCATTTCCTTGTTACTCTCCCATGCATCTCTGGTGGGAGGGACTAAGACGCAAGTGGAGGAAGGAAGGATGAAACTTTGGAGCTTTGAGACGCACCCTTAATCACCAGGTGCGTGTGTATGTGTATGTGTGTGTGTGTGTGTGTGTGTGTGTGTGTGTGTGTGTGTGTGTGTGTACTGACTGGTACTCCCTCTGCTGTGAGTAATGCTGGTCCCGGCGCTCCAGGCTCTGCTCCAGTAAGGCCCGGTTCTCCTTCAGCAGACTCTGGTTCTGTTCTGCCAAATGTCGGTTCTCCTCTTCCATGTTTCCCTTCAGCTGAGTCAGCAACTACAAACATCAGATAAAAGGACATTTTAGTTTCAAAAAGTATTTTAAGATAAAATAAACAACATCATGTAATGCCTTCTGTAAGCGTAATGTTGCCTCACAATGTAACACACACAAACAGTTGACCCCAGTAAGCAGTTTTTTGTAAAAAAGTAGAAACTTAAGATTTTGAAAGTCTGAGATGAGAAAGTCATCATGAACAACTTATAAAATGCGGTGACTGAAATGCTGGAGCTCTTTGAGGAGCTGGAGAACTTAAAACTTTGATTGATAAACCTAACAAAGATTTTCACTGACTGATAAATGAATGAATGAATGAATGAAAGTTTATTTTGAAAATGTAGAAAAAGAATAACATTATGGAGACAGCCAACAAAAGAAAAAAGAAGAAAAAATATAAATAATAAAAAAAAAAGAAAAAAATAATAATAATGGCAATATTTTAAATCCCTAATTTACAATCTTTTTACATTTTCAAAAAGGAGTGGAAAAAAGTTTAACTTATTATTTCTACCCCCTCTCCAGTTTTAATTGAATACCATATGGTTAGCCAAGCTTCTATGCATCTATTTAAATATATACCTGGCCACCAGGTGAATAACTCAAACCTCTAACCTCAGAGAAAGTTCAGCTGCCGGGTGTAACCAGCAGAACAAAAACCTGAGGGTTCAGTTTTCCTGATTCAGACAGAGTTTAGGCTGATACAAAATCACCAACTAGGAAATGAAAAGAGGAGAGCTCATCTTTGGGCATTTTCTTCATCTGAGAGTCTGATTAAGCTGTGAAAGTAAGAAAAACAGCCCCTAAACCCAAACTTTTTATTAAATCTGAAAAAACCCAGCCATTTCTTATGCAAGATTAGACGAAAAGGTACATTCAAACCTTTGGTTAACATCCTCCCTAGTTTTCTTTTGGCGAATCTGTTTCCAATTATTTTTGCCTTTGTAGTTTCAGTCCTGTCCAATTTATCCCCATCAGTAATATCAGTCGCCACAACAGGTTAATTGTGAGACCACATAGGCTCCAAAGTGAACTTTGGATCAAAGAGAAGTGCTGCTGCCTCCACGTCTCCACTCTGCAGAACAGCATAATGAGAAGCCTGGGTGTCTGATTTTCAAAATTCAAACTAATGTATTCAATGTAGAGTTTTCAGGGACTCAATTAGGTAACCAGCAAGGCTCCTTGAAACAAAAAAAGGGGAATATTAAAAATATTCCTTTTTTTTGTTTTGCAAGATTTTTTCCACATTTTGGTATATTCATTTTTTTCTTATTATTAATTATCAGCATGTAGATGAATTCAAATAAACCCTCTGCTCAAGAAGTATTTAGTTCCTGCGTACCAGAAGGTGATTAGTGATAAACCCTATTATATATTCGCCTGCTACCAAACTATCTGTGTCTTTATTACACAGAAAAGTGTTGCACAGTATTTACTGCACTCCCAGAACTACTTCATGTTTCTGTCTCCCTAACTTAAAGCTTAATGAGCTGGTGTCATTAAATGTTTTTAAATTACAGGGAAAGACTTTGAAGCACATTTTCCAGTGTTGATGTTTTAGCTTACCTTGTTTAATAACTGATTCCTCAATAGTTTCTCCTGAACTGAAATTCTTGTGAATTACACTTTGGTTCCTGTTGTGTCTGTAACTATGTGTTTCTTTTGTCTGCCTGTCTTTACCTCCCTTGAATAGAGTAATTTTCCAAACATTACCAATAAGTATTCATTTTCCTTTCCTTTGCTTTAAATAAACAGCTGTAGGCCCTACAGTCTGCTGTGTAAGAAAATCAAATACAGACCTAGCTCTCTGTTAGCTGAATGTTGTTAGACCCACAACAGTAAGACTTGAAGTGATAATGAGTAAAAAGATGCTAAAAGAGAAAATCTCTCACCTCTTTGTTGCACCAAGCTAGCTTTTTCCTCCTTCTCCAGCCTTAATTCATGAGCTAAGCCACCATGGCTTTAGCTCACATTGACTATCCAGACACAGAGAGTGATCCACGTCCTTATCTGACTCTGTTAAGCCAAAATAAACTATAGTTTTATCAAATAAAGCTGAGTACTGTCTCAACTGAAAATCATAAAATACTGCTGCCTGCTGATCCAGATCCAATCCTGCGGTTGATTTGCGTATCTGCTTGCTTTTACTTTTTAACTTATATTTCAATATAAGTGATAAAAGTCCTGGTAGATGCTTTTATTGGTGAGATGATTCTGGATGGTTTCATTAGCGCATCTATGATGACACAGAAACATCTCAATTTGTCCCACTGACGAGGAAAGACTCTTTCATGCTAAGCTTTCTTTTAAATATTCAGAGCTTGTTTGACAGCAATAGGAAGAAAATGAAGCTGTTCCACGGATGCCCCCAGTTTTATGAGCTACTTGGTATTCATTTTCTGTTTAGACCAATAAATCATTTTTTTCCTGGTGTGTCAGGATGAAATTGGCTTTAAATCAGGAATTAGAAATCAGCCACTCAGAGTTTCTCACACATGATGTGAAGTAGTAGATAGTTGTTCCTCCCTGACCACAACTATGTAAAACACTCTCTAAACCCTGCAATAAATTCCTAATAAAGTGTGTTTAATGGTCCAATAATGCTTTGAATAAATTTGTTTTTTATTTCAAGAGGGTAATATATTTGAGAGCTTCTGCTGTGAAGCTCTGAATTCCCTTTTTGCATGTTGCTGGGTGTCAGCTTGAAAACAAAACACCTGTGTGTGCCTGCAGGTGTGCAGATAAACACTGTTATGTGTGCACGTCTGGTTAATACTTGGTACTGGCTGGTGAGGCGGGCGTTGCTGAGGTCCAGGCTCTGGTTGGTTTCCCTCAGGGCGCTGAGTTCCCCCTCCAGCCGTGTCCGCTCCAGCTGGGAGGCGCTCAGCTCCCCCCTGAGCACCGAGCCCTGAGCCAGCAGCTCTGCCTGCGACGCCAACCACTCCTTCTGCTGGGCCTGCAGCCTGCAACACACACACACACACACACACACACACACACACACACACACACACACACACACACACACACACACACACACACACACACACACACACACACACACACACAGGCTTAACTCCTCCTGTCTGTGTATCATTGTTTGGTCAGTACTCTCTCTAACTGAAGCTCTTGTTATATAATTACACAACATGATGAATTTTCACAAAGCCAGATAACAACCAACACATGAATCTGACATCATCTCACAAAAAGTGGCTGAAAAACACAATTGTTAGAAAACAAAGAAGCATTATTGAGGGAGAAAAAACTTTTTGTTTCATGCTGTTGTGACAACAGTGGTGATGATGAGATGAAACTTAACGATAACTGTGGGGGGGGAATGACAAATCCAGTGATTAATATCAGACTTTTTGTTTATGAAAACTGGCTGTAACTTAACTTTAAAACATAAATAATTTGGCTGGGCAGAGCTTGTGTTGCCAGCTTTGGATATTTTGTCATCACTGATAAAATAAGATAACAATGGCATTAGAGACAAAAACAGATTTTTTTTTCTACTATCTACTGCTTGCTTTTCTTTAAATTTGTCGCAACATTTCACTTTTTCTTCCTACACAGGCACACTGCATCCAACAATCAACATTTCTTTACCTTCAAACTCCATGAGCAGCCTCTTATTTACACATCCAGCGGTTACAGAGCAACACAACCTTTCATTCAGAGTTGTGTTTAATTTGGAGCCCAATTTTCACTCTCTTTTATCTGTTTTGGTCTTTAGCCTCTCCTGAGGGACGTATCTGCTCTTTAGCTGCTAAATGCTCCATTTTATTCACCAGGAAGCTGTTGACTTTGTTATGCTGCTGTCTGGTGTAGAGCTTGTTCTGCGCAGTAGTTTTTCTTTCTTCTTTGAAAGCTACGAGGGTGAAGCGGAACTCTGATCATGTGTCAGATGGAGAATTTATGAGCTGGAGCTCACTGTAAAGCTTGGTAAAGCTCAGAGAAGCAGAATAGTTTGGTGATAATTCTCTTTATGAATGGCCTCTCTGATATGATCATTTTAATATTGAAAGATGTTTAAGATGATTAAATATGATCTTAAGTGATGTTGAAAATTGCTGCTGATTTATGTGTTGCTTTGTTAATTCAATGATTCTTACCTTGTTTTGGTTGAAATGTTTGTTTTTTAATCATTTATGAAGATGAAATGTTAGTTAAACCATTCAAGACCTGGAATCTTAGTAAGACTAGTTAAAGCTTTATAGATTTGATGCTGTGATTTTTCATGTTCTGTGCTTTCTATTTCTATGCTGCCCAAACTCCTTGAATGGAAGGCATTTTGCATGTGTATTCAAACCGATCCCTGGATTTTTCTCCATATTCAAATAACATGCAAGCAGTGAGAGAGAAGAGCTTTCACGAGCAGAGAAAGTTAATGAGATTTCATGAATGTTATTCTGAAGAAGATGACTTGTGCGCGTATTTTTTCACCTCTCGCTGTCTTCTTTCAGCCTCTCCAGCTCTCTTTCTCTCTCCACTCTCCTTTGGGCCTCTGCTTCCATCTCCTCTTTCTCCATCTTTATCTCCCTCTCCCGCTCCTCGAGCTGGGTTTTACTGTCCAGGAGCTTCTTGTACCTTTAGATTACAAACACAGCGTTCATCCATCAAAGCAGAAATACAGTTTATATGTTCGATGGTAGAGAAAGGGAGTGTGTCTTTGGAGGATTGTAGTTGTGTCTGCTGATGCATTTGTTGGTCTTCAGAGCATTTTTAAAAGCTCTTAGAGGAAAAAAAGTTTAAACTTCCTTTCATTAGAAACCCTAATTTCTATCTATAAAAGGGTTTAGATAAATGCAGTGACTGTGACTTTCTACCTCGCCTCCAGCTCCCGGTGCTGGGCCTCAAGGCTGCGGTTGTTGCTCCTCAGCTGTGAGTGTTTGTCCAGCAGTTCCTCCAGCTCCATCTCCTGCCGTTGCTGCAACGCCATCATCCGCTCGTGGTCTCGTCTCAGAGCCTCCTTCCTTGCCACCGACTCCTCCCGCTCCCGTTCCCATACTTTGGACTCGGCTTCCAGAGCCGCACAGCGGGCCTCGCTCTCACTGCAGCGAGCAAGCACTGCTGCATGCTGGGAGTTCAGGGATGCTTGCTCCACCTGTTTGGTGAGGCGAGAATATGTTTGAGACTAAAAGCACGTTAACAATCCATGAAAAACACCAGATGAAGAATGGGTGTTCACTGTTAACCAGTCTGTGCTACATAACCTCAGTTATCTTTTCTTTAAATGTATAAAGCATATGTAAACATAAAGAATTATATTTGAAAGCTGAAATTTATTGTTTGAGATCTAGGAATTGCAAACTTTAGGGAGGAGTCTTCACTGATCTGATAAGAAAAATAACTTTTCCTGCTCCATAGAAATTAATCCTCAAGAGCAGGGATCTAAAACTCAAACTAGAAAAGCACTCAGAGAGCGCAGACCTCTACCAAGCATATTGTGATAGTCAGTCACCAACACTTTAGTCCTACTTTAATCTTGTACTCCCTTTCAGCAGACTGTCTGCTATAATTTGGTGTTAGTTGCAGGTTTGAACAATAATTTGTTTCCTGACAGTGTTGAAAATGAGGATGAACCAGTACATATTTCATATCCCAGATCTTAGTATTCAGAATATTGCCAGGATCTGGATCGTACTTTTACATCTGTCAGAAGTTATCGTGACCTTGTCTTGTATCGTTTTGCAAAGCAATCAAACCATTAATCTTGGAGCTATATACAAATATGGTGAAAACTGGCCCTATCTCACAATGATAAAGAATCCTTTAAAAAATCCTGGATGAAGGTGATCTGGATCACCTACAAAATGTATCACTTCTTCCTTATCCCATTTTGAACATTCTTGAAAATTTCATCCAGATCTGTTTGTTACTTTTTGAGTTATTTTGTTCACAGACAAACAAACAAACAGACAGACAGAAAAAAAACTCTCCAAAAAATAACATAACCGCAGAGGTATTTATCAGGGGGCCACTTCTTTATCTGTAAAGCTTGTTGTGTCCTCTCATCCTCCTGGTTCTTTGCATACTGCTCTGCATGTTTAGTTGACTGATGCTGCATGAGGTCACATCCCTTCATGAACGGCAACCTTCTCTTTGCATATGAGACAAGTGTTATTCACCCTAAACTCCACAGAAATAATCATTCTTCCACGTCTCCTGAAACACTCTGTGCCTGACATCAACCTTTCATTTGGTTTTTGAGACAGACAGCTTGAATTGAGGATGTTGGCAGCGTGATAAATGTTTGTTTTCCCCGCTTGGGATCACAAGGTGATTTATTCTGCGTTCAGGGTCATCTCGGAACTCAGATATTTCTTCTCTGGTCCCGACAGAGTTTGGACTATGAAACACGGCGGGCCAGATTTAATTTTAAATTGATATCAAGTGGCACGCTACATGAAATGGTTTTGTGCTGTAAGAAACCGGTTTGGTCTATTCCATACTGTGGGGATGTGCATGATAAGAGTATTTTGTGTGTCTGAATGTAAAGGACGATGATTTTTTCTCAAAAGGAATTAATTCATGTTGTAGTTAGTCTTTGACTTGAACACACTCTCTGTTAATTAAGACTCAATTCAGTCTCAGTTATGAGCCATGGCATCTGACAGCAGTAAGACCTCACTAGCAGCAATGCTAACATCAAAATATCAACATGCCAACAGTGACAAGGCTAACATGTTAGTAATGGAGGGTAAAATGTTTATCATGTTTACCATGTTAGCTTGCATGTTTGCATGATTATAGTTATATAAAAGCATATATGCTAAAGCATCAATTGTTTTATTACCTTTGGTCCTAAACTCAGATTTTAGACTAATTGAGACTTTGGCATGATGCTGATGAAGTAAAAAGCTGACCAGGGTTACATGAATATCTGGACAATTTTTACAACTCAACTAAAACAGGGCACAAATGCAGCTGAAAGATCATTTATCGTTTACAATCAAGCAGACAAAAAACTACACAACACTATGCTGCCAGGGTGTACTTACCAAAAAGTTACTCAATTTTAAAAACCAAGTGGTAGATAAAACAATTTTCTTTAAGTCAAGCAGTTTTTTTATTTTTATGCCGGCCATGTTATTGCTCACCTGAAGCTGGGTGTTCAGAGTCTGTAGCTGGGTGCAGGAGTCCTGCAGGCTGAGGGAGTGCCGACGCAGCGCCTCCAGCTGCTCCCTGAGGTGTTCACAGGCCTCCTGGGACTGGGTCAACCTGGTCAGCAAAGCCTCCTGTGCTGCTACTGCCAATGCTTTCTGAAAGCAGTAAACATCAGACTGAGATAGCATCCGAGTCATGTACAGGAGCTCTCACATCAGAGGCTGTGCTAGCTTTAACATGAAACTAAATATTCATACTGTTTGCTCTCTGACTGAATCTGCAAGTGACCTTTCAACCACTCGCAGTCAGGTAGCAGCTGTGTGACATTTGTGTCAATCTATAAATACTGAGATGAAATTCATCCTGTGCGGGGCATGAAGAAATACAACACATTCAGGCTCAAATAGATTTACTAGTGCACATCTGTTGTTTATTGTCACTGCTTGCATGCAGTTGGTAAAATCTCTGCGCAGGCATTCAGAATAATCCAATCAGCAAATTCTGCACAATTTATTGTGACTCCTGATTGTGAGGTCTACACTGATAGACCAGGTAGTTTGTTGATCATTAATTGTGGTGAGTATGTTAGCAATTGACAGACGTGTTTCCACAAACATTGAAAGTGTTAAACTTTTCTATTTGCTTGCAGCAAACAAAGGCTCATACACAATATAAAAGGGGAATAATTTGACTATCTCTTCTTAGATTTCCAGCACAGTGAAAACATGTTTGATATGTGAGTCATTCAGAGGTCTAGAGCTCAGGGTTTTTTTTCTTTTTTTCCTCTTTTTTTGTGGCACAGTTTTTTGTTCCTTCGTTTTGGATTCTTTCACATTTCCATTACTATGGGTACCTGACTGAATAATACTTTGACACCGGGGATTTCTCCCTTTTCACAGGCTTTTAAAGATTTCCTGCTCCCTCTCGTCACGTTGCTAGTGTCAGTCGAGGAATGTAAATATGTATAATTACTAGGGCGCTGTATCAAAGTATCATTTTTAGGTTCTTGTTTTTCTGCTGTATTTGAAGCAGCGCTTTAGTTTTTTTTTTAATTTTCATAAGATTTTAATTGTACGTAAAAAAAAAAAAACCTTCTGACCTTCCAAGAAAAGCAATGTTTAGTGAGCTCATTTCCACTCATTTGTCAGAAGTTTAACCAAAGCACATCTTTACTTTTACTCTTTTCAGATGGTTTAATTGAAGTGACTGCTTAAGGCAGAAAAAGGTCGACTTTATCAAGATTTCCCCAAAAAGGGCTAAGATAAGAAACAGGCCTCCAAAATTATGACTACACTGAAGTGAAGCAGGATTTCTCTTTCTTGTCTTTCCTCTCCCACTAATCCTCCGGTGAACCCTCAGGTTTATCTTCTGACCCTTTTTCACAGTCCCAGGACTAGACCTGAGACCAAAGACCTGAAGAAAGGAAAGGAGACCAGCTCCACCTTGGCATCAGAATAATGTTTAAATATATATATAGTCTAATATATCACTCACATGGTCCCTTTTACGTTATTTTCATTAAGCTCATTCTCCTGATAATATCCCGCATCATTTACTTGTATCTGAATAGTTTTATATTTTTCAACTTCACATTTGCTTTGATGAATCATCTCTTGCAAATGCTGTGATGTATCAACAAGTGCACCTGGATCTAAGTATACTTTAGGTGGGACCCGTCTGTGTTTGTGCCCCATCCCTGTGCTTCCAGCCTTATGTAAGAGTTTGTGCACCGTTCTGTGTATTTGAGAGGGAGTAACAGCTCCAGAAGCAGAGCAGCAGACGAGATAAGAAAGATTAACAGTAGCCGAGGTGACATTATAAAAACTGATGAGCAGAGATAAAGCAGTGGTTCTGGAAATAAAGTGCTGCACTCAGAGAAGCTGTGGCCCACTATGAGCTGATAATCGCTTAGCATCCCTAGAGCAAGAATTTCAACATATATAGATACAGATCATCTCCATTACACAGAATTTGCACTGAACTACACAGAAATACTGCAAATTGGATTCAAAGCCCCACACCTGCACAAGAATCCATCCCAGAAATATATTAGACACAGATACGCACCTCTTTTTCCAGCTCTGTCAACCTCTCACTCAGCTGCCTCTCAGTCTCTCCTGAGGCATCCTCGTGAGCAGCAGAAAGATCGTGACCTTTGCCAGCTTCAGAGGATTGATCCAGATGTGACGTCTCCTCCGTGTGTGTCTGACTGATCTGTTCTGTGTTTGAAGAGTCTGGATTTGAATCAATCCCAATGCTTGGTCGTCTCTTCTCCAGCTGGAGAAGGGATTCACTCTTCTTCAGGCTCTGAGAGAGCGACTGGATCCTCTCCTGTGATTGGCTGAGTGAGTCAGTTGTCTCCTTAAGTTTGGTTTCGGCTTTTAGCAGTTTCTGGCCTAGACGTTCGACTTCAGCAGAGAGTTCCTGAGAATGTGCCTGCTCCTTCGATAAGTCCTGATGTGGGGATGATAAAAGCAAAACGGTATTCATAGATAAAAAAAAACAGTTTGTGATCTTCTTCAGAAGTCAGATTGACCAATGGAAATTAAAGGATTCCAGAAACATCTTTGAATTAAATTTCACACATGAGTGTTACCCTGATTCCTCCTCACAAAAGGCAGAGTGATTTTCCTTCTGCATTATGGATTACTGCAGAAAACCAACACTCTGGTTCTCATTCCTTTTACCCTCTCATCTGCTTACATTTTGTACATGAAAATAAACCTCTGATGTTCATGTTGCACTGCAATTTACAGTTTATCTACAGGCATCTATAAAACGGGGACAGTCAACAACACTTAGCTAGAGGGAAGCAGCACCAGAGATGATTCTGTTCCTGTGGCCTTAATCTTTTCCACTCTGTCGTCTGCACTGCATGGTGGAGAAGTGGTGTCTCAACAACACAATGAAAAACCTTGCTTAAAACTAACTACACAATTATGCATCATAGACATAAAGGCATCAAGGTTTGGACAATTATGAGCATGAATTTTTATCACAGGCATCAAGCTCAGTTTGAAATGTTATTTTTTGCTGTCCTGGTGACAACTTTGTAACCCAAAAAGTGATGAAACTACCGAGTCCATCAGACTCTCACACACACCTGAGAAAGTGAAGTAATCTTGGCCTGAGCTTCTGCACACTTGTCCTGCAGGTGCTGTGTACTCTCCTTCATGTTGGTCAGTCGAGAGCTGAGTTCTTTCTCGAGGTCCTGCAGCCGAGTGCAGACCTCTTTTGACTCAGACAGCTGCTGACACACACGTCTACACACACACACACACACACAGAGGTCAAGCACGGGTTGAGTGAAGATAAAGTTGACATTATAGATAAATGTACAGTGCAGCCAAGTAGCTGTCTCCACAGCCTTGTAAAGTTAATTGCGTGCCTCAGCTCGTGATGGAGGTTAAGTGTACAAACCTGTGTTCAGCATCCAGAGCTCGGGCTCTCTGGTTGCTGTGCTCCAGGGCCAGGGTTGTGCTCTCCAGCTGCTGCCTCAGCCTGCCTGCCTCCCTCTCTCTCTGCCTCCCCTCTTTCCTTTGGCCATCCAGCTCTGACTGACAAACCTCTTTCTCCTGCTCCAGCCGCGATGCCTCGAGCAAAGCCTGGTCTCGTGCTCGAGCCAGAGATTCAGTCTCCAGTGTGGCCTCACGCAGCTCCCCTTCTAGCTCCTCTTCCCGGCGACGTGAAGTCTCCAAACTACGACCCTGACGCTCCAGTTCAGACTTTAGTGTCTGAACAGTGAGCTCTAACTGGTCAACCTGGGAAAACAGAAAATGGAGAGTTTATGCTGTCTGAATTCAGGCTTTTACATCATTCAACACATACAAACATAGGCCTCTAAACCTGGTTCTTCTTTGTGTTAATGTTTCTAAATGGTCGATCAGAGATCAGTTCAAAGTACCCTGTGGGGTTTAGACATCTGAAAGGAGTGTATATGGATCAGCTACTGTATCTTTTTATCTTGTGTAGAGTTGTAAAAGATGCATTCAGATCCTGAACTCCTATAAAAGATTTAATACTGCCATACAAAGGTACTCTGACAGAGAAAGTCCTGTTTTTTAAAAAACCCTTCAAGAAAAGTGCACAAGGGTCAAATTCCCTTTTGAACTGTGGCGATTCATTGCCTAAAAATTCAGATTAATATATGTGACATTTCCAAGAGTTCAAATTTTCTGCATGAAATGACCAAGTAAGCACAACATTTATTGTAGTGCAGAGTAAAGAAAAAGAAAGAGACATGGATGAGCAGTAATTTCTTATTTGGGTTTTATTTACCCCTAAAGCTGAAAGAACTAGAGTGCACTTTATGTTTCATTTAACACACACTTTCATAATCTCCATAAATTAGCCCTGGCTCCTAATGCTGGTGGTGGGAGTACAAAGTCTACCTCAAACATAACCGTTAACTATTCAGTTTTAGAAAGTAAATTATCAAGCTCTGAAATGAACCAGTTTTGTTTTTGGCACTGCAAATGTGCAAGTGCAGTTGTTTTATTTAAAAAATAAAGAAGGTAGCACAGTTCTTTCTTTATTGTAACACTGAGAGTAGAATAAAGAAGATCTTTGCCCCATTCACCAGCATTTATCTACGCATCTGTATTTCTTATAATGTGTTGATAAACAGCACTGTTTGTTCATTGACAGATGAGTGACCTTGCTTTGACACTATAATAAAGTCGACATGTTGCAGACGTCTCGCTGTGTATTTTCTCTGCTTATACATAAAGCATTCAACAGATTAGTGTGTGTAACGTTTGGAGTAAACAAACGTGACTTCAACAATACAGGATGGGCTTTGCTTTGAGGAGGAGCATGGGTAATACAGTCACAAATAGAGCTATCACAAGAAGGATTATGTACAACTCTCACTGAATGGGAGGTATTCATGAATCCTTTTATGGTATTTCTTAATGCTGACTTAGCACAGCTGTCTTCCTTACCTTGCAGTTTCTGTAATGTCTTACAATTTTCCTGCAAAAAGCACATTTAAGACTGAATTTCGCTTCACGTTTTGTCCAGGAAAAAGATGTCCATATTCTGCAGCAAAGTGTTTAAAAAAGTCATTTTAATCCAGGCAAATCCTCGTAGTTCCACCCTCCCTGTGAACCCTGAGAGCTCTGGTGGGTTTGGATGTGTTTTTTGACTATTTGTGTGAATAGCAGGTCCACACAGAGTGTGCCTCGGGTCTGTAAAACATGCTGAGCAGCTTGTATCGTCTGTTTTACTTCATGTTTTCAAATCCTGCTGAATAATTTCTCTGTGCAGTAATATAATTAGATTTCAGATATGAGTGCAAGACGAGACATTTATTTGGCAAGAAGAGCCCTATCTAATGTAGTGTATTTAATGAATCCCAGTTTTATTTAAAGAGATTACAGAATAATTAGATCAACTTTTTAGAATTAAATGAGTTTGTGTCACTGGAGATTTAAGCTACCAATCGAATCTTCCTTTTATTTCATCTCTCTTGTCCATCCCCCCTTAAGAAAAGGACATCTGCTGTGGTCATGAAAATGCCTGGTGTTCCAGCTGCACAGCTGCACGGTGTGTGTTCATATGTGTGTGTGTTGGTGAATGTGTACTCTTTAACCTTGCGCTGGGCAGTGCGCAGGGTGTCCATGGTGCTGCGCAGCGTGTCCCTGTCTCTCTCCAGCGCAGCCCGCTCTCCCTCCAGGGTGGCGATGACTGTGGTCTGCATCCTGTGCAGCTCTGCTTGGCTTCGTAGGCGGCACAACTCCTCCTCCATGACCAGACCTTCTGCCTGAAGCGCCTGAGGGGACAATGAAAGGTTATTGAGCCGTGTGTCCATTAAAAAAACACGACTGTATGTTAAAGCTCTAAGCTTAAAATCTCTGCTTACCTTGATGTGGTAGAGGTCTGTATCTGTTTTATAAATGTCTGAATTTCTCTCTCTAAACCATCCATGCAGCTATACATTTCTAAGTCCATCTTAGAATTGACCTCTTTCATCCATCCACCTATCATCCACCCACTAATTGATGCATTCACCCACCCCTCATCAAATTCACCTATCCCTTCATACACCCATCAGTACCTCTAACTGTCTGCGGGTGTCTCCCAGACTCTCTGCAGCCTTCTTTAGATGTTGCAGTTCTGCCTCCAGGAGCACCAGTCTCTGCTCAGCCTCCCAGGTTTTTCTGCTCTGCTCCCCCAGCTTGGAGCATAGATCCTGGGCCACCAAGGCCTCTCTGTCAGCCTCGTCCTGGGCCTCCTTTAGCCGGTTCGTCAGAAGCTCCACATCAGCAGCAGATAGGGAACACACAGTCTGGTGTGCAGCTGTAATATTCTCTACACTTTCAGGATGCTTCTGGATCTCTGAGTTTGTCGTTACTAAAACCTCTTCTTCCTTCATTTTTCTCTGTTTCTGTCTGTCTTTCTGCCCTCCTTCTGCCTCTCCTCTTCTTTTGGACTCTACCTCCTCATCACACAGTCCTCCTTTGCCCTCTTGAACATGAAGAACCTCTTCCCCAACCCCAGCTTCTCTCTGGGTCCCTATGATTTCTCCTCTCCTCTCCCTCTCATCCATCATCCTTACTCTTCCTTCACCCTCCCCTCTACAGGATTCAGAACCATGTACTCCTCTCTCTTCCTCTCCTTCCTTTTCTATGACTTGTTTCTCCACTATTTCCTCCTTCCTCTTTTCTTCAAGGTGTTTCAGTTTAGACACCAGCTGTTCCAGATGCTGTTTCAAAGTGGCGTTTTCATTCTTCAAGTTCTGGCACTGAAAAGTATGACAGGAGGAAAATGAAAGTGTGTCATCAATGCTTACAAACGCTCTCCATTTTTCTTTTCCTTTTTCCTGTTTTTTTGTCCTTTCAGTTATTGAACATGACTGAGCTCGAATGTGTTATGAGTCAGAGGACGGAAATCACATCTCAGACCGACTCGAACCGCATCCAACTTCAATACCAGGAATTAAGAAATACAAGAAAGAGAAACGGAGAGATGGCTATATGCCGACCAGGGAAGTGTAGATCAATCTAAATGATTTTAGGCTGGTTGTAAAAGATGATACACAGAGGCACTCATCTACACAAATAAACACAGAAAACTCTTGACAGTTCAGACAGAGTGGCATAGAAGGAACACCAGATTGCAGCTATTTTAAATATAACCCAAATTTCTGTAAGGAGCTTAAAAAATTAAAAGAAATTTATTCAGCATCTAAATGCTTTTTTTTGCCACCAAGATTTTCTTACATAAAATTTTGATGAGTTTATTTTCTAAGATCATTATTACTAATACAACTAACAGCTGTTGTACCTGCTGCAGAGGCATGTCCAAACACCACATGCACCTCTAGCTGTAAGTACAATATGAACAGGTGATGTGTTAGACTTATGTGTGAAAATTTTACAATAAACTTACACGGTTATGAGAAATTGAATAATTAAGAAAACAGCATTTATGAGAAAAGTAAACCTCAGTGCTTGTTTTAAATGTCATCTGTCCATGTTACAATATTGTGTGCAAATGACATCCACCCAAATACACAGCCTGGCCTAAAAAAAAAGACGCCACCAAAAACAAAAGGTCATACATTCTCATATTTCGTTGGACCACTTTAGCTTGGTAACGGCCACATTACCTGTGGCATTGTTCTGATAAGCTTCTGCAATGTCTTAAGATTTATTTCCATCCAGTGTTGCATTAATTTTTCACCAAGATCTTGCATTGTTGACGGTAGAGTCTGACCGTTGCGCAAAGCCTTCTCCGGCACATCCCAAAAATTCTCAATGGGTTCAAGGTCCGGACTCTGTGGAGGCTAATCCATGTGGGAAAATGATGCCTCATGCTCCCTGAACCACTCTTTCACAATTTGAGCCAGATGAATCCTGGCATCATCATCTTGGAATATAGCCGTGCCATCATGGAAGAAAAACTCCATTGATGGAATAACCTGGTCATTCAGTATATTCAGGTAGTCAGCTGACCTCATTCTTTGAGCACAGACTGTTGCTGAACCTAGACCTGACCAACTGCAGCAACCCCAAATCATAGCACTGCCCCCACAGGCTTGGACAGTAGGCACTAGGCATGATGGGTGATCACTTCATCTGCCTCTCTTTTTATCCTGATGGCCCATCACTCTAGAACAGGATCAATCTGGACTCATCAGACCACATGACCTTCTTCCATTGCTCCAGAGTCCAATCTTTATGCTCCAAAGCAAAGTGGAGCCTTTTTTCTGGTTAGCCTCACCGATTGCTGACTAACAGCGGTCAGAGTCTACTATCATCAATGCAAGATCTTGAAATATAATCTACAAAATCTATTGGCCAGTGTATATGCCTATGTATATGGACTCATAAAGGTGTGTCTGTTAGTAGATTTGTAAAAAAAATAGTGCCCCATATTTCACTTCTTATTCTATCTGATGAAGCAGGTCAGGTATTATTATTGGTACTACTAATTGAGCTTAAGCCTTAAGCAGCGTGTATTTCTCTCTGAACTCACCTCTCTGAGCGTGGTTTGATGCTCAGTCTCCAGGCAGGCCAGCTCATCCTTTGCATCTGGAGATTCAGCCTGCAGCGAGACAAGATGGATGTTGAGCTCCTCAAACTGTTGCTTCTTTTTTTCTGTTTCATTTGCATCTACATGCTGTTAGCCCTGATAGGGAGATGCATCTTGCCTGACTTTGATGATGCATTATTAACTTGAAATGCTGGTCAGCTATCTCAGTATGATGCTTGATGCCCATAGTTATGGGCTGAATGTTTCTTTTTCAAAAAGAAATGATTATCACTTTAGATATGAAAACCACCAGGGGCATTTGAAAACGGTTTTATTTACTTAACGTAGCACAGAGCTGGAAATCTGCTTCTCAGGTGCAACAGAGTGCAGTTTTTGCTCTCTCTCACTGACCCCTCTGATACTCTGTCATTAATCACACGGTTCTTCCTTATGATTACCTGCTTTAACCTTAAACATGAGGAGCTGATCTCTTGAAGATTATTTTTTCTGGGTCAAAATGATCAAAACATTGAACTCTAACCTCCTGCTGAGCCTGCAGCTCCTCGAGCCGTCTCCTTAGCTCTGCGTTCTCCTGCTCAGCTCCCAGCAGCCTCAGTGTTGAAGCCTCGCCCACCTCTACACTCAGCGGTTTCTGATCTGAGGTGGAGTGAAAAAACATAACACAGGAACACATGAACAAGAAAGAGAGAAAAAATGAGGGGAGAAAAAGAAAAGCCAGGAGAGAAATAGATATAGGAGCAGATTCACTTGGTAATTGTTGATTGATATCCTGCAGGCCTTTATTACCAAACATTCTTTCTCTTATCACTTAATTAAAATGTCTTAAATGACAAGGTGCAAAGAGGCAGGTGCTCTGACCAATCAGCTTGCTCAGCTCCTCTTCAGAGTGTGTCTCTGATTGGAGGAAAGGCTGGTGGACTGCGGCGGGAACGCTGTCACCGCTGTTGCCGAGCCTCAGGTCCGCCTCAAGGCTCATATTCATCTCCAGCAACTCATCAACCCGCTGCCTCTCTGTGTCACGCTCCTAAACACACACACACCAACACACACACACACACACACACACACACAGGAACACATAAATAAAGGAACACATTATTCTAAGGATGTTTTCCTTTATTTGTTGTCACTCTTGTGCCAAATAAGTGTCCATACAAACTTGTGCTGAGATCCTGCTAACAAACATCATATCTGACATACAACCAACAAACAGGCAAAGTTTACAAATACAGCTTTAAGACAAAAGACCAACTATAAATGAATAAAATGTCTCACCACTTCCACTTCCATGATTTTCTGACGCAGCAAAAGATTGTCCCTCTCAAGCTCCCGTAGCAAAGAGCAGCGGGCCCTGGCATCAGCCAGCTGTTCCTCCAGAAGAGCTTTGGTCTCCTGCAGCGCCGCACACAGCTGCTGCTGCTCCTGCAGGGGGCAGCATCCACAAACATGATGCACATAAAAAAGGTGAGGTCATTGTCAGATCTGACATTTATGTTATTATTTATTATTCTTTTGTCCAAAGTAAGAGTCACAGTTAGGACAGGGTATCGAATCAGCCTGATAGCGTCCCTTGCATTAAGAGATGAACTCATAGTGTCAGGTTCTTGGAAACGTTTGATACCTCTCTCATTTCTGTAGATATTTTCTGATCTATCTCTCTCATAGTCATTTCATCCATTGCATTCAGGAGAAGTACTTGTGTTAAGCTTGCATTCAGGTTCTTAAGCACCAGGGTAATTACTCCTCCTTCCTGACAGGCTTCATATTTACTGCTGAGGCTCAGAAGTGGTTTTCATCTCACCATCTTCCTCTGCTCAAGACTGAAAAATGAACTCATCCTCTTAATGTCTGTAACCATTCTTCTGAACACAGATGATCTTTTAGAAAATATTAGTGTTAAGAATTGTTGAGGACATCCAGCCTCAGTCATGACTAAGTGAAGCTCGGGGTCATTTCAGGCAAGAAGACTTTATTTGTATTCATAGTTGTAGCCTAGTAACCTATTACTCATATTTTCCACTCACACATGCTCACTTAGTCTTCCCACTATCTCCAGCTCTTATTAGTAAATCAGCTGGTTGGTCTAATCCATCTAATAGCATGCTCCTTGTTATCTAATCATATTTCTGCCGTCTCTTTGAATATGATTCTTTCAATGCGTTTAGCTCCTTCCACCCCACCTCCCATCATCGCCTTGACTACGCAGAATCATCAACCATCTATTAATCATCCATTCAGTCTTTGCGGTTCATCAGACGCCACTCCACGGGGTTTTATCCTGCTGTTGCTCAGAACAGCCATCTCCTCTTAGAGTTAACAATCATATTATTTAATCTCATTGTTGAGGCTTCTTTTCACTGGATGAACTGATCTGGTCCCAGACTTATAATAAAAATATCTTTGTTTATGTTTGGCCAACCCCAAGATTTAAATTGAATAAACAAACTACCAAACCCCACAAGCAACAAGATAAGCTCAGACAAAAACATACAGTGTACATCAAAAAGTGTTATAGCATAGGAAATATCACAGCTCTATTTTTAGCAAGTACAGGCAAAGCCAGAAACAGGTAATGTGAAGATCAAATAGAGCTAGAATATCTGTATTACTAAGCCGAAATGCTAAACCTAACTTATTTCCCTGCCCCCTCAACCGCCTTCAGTTCCTCCTCATTTCTATCAATAAAACAGCCAACACTATGAGAATAACACCAAAGGTATCTGGATTTCTCGTGTGTTTTGTCTTCAAACAGAACACCACAACTTGTTACATTCAGCACCAGCTCCTCTGGTTTTCAACAACCACGCACGAGCACACAGTGAATTTGTGAAACTTGAATCTTAACCTCAACAGGAGGAACACTCATCCCACAAGCTAATTTGGTCCGTCACAGGGATGCAGTGAGAAGGTGGAATATATCAAAAAAGACTGAGAAGGTGATAGTGAGGACACTGTGGGCTGGTTTACAAGGGTTTGAGCACATTTTCTGCTTCCCAACAGTTATACTACCTCAGAATAAATCTCATTTAGGTGTAAAAGCTCCAATAACTGAAGCCATGCTCCTGCTCTTTGTCAATGAAGCAGCTCAGGGCAGTAAATCCTGATGACATCACACAGTATAATCTCATTCTCTGAGCCTCAGAGTTGTTCATACTCACTCATGGTTTAAATTCTCAGGGCTGTGAGAGGGAATATATGGCTTTTGTGATTGTTTCTTTTTAAAAGAAAAAAAGCATCAAGTTTCAGAACGAAAGAGCAGGTCTTAATGATGTAAACTTTTCTTTGAACACTAACGATGTGTAAAATAAAGTGTATCTGTGTGTTAACTTGCAAAATGTGTCTATAAGTAGATTACTTACTGACAAAACAGATTCATTACAATTTCATTGTGTAGGCGTTGCTTTATTTCTTTTTTTTTTTAGTGCAAAAAACTTTATCAAAAGTAGTAGCTTACGAGTTGTGTGTGTGTGTGTGTGTTTATGTGTGTGTGTGTGTGTGTGTGTGTGTGTGCGTGTGTGTGTGTGCGTACCTTCAGCTGAGTGCGTGTCAGCTCCAGGCTACGCAATCTGTGTTTACAGCTCTGTAGCTCAGTCTGGAGCTGCTCGGCCCGCGCAGCTCGCTCTCTGGTGCAGTCCAGCTCGTCCCGCAGTGCACGCATGCCCCTAACCTCCCCCTGAAGAGAACGGTTCTAAGACACACACACACACCCACACACACAAATTCATACACTAGTGTGGTTGAGGTCAAAGAAGGTTGTTTAAAGATCTGGGATGTAGAGTGAAGCAAATGTTGACAGAGTCTAATACAAAAAGAAGCAAAGATGTGTGTGTTTGTATGTGTGTATGTGTGTGTGTGTGTGTGTGTGTGTGTGTGTGTGTGTGTGTGTGTGTGTGTGTGTGTGTGTGTGTGTGTGTGTGTGTGTGTGTGTGTAAATAACAATGACAATATGTTGTAGATGTCTTTTCAGCTTAAAGTTTATATGTGGGCCGTTTATAGGAGGGTTTTTGCATTATTTACTAGATCAAATCACTAAATGCTTAATCTGTAAGTGAATTTGTAAGCGCTATATAACATCAGAAAAAAACATATTAAAAAAAAAGAGGGCAGACTGATTCAATCAGGAAGTATGTTGACCTTGTATAACCCCGATCATGCTTGGAGCTACTTTCTAGATCCTGAGCGTCTAAACTGTCTCATTCAGCAATGTTCCCCTGGACAAATCTGTAGTCAGCAGGAATGTGGGCAGCCTAATTTCTGCTAAATACATAACCTTAGAGGAATCAGCTTATTGGCTGTAAAGTGCCACCTGTGTCTTGTGCTGTTGGCTGTGCTGCAGTGTTTTCAGGCTGAACATACAGTCTATTACAGCTCCTGCCAAACTAGTTAAGCTGTACGTGTGGTGAAGTGTCTCTGTACATCTGATGCAAGGATTTCTTTGGTCGTACAAGGTCTAACTTTTTATACCTCTTTCTGAAGTTTCTTGAGCTGTTCGTCCATTGTTTGAATCTCCTGTGTGTAATCCAGTATTTGATCACCTTTATCGTCACTAAAACCAAGAAAAACATAGAACCATAGAAAAATCACTTCATTTTTTTGAACATTTTTAACCATCTGTTTGAAAGATTGTTTTTTTAAAAAAGGTTAAAGCTGATATGCTTGTTGGAAAAAGCAACAAATAGACATAAATTATAAAAGGTCAGCAGTGACCTTTATTTTTTACATTCTGTGCAGTGTGAGAATCAGTTTATAGCATCAATTACCTCATTTGTTCCCAAAAGTTACTCAGTAATAAGACACGGTTTTGTGTTTCGTAAAGTCTGACAAAATAATTAGCACGTTTTTAAAAGTTGACCTTTCCCTTAACTTTCTTAAAGGTCCTCTTACAGTTCATATGGTGCACACAGGCAAAATCACGCACTCACTAACACTCACAGTTGTTGTTTGAGGCGTCGGAGTTTGGCCTTGCTATCTGCCAGCTGGAGTGCCAGACCCTGCGGCGGCTCCTCGCTGCGTCCACTGGTTGCGTCCCTGGGCCCTATGGTTAAGTCAGCCTGGGCCTCCCGCTCCCGACACAGCTCTACCATCCTCTGGGAGAAAGAGGGATGGAGAGATGTGAGGATGCAACATGAGGAAGAATGTGATGGAGAGGAGCCGAGTGTTCTTTAGGATTAAGTAGTAAATATAGAGTGTTGAATTTTCAAGTGGGTTAAATACAATTTCAAAGCAAATTTAGTTTCTTGTGGCACAAACCTCAGCCGATAGGAGACTGAAAAGTGATCTTTAAAAAAGAAAGATAAAATACAAAATCCTTCAACAGGCAGTTTGGTCAGATTTATACTGTCATGCTGACAACAGGTACCGTATCATTTCAGTATTTGCACATCTCTAGGTTTTGAACAGTGTGTTTTTCCACAAAACGAATGTAAGATTACCTCCTTTTTCTTTACAACGCACATTTCACAGACTATTACAGCAATAAGACTACTAAAAGTGATGAAAATGTCATTTTTATATGGTTACATACAGCAGTGGCTCTTAATCTTGGGGTCCCAAGTCAAAGGGGTCACAAATTAATTTCTCAGGGTTGCCGGGTTGTTGTGGAGATAAAGTAGGAATAAAATGACGCATTGGGAGGGAAAAAACACATCTTTGACTGGGAAGTAGTTTTTATGTTAAATCACCCGGACAGGGGACGTAATCCATTCAGTATGGCTCTACCGTCAAAGGAATCACATGGGAAACGTTTTGACTGTGTGAGCTGAAACTGTCAAATCTGATTTTTCCCCTTTTTTTAGAAAGACAGAAAAATGGAGGAATGCTGTCAGGTGTTATACAGGTTTCTTATTACAGAAAATATTTAATTTTCACTCAAATCAAGAGCCAAATTTACACAAAGAAAAATGAAGAAAAAAAGAGAGCAGGAGATGTGACTGTGAGTAAGTGTGTGTGTGTGTGTGTGTGTGTGTGTGTGTGTGTGTGTGTGTGTGTGTGTGTGTGTGTGTGTGTGTGTGTGTGTGTGTGTGTGTGTGTGTGTGAAGGGGGTTTGCACACTCCTAAAAAGTTAATTATGGGGGTTATGACTTAACACTGTTTGGAACCTTTGACATACTGTAATTTAAATAAAGTAGAACAAGGTGAGTTCCTGTTTTGTCAGCTCTAACTTAAGATCTGAGTGGTAATTTGTGTTTGTAGAAAATAGTTAATCAAAATCTTTCTCGCGCTCCCTGACGTTACATCAAAGCTGTAACTTATCACATCACTCCCTGCTACGACAGAAGAAATGATGGATTTGATAATGTTATTCTGACACAAAATGTGGTAGAAAACCCTCATGGAGGACGTTAATAAAGAAAAAGGCTCATGTTTGAGATGATGATCAGGGTCTGTGTCTTCATGTTTGAAAAGTAATGAAAAAAATGACCTTGTGCCTCTTATTATTTCTTTATTGCTTTCAGTGAAGTCAGCATGGACAGCGAGGAGGAGTAACTCAAGCCATGATTCATTTATTTCTATTTCATTTTTCATGTGCTTTCAACAACCACAAAGCTCTTCATATTTTAACCTCAAACCCCACAGCATACTTGTGGTTTACAAAACTGAATATATCCTACCCCCTGACAAATTAAGATACTATTTCAATACCAGCTCGATCTGCGACGAGCGAACAAAAGCTACAAACTGAATACAAGATCTGAGCAGCAGAGGACATAAAATGTTGATCAAATATGTGACACAATTAGGCCCTAATGAGGCAAGAGCTGTTCTTACTTATGCATGTCCTTATTTCTAGATAATTAATTGTTTATTATGTCATGAAAAATAAATAGAATTTTTAAATTGTCATGTAAATGTAATGGAAAATGCTGTATAGCTCTCATACGTGAATGTCAAACATAATTTTATGCACCACAGATCTTCCTCTTCCAGGGGATATTCTGTGTGATATGTCTCCCTCTACACTAGACCGCCACAAAGATGACACAAAGGATTCATTTTTAAATTATCAAACGCTAAAAACATCTGTTCAAAACAATGTAAAACACACTCTACCAAGAGGAAGAAGAAGAAGAGCTGAAAAAGGACAGAAAAATCAACATAAGTATTCCTGCAGACGTCTGTTTACTGTGTAAATTGCTGTCTTTAATAAAAATGTTCAGTGTGAATCATAACAAATAAGCAGGCTTTTGTTTGGAGTTCAAGGTAAATTGAAATGTTCATCAAATATAAGATGATGAGACTTGTTGCCATGAAAGTGTTCCTGAACGCAGTAAAGGATGGCTTATTTTTTCAGCTCTAGACCTTAAAGTAAGCTCAACTTCAACATTTGTTTAAGTCTTGAGTTAGTAACTGGGTAATCAAACCATCCTCTCATAGTGCTTGTGTATACGTTTACCTCCAGTTGTGTATCCCTCTGTGCCAGCAGGTTTTGGATCTGTTTGGCCATGGAGCTGAACACCAGCTGTAAGTCTGCACCATCAACTTCCACCAGCTCCTCCCACCTCAGTGGCAGCACCATGCGAGGATCCTGAGTCACCTGCAGCAAGGACAATTTCTCAGGTCTCGCAGATAAGATCGATGCGGCTCTGGGACACAAAACGGCAGATCTGGAGACAAACTATGCAGGCAGTGTATTTGAATACTAATCACAAATGCATCAGCATTCACGTGAAAAAGACACCTTTCATGGAGAAGTACCTGAAATGTATGTGAATGTGCCTGGCTAATGCCAGGAAAGCTAATGATCAGGTAGACAGGTTTCAAATGTCCTCAGGTGTGAGACACATGAGCGTCAAGCTGAGTGAGCATCCATCCACACAGAAAGACCACCTCTCACCCATGATTTATGAGGCTCTGAAAAGGCTGGTGGGCCACACACGGTTAGTGTACTTCAGACACACCGCTATGCAACATGTGCTGTTTTTATAATGCAGCGGTTATTCACTGGAGGTTTTTAAAAAAGGACAATGTAGCATTAAGGCTTTATTGGAGAGGGAGCAGAGAATGTCAGAAAAGAGGATGAAGAAGAGAGGGTGATGTGAAGCGGTGGAGGTGGAGGGGTGGACAGAAAGGGTGAAGGATCCATCCCACGGTGGCAGCAAGGGGCACCCAGAGGTCCTTCAAAGTCCACCAGCTGAATAACAAGTAGCTAATTTTCACATTTCCTTGAAGCGCCAATAGAACCTGTAATAGTTTCACTCTCTCTGCCCACAGGCCAGACGGGGAAGAAATGCTTTGCAAATCTTACATGGCACCTTTTAGATGTGTCTCTCCTCCTGACAAAATCTCCTCATACTGATGGTCAGTAAGTGAAACCATTTTATATTTGGGATGATTTGATTGGTTCTGGACTTGAACATACCTGCTGGATACAGCTGGCAATGGCTGCCTGGGTCTCAATGTCAAGAGATCGGATCTGCTGAACAAACGTCTCCTTTTGTTCACACTGCAGACACAAAAAGATTTGTACAGAGTGTGAATGTGTGGGATCAATATACATGTGCTTCATACATTTATTGGCAAAAAGTTTACAAAAGCTTAAAGCAGCAGTTCTATTAAAGAGACTATAACTCAACAGGGGAATTGTTTCAGTTATTTTACAAGACAAAAAAGGCAAATATTCATTAGATCTGACTCTATATCCTTATGCATTGCTACATCATTAAAATTAGTGGATAACTGTAGGTTCATATGAGCTGTTGCTGCAGACAACCTGGCTGACTCACACTGCCATATCTATTAATAGCTGACTTACCTTTATTATGATAAATCTGTGATGATAATCTAAATCTAAGAACTACTTGACTCCAACTGCTATGATTGTTTTTCCAATCCCTGGACTTAAATAGTAATCATAATGATTGTAAATGCCAATGTAAGCCTTGGTTACTTTAACTGTAATTATAATGAAGATCAGTCTGTTTTCATTGCCCTGCGCGACCCTTAATTACTACTTATATTTTTACCATCGTATCTGGTATTACATACATGAGTCTGACTTTTTGGCGATTAATATTGTGTCTGTCTCTATCATTCACTCTCTGTCTTGCATCTCCCAAATTCAGCACGGTGTCAGCAGACGACTGTTCAGCGTGAGTCAGGTTCTGCTCAAGGTTTCTAGCTTTTAATACATTATTCCTCCACACTTTAACTTTATAAATGCTGAAATGTGATCTTCTAGCAGTGGATAAAGAAAGGGGAAAAATCTGATTTTATCTTGATGTGGGTGTTTGTTTATAATATAACTAAGGGGTTATACATCTTGGTACTTTCGGTATGGATGTAGCATTTGTTAACAACCAGCGCTAAATACAGATTTGATGAATCAATAGACTGCTTGACAATGCTAAGTAGAGGATACAGGAATCTTGACTATAATGACTTTGTTGCATGTGAGAGTAACAAAAACATTAGCCTTGCTTTTACTTGTTTCTGGTTAAAAATAAAGCAATCCACTTTGAAAATTTTTTTTTTTTCAAAATAATGTTGTTTTCTTCTAACAACGGCCTCAAGATGAACAAGACAACCCCCAGTCTTCTGGTTAAAAACACAGATTGAAGGGGGGAATGACGCAACTTCAGTGTTTTCAGGTAAATACTGTGAAAAAAAAAATCTGGCCTGAAGGGGGGGCCAAAGGAGGCGTGTTCTTTGCTCAATGGGGGTTTATAATTATTACATCAGAAAATTATGGATACACCAGGTTAAGCTTGAAATTGTCAATGTCAGATCAACCTTCATTGATTTAGTAGTATCAATAATGATGACACAAGTGATGCTAATTTACCAAGACCTCAACCACAACAGGTTCAAAGGTTTGAAAATAAAATAAAATAAATTAAAGGATAGGTTTTCGTCCGTTTATACTTGCTTACAAATGAGTTAAGACTTGAATCATAAGATTAAAGTGGTTAGTTCTGGTGAGGAAACACTTTGGCACCACTGATCGCATGTCTGTGGTTGATGCCAAATAAATTAAGCAAAATGAGCATACATCAGGTTAACATGCAAATGTAATCAGCATGTGCAGTGCAAGGTAGTGTATTATTCATTCCAGGACACATTTTCTCAGAGTAATTTATAATTCATGTTGCCTGGTATGATAGTATTAAGCTGCTAAGAATTTCACAACATGAAGTCATAGTCACAAAAAGGTGGTTTCTAACAGAGTTCAGTCTGCTAAAATACTGATTCATGAGATGCTTTATCTTCCTGATAGATGCACTTTTATATTGTTGTTGAGTAAAGCTCTCTAAAATACACAGGATATGTTTGTTTACCTAATTAAGTGAGTTTTACGGCTAGTTGGCTGCACAATTGATGATCAAAAGGAATGAGAACAAAAACACTTTTTTAAGTTATGATTTACATTCAGTTGGATTTTCCAGTCTTCTCTCCTACTGGACAGATTTAAAAGGCAACATTGAACCTTTGAAAATATGCATACTGCCTACTCTGACTTTCATAATTGGACTGTTTAATTTATCATAAAGAATTGATTTTTTTCCATATATGAATGATACTTTTGCTCTCTGGACACTTTGAAGGATGCAATAGAGTGAAAAAGAAATGTGGGCTTTAATTTCATGACAATCCATCCCATGTAATTTAGTCAGTGTGTGATAAGGAGAAGGACAGGCTGACTTGCATGGCTAAAAAAAAGAATCGATTATCAGTGGAGAAACCTGGAGGTCCACAGGTTCACTGTTGTAATTATTGACCTTTACGAAACGTGATGTCATGTGAGAGCGTTTTCACCTGCACTGCACATCCGAGTAAAAGCAGCAGCAGTCGCCTGAGCTCCTCCACCGCTGCCTCTGAGGACACAGAAATAACTGTCATCATCATCATTATCATCATCATCTCCACAGCCCCCACCTCCACCCCGCTATCATTATCACCTTAATGTGTTTCACTGATAGCAGAGATATGGACTCGTATATAAAGTATAATTACTTTCTTGCTGCTGCCTGAGAGACACGGCACTGATAGCATCGTGTCGTTATCTTGTACCTGTTAGGGGGTCCTGCCCCAATATGGCAACATTCGGTAGAGGCATCAGTATCAACTGCTGCAGGTCTTCCTGAAGAAAAGAATACGTTTTTTAAAAAAGAGGTAAGAGGAGAAAATCCTGTAGTAATCAGCTTGCCTGGCCTGTCTGCCCACTGTGAGCCTGGATATACACCAACAGAGAAAGTTTCCACCTTTCTCCTGCAGTTTGTGGTGTAAACAAAGATCTGAAACAGATAAGAGCAGCTTTTTGATGCTCTCCCTGGTACAAGAGGTTTTGTACCAGTTACATTTTATATATTTCAGAGAGTTCTGATTTTGCTTTAAATTTGTAATATAAAAAAACTCAGATGACTGAATAACAGTTATGTAACCAAACCCTGAAAGTGTTGTGCTTATTTTGAGACTATACACATAATAAGGGCAGAATCAAGTGACAGCAATGACACAAGGGTCACAGTAAGCGTTGTGAACCCTTTGAAAGCCACAGTAGCTGTAGGTGTGATGCAGCTCTTCTTGATTGAGCTCCCACACAGCAGAATAGAGGTGTTTGGATCAAACATTTATTGGTGAGTGTTTTGGAGACATAAACACAAACAGATAAGAAACAAATCTGATAGTTATGTCTGGCATGTTTTCAAGGATGCATGCCCGGCTTAAAAAAACGCAGTTTGCCAAGCAACGTTTTATAGCTGGCTGTTATTAACACATACATATTTATTCTTGTTCTCTCGGCAATCTGACATTTGAAAACTTTCAGCTTCTAAGAGCAGCAATAAACATTTCAGGCTTCTAATGTAGACAACCGTAAGCATTAAAAGACTTCAGATGAAGACTTCTTTTTCTGTGTGTTGCTTTTGTTTATAGCCAAACAAGCCACTAAAAACTGCATGTAAGTATCGGTTTGTAGACATTTATGTACCTTAAACCACTGTCAGATGACAACAAACAGAAAAAACCAATTCACATGCTTACATATTCACATAAGATGAATGCAGAGTCTGTAAATTAACAGCAAACCTTGAACCTCAAATTTAAACAACAAATGAACCATAATTGTATATTTAATTTATAGTAGTGTTATATGAATAGTAGTAGTATGTAGTTTAGAACCAAATCTCTGCTAACCTTTGCTTCAATTTGGATGTCAAGACAAGACCTGCAGTTAGTCTTTTTAGGGAGAATGTTGCAAAACCCACGGTTAACAAACCAAAGATGAGGTCGATTGATTAAAGCACCTGACCTGAGAACAGACAGTATAATCATGTAACAACAGTCCCTTTGCTACATGTCTCACTCTCTACCCCTCACATTTCTTGTCTCTGTTCAGTTGTCCTACCGCTAAAAGCCACTTCCTACTCTTCTGCATTAAATCTATTTTTAGCATTACCTAACCATTTCTGCTAAACTGATCATACCATTAGTAGATTTACAACACATCTCAGCTCTCTTTACCAGAATGTCTGGTGTGCATCTGGCGAGCTACAGAGGCTCCATTCTGCTAGCTTGACCCAAAGTGTAACCCATGATTTAATGATTTTCTGCTGGCCTATTATTGGATTTGTCTGCCTGATTCAGCCGCCTACCTGGTTTAACCCTTGACTGTCTTTTGACCGAAGCGAAACCAGATTTTTATTTCAGCCTGCTTGTCTGTGTATAAAGCTTTTGGGCTCAGGTCTGCTTCATAACAGAGCTGCTGCAGTAGGGTTTTTGTTTTATTCAGAAATAGTATTGTTGCACCAGATTATAAAGACATTAAAACAACAACAAAAACAAAATAAAAAAATTTAGTTAGGCCATAAAGCATAAAAATCCAAAGGTACAGGTTCCCTTAGAGGGCTTTAAACAGTCATGATGTCTTTGCTGTGGACTCATAATGTGGGCAAAATAAGCTAACAGAGTTTAGATGATTTTGGCACGGCCGTGGACTGCAGTATTTGTTCTGTATTCCAGCGTTTATGGAGAGATTCAGCACTCGCAGAAGGCCCATCAACACTCTGGTCAGCTTGTTTCCCTGAGCTGTAGTTTCTGATTCAAGATCTTGGACAAATCTCCTGGCACATTGTGAATGATGCTGAATCAATCTGGACCATAAACGCCTCAGACACTTTCAGCCCAAAAACCTGGTCTAACTGGCAGCAAAAACGAGTACTTGTAGCAGCTTCCTCCCACAATATCATTCAGAATAACAAGAAAGAAACCGGCAGATGACTTCCCTTAAGGAATTTCAGCAAAGACATTGTTCTGATTTTGTGTTACTTTATTTACTTGGCCCTAAACAGAGAACTAACCAGATCAAAGTCCCTGTTAATTAAAAATGTTTCTGTCAAAGAGCCACACATTTTGTTGGCTAGCTCCTGCCCCAACTGCTCTGAAAGCCTGTTCACATCCTCCCGCAATTCATCCATGCAAAATCACACAAAAGTCACAACTAGAGCTCTCTCTGCCACGGACTGCAATTTATAATCTGCACAAAGTAACAGGAAACATACAAAAAAAGAGGCAGTTGTTCTTTCAGTAAGTCTATCGTGTGATTTTGGCATCAGTGCAATGTGCGGCCAACCTGAAGTTTCTCCTCCTCCAGGGCATGCAGGGTGTTAGCCACTGCAGCTCTGTGTTGGTCATCACGCAGCTCATGGTTTCAGCTGCCAAACAGACTTCTGCATGAGATTAGCTGGACTAGAAATTTTGTAAGCACAAGATGAACAGTTGCCTCTACGGCAGCATACAGCCAGAATACATACTGACTGCTAATCACTCAATCCTTTCGATGCTAGATCTTATACATTAGTGCTGAATACAATTACTTTCCATACTTTAGTCAAAAGATTAACAGTACTTAAGGAACATGGAGCAGTTATCTGTGCTTTTTAATGATTTACAGGATAGTTTCTCTCGCTGTGGTTTTCTTTGGGACATGCTCCCTTAAGTGATGTCGTAAAAACATTGAATTAAACTCTGAGTAGCTCTGCTTTCGAAAATTACTGACGTTTGTATAAAATGTTCCAAATTTGGAGGATTCTTCATCTCACTGGCTGCAGCGGCAAGGATAATGAAAACGTTCTGCAATATTCTCTGTACTGTCGAGAAATCAAATTTACGTTGCAGACTTGAAGCTGCTGTCTCATTGCCCACAGACAGTTTGATTTGAATGTCTGTGTGGGCCGTCTTTTTTCCTCTTCTTTTTAAAATTGCCTTTATGCTTATGAACACACCAGATTTAATCTGAAGATTTTTTCATGTTAATTCACACATCATTTACGGGCTGTTCAGCAGCCTTAAAAATGTCACAGAGAACAGAGATCTTTAAATGCAGAGGGTCAATAAATTAGTAGGCAGGAGAAATTAGCACTTAAAATCCCATTAACAGGAAAGTGTCTTCATTCAGAGCCATTAAAGGATTTTACATTTAACATAGAAGAGAACAAAATGAAGCAAAAGAGAGCAGAGAAGCAGCACGAAAAACAGGATAAAACTAAATCTGAAAAAAAGTATAATAAAATATGAAGGACAGGAGAATAAAAGAACAGAACAGAACAGGGTGAGCAAACAGAAAACAGTTAACAACACAGAGGGAACAAAACTGAGTGACTAACTTAACACAAACATCACAGAATATAAAAAATGGAAAACAACCGCTGGATACTGCAGAAAGGTGGAGAAGAGAATGAAAACAAAGGAACAAAACAACACAAACAAAACTGGGAAGAATGTCTTTAAGTAATATTATACACAGCTGTTTAAAAGGAGCTGAGTTTACAGTCAGAAAAATGATGCTGAGAGAAACAGTCGCCTGTTTCTGTGGCTTACACTTACCACACACACACACACACACACACACACACACACACAAACCATTCCATTGTACTTCACACACCAACACATGCACACCAAAAACAGCGCTAAAAAAAGATAGCAAGAAGTAAAACCGTGACCAGAGTGGAACTAAACATCCAGAGTCACAGTGGAGACATTTTTAAGTGCACTCGCTTTAACACCGCCTGATATGAGCTTCCCAATTATCAGCAGTGTTTTCTGCTACCGTGAGCTTTCAAGGGACATTAGCGATTCACTGAAAATGAGGAAGTGAGACCTTGTAGACTCGTGTTCTTATGTTGTGTGACAAGCTATGCAGCGCATGTTCAGCCCACCTGACTGTGCTTGGGGAGGTTTCCTGTGCTGAGAACAGAGGACTTTGAATCATCCTCCGGGGAAGCAATTGTGTCATTTCCTCTAATGCCACAGGCATTTACAATGCACATTATGCAATGCATGGTGCTGCTACTTGATAGATTTTTATTACCCAAACCACAATTGCAGCAAAAAAAAAGATTCAGCTCGCTATTTCCCCACTTTTCTCGCCCCATTTGCCTGATAATAAGCAAGGACATGTCTTCCGAGGATGGATTTTTTTCTGTTTCATCTTCTCTTTTGTGCAAATGCTCTGTCAACCCTCACACACACTTCAAACTTTCTAGAATTACCTCAGGCAAAATATTCGTGTGCTGAGACTGGCGTGTGGGTTTCATCTTTTTCTCTGTTTTCACTACCTTACAGCAAGACAACTGCTTCTCTTGCTGTCAACCCCCACTCCCTGTCCTCTGCCATTTGGTGTGGCCCTGAGTTATGCTTAAGTAGAATTTTTCAGAGGTTTTTAAGGAGACATCTCTATTTATAATGAGCTGCTAGTCATCTCAGTCCATCCACACAAAAGCCATTACGTGACTGTTTTTTAGAAAACCTTTTACCAAGAAATGGGAGTGAAAGCAAATGGGGCTATTCAAAACATTATTCTGTAACACTCAAGATTAAGATCAGGTCAGGCTCTTTCCATAGGATTTTATAGTCTGTATCACAGTGCTGAGGATCTGCCACTGTGTTTACTCTGTGTGGGATAATTTGCCTACCTACTGACATATGAACACCAGCCTTGACAAGATATCAAAACATCTAATTAAGCTCTGGTTGAGGCTTTACTTAAGCAGAGATAAAACTACAATTAAAGTAGCAATGACTCAAAGAAAAGGGTAATTATTTGCTGCAGAATATTTGAGAAAAAACACTTTGGTGTCAAGTAATGGTAGAAATGCAAGGCTTGTGTTGATGCAAACTAGACAAAATATCTTGTTTTTCAAATCTTCATTCAACTGAAATGAAAAAATAATGTAGAATGTTGCTCTTTGTATCTGTACCTATATAACATGTTTACACAGACATGACAGGGTATCAATATAGACAGAGCTCAAGTTATACGTGAACAGTGCATGTTATGGTCCATATGATGACCACACTCTGTATTTTGTTGACCTAATAGTCAAATGAATTGAAAGTTGGACTAGATACTTAGCCTAGCAGACTACTGCTACATGTCCTGTGTATCTAAGTGACTATGGCATCTAAAACTTAGTGATGAACCAACGCAACTTTTCTGGTTCCGATAGCGATACTGATACCTGGGCTTTGGGCTTACCGATCTGTTACCACTGTTAAATAACCTGCATGCCCTACTGTGGGATAAAACTGGTAATGTTTTAAGTAAAAGGCAAAAAATGAGTATGGAATTACTGAAGTTGATATTTATTTAAATAATAAAATATTTAAATGTTTGCCAGCAAAACAAAAGCTTCAGTAAAGTGATAACTATTCTATTGTAAACTGTTATACCCTGTAGACTGGTAATGCAGCAAAAAACAAAGAAAGTGCATCAGAGGTAACATATCGAATCAAGTAGCCAAGAGGGTCAGTAAAAAAGAGGTCATAGAGCTGATCGCCTGGATCGGAACCATGGATCAGCTTCTTTCCACCGATACCAATCCAGTTTTGAGGGGCACTGATACCAACATCAGTATCGTGCATCCCTATCTAAAACCTGCTGATAACGTCCCCTGGAAAGCCTGAAAGTAATTCATTGGTGCTGTAATCTGGTGCTGTTAAGCTAGTGCTTTTCAGTCTTCTGAAAACGTCTTCCTGTGGCTTCTTGAAACAGATTTAGAGTGACGAAACTAAACAGAGAAAACTCTGGAGGAGTGAGTGGAATAGCAGAGTGGGATGACAGTGCTCTATGGGTTAACCCCTTCAAGTGACACTGCTGACAGAACACCACACAATCTGACTGATTGAGACCATCAAGGTAATGATACACACTTCCTGATTTTTTTTTACTGTAGCACACTGGCAGGTAAAACAAGCAGATATTAGGCTGTTTGTGGATCTGAAACGTTATTTGTTTCCCTTTGACACTGATGTCAAAAATACATGTAATTCTCTATAGCTTCTAGTGAGATGAGATGGTTTTTTGTCAACGTTTTATACATGAACACTTAACAAATTGCTAACCTCTAGATGTGGTTTTAAATGCAGAAAACTACTTTTTTTTAAATGTACCAAAAGAACAGCAGCCTGTTAAATCAAAAATGGAGAGAGAAAGTGTATCTATTTCCATTGTAATGAACTTACAAGCTCTAACTGAGGCACATAAAACATTTCAAGCCAGTAAATAGGCTGAGAGTTAATTATACATCAATGGGTTTCATCTACTTGAGAGTGGAAATGTCTTGAGAAAACCTGTTCATGCTTTGTCGACTCTCAGACCATTACTCATTATTTTCCTGCTGATGAGCTAAAACGAAACCTCTTCCTACCCCTCAACCCTCCACCTACCTGGTAGAAGGCTCTGAGGTGTCGATTTAAAATGGAAAAGTTCTGGACTCTCAGCATGTGGTCGTGTTTCTCGCTGTCGTACAGCCGCTCCACCTTGGGGTTTGGGTCTCTGAGATGAACAGAGAAAAGAAACACAGCGGTGAATTAACTGCTGCTTGAACAAACAGCCCTGCACCTCATCGGTCAAGATGAGACACCCTTATACAACAGTGCATTTAAGCTGCGAGTGAATAAAATTTTAATGAGCCTGAGAAACAGAGGCAGTGAGAATCGACGTGCAATTATTTATTGGAACAGTGCAATTTAGGGTCAGGCAAGATGAATCAGCTGCTGGGCATTGTGAATGCAGCTCATCCTGTTGGCAGAGAGAACAGATCCCATTCTGCAGAAAATGAACATGAACAGAGAATCCAGAAAGGATAACTAACATGATAGACCCTATATCATGATGCTCTGTAAGTAGTTGATTCAACAATGTAACACTGAGATTAAAAAAATGGAACTTCATGAATTCTTATCAAATTTTATGCCAGAAAAAGGGAACAGAATTAAGGGTCTATTGTTATGCAAGCAGCACTGAAAAGTTGTACTACTTTATGTGGATTAGATCATAAAATAAGGAGAAGGAAAAACTCAAATTGGAAATATTCCCCTGTTGGGGTATTTGACTTTGCATACTAAACTTTGTACCAAAGTCCATGTAGTTTTCATCAATCATCTCATTAAGAAAAGCAAATGTGAGCATCGCTGGGCACTGGAGGAGGTGGAGAAGGTTAACTAAAGTCAGCAAAACTAATCCAATAAAGACCGCGAACCTCTGTAGAAGTTTTAAATGGAAATCCATTCAGAGTCTGCTGAGATATTTCAATCTGGACCCAAAGTAATTGATGAATTGTGTGTCTTGGATCCTAAGGCAATATGGTATGACTGTATGGTTAAAAAGTCAATTTTACATGTAATGGTTTGTCTCTAAAGAGTGACCACTGAGGATGAAAGAATGGGTTCCCATGTTGTTCAGAATCACAATAATTTTTTCTTTTGTTTTTCTTTATTCATGAAACCCAATCATTCTTTTCCAACATCATTCTTTTCACAAACCCTCAAAAATTTGCTAATGTGAGCTCAACACAATTGTTCTTATTTCTTACAATAAATGACAGTTTGGGTCTTTTCTTTCTTTTATATAATTATAATTACATCTAGCTGTCACTTAAACCGAAGACACTACAGGGCAGCAAAGCTTTTAAAGGGGGAAAAAACTGATCAATCTTACATGACTCTCATGACCTCATTGAGGAAAATCCCATTGGTCAGCCTCAAGTACCGGTCCCGGGTACTCTGGGTAATTGAGTTTACTTCCATGTACTGGCTGTAGGGAGAGACACCATCCTCACCCTCCACCATCGCTTCGAACAGCTGAACCTGTAAAAGACAGGGAGGAATCAAGTCATGAGCTTTGAGATAAGCCTGTGTGTGTAGCAGGAGGTAGTAGAGGAGGAGGGAGGCAGAGACAGGAGTAGAGAGAAGGTACACAGACTGAGAGGAGTGGGAGATAGAGAATTGCAAACATTTCTACAGTGCAGGAAGCCACTCGAGTCGGAGCACCTGTCTGGACAGGTGGGATCTGTGCTCTCACACTGGGAAGCACTTCACAGTGACAGGCAGCCAAGCAGGACCACAGCCAAGGTCTCTCTCCTTCCTAAGAAGAGCTGTGCCAATGCAAACTGCAATATAATGAGGCTTATTCCCACCTGCACTTTCTAAAAACTGCACTGTCTGTAAACAGAGCAACCAACTCGGTCGGCTCAGCTGATTAGGTGAGGAAGAGCCACTGGAGACCCTGAGCAAGGGAGGAAACCATGCAGAAGAGCAGAACTGTTACAGAGGGTGTCCTTCATGTGGTGCAGGCTGAAAGCTCTCATTCATTGAATAACCAACAGGGTGAAGTGCCCTTGAGCAACACTAAACTTATGCTGGCTGCAGGCTTGTGAACCTGACCTATGACCCCTCTTTAATGGAGGGTAATGCTAACGTGAATATCTTTACAGGGTTCAGCATAGAATGACATTATATTGTAAACAATGTTCAATGACCAGAAAGGGATAAAAATCCCCCTGGGCTGATTGGTTTCCCATGTGGAAACCCCGCTGAAAACCAGCCCGTTAGACACACAACAAATCCTCTGCGGACTAAACTCACAGTAAATTACTTTGTATTATTTTCAAATCAGAGACAGCCCAAGGACACGGAAGAGGAGAAAAAGCTGGTCATTGACAGCTTAAGGGAAGCTAGCAAAAGGAGAAGTGGGGTGTTTGTTTTGTTGTACACATACAAAGTATCCAGGCAGATATTGGCTTCGTATTAAACAATGATCTTTATATTTGTTTAAGTGTACACAAGTAATAAGTATGCTGCTCTAAATGACACCTTGTCATTAGTATTTACATGATAAACAAGAGGTGTCAACAGCAGGGCTAATACTCCTCCAGCAGGTTTCTAAAGTATCTGTAGAATAAAGTGTCTAATTCTCCTTTCTGCCTCCAAAAATTATGACCTTTCCTTTATCCAGAAGTGATAAATGATAAATGACGTACCCATTGCACCAACGCACTTTCCATGAATTCCTCTATTATCTCCATGATGTTGGAGTCCATTGTTGTGTAAGTAGCGCTGCGGAACACTACATGGGCTAATTAAAAGTGTTATCAACGCTGTGTATGTAATGAATCAAATGAAGAGGATCCATCTCGCGTCAAGTAAAGTAGTTTGACATTTCTGCGGCCCTTCCCCTCCCTCCTCCACCTCGTTGCTGTCTCTTCCTCTCTCTGTGTGTGTGTGACTGTTTGTCAGTTAGTTTCATTGCAAAACCACACCGGAATTTTCAAAAAAGCATGTGTTGCGTTTTCAGACATCTTGACACGCCCTCTATACAGCAGCTGCTAAACAACCATTCAGATTTTACCTGGCTGAAGTTAAACCCTAACTAACTACAATGTGTAGGCCTGTTGTGCGCAGACGACAGGAGCCTACTTTTAATCAGGGTGAATGCTGTGGCCTTTCAAACGGCTCCGTGTTTGCCTTTACTTCCCATCACAGAACAACGTCACAACCACGAATGCTGTATTTGATGTTAAAGTTATCCATAAGAAAACCAACCCGGTATCACACTTTTCTCATCCATAACTTGATGCTTCTCCCATCGAAATGACAACAAATCTGACTTGAAATCGTCGGAGCTGTGCTCAGTCCTCCATGCGGTAATCTGCCAACTCAAGTACAACAGCGACCTCTGGTGGTTCAAAATAATGGCTCTTTGTTCATCTGATAAAATAATGCATTACATCATTATTTGTGACAAAAACAAAGCAAGTGTTGCCAAGCAGCTCTTCTTCAACTTTCATTTCCTGTACAGCTATTTAAAAATATGGTCTCTGTCAATGCAGTATACCAGTATACAATATTTCATCAGGGACCAGCTTTTGTAAGAAATAACAGTCTTTGACTTCACAAACCTTTTTCTAATGTTGGTTATCATTTTTGGTGTCAATGAATATGTATGCCCACCATCATGTCTACAATGCACTAGATGTCTCGTTATGATAAGTACTGGATATATTTTTTGGTAAATAACTCAAGGTAAGGATTATTTCTACACTGTCACTTTTTTCAGAATTAACTTATTAAAATATCATACAAGCTAACTTACTCATTTATGACCCAGTGCTACCTTTATTTAATGATAAAAGAACATAAACTCATCTTAATGGACCTGTTGTGATCGAAATAAAACATTCATGAAACTTAATCTGTGATAGTTTTATTTCAAGGGAGTATGTTGTAAGACAAAAAGCAGTCGTTTTTCCTCCTGTTAAACCAAAAACAGCTGCTGTATGTTGTGTGAGTGTCTTGCTCTTGTCCCTGTGTGTCCCTGCATACTGTCAGTGATGCTTGTGCAGCAGTTCTGGGATTAACCACACAAGGATTATCAGATTGTTTCAGAGCTGCTGGAATAGACAAGATGACAGCTCTATAAAGGGCACCACACTCACACACACAGAGACACGCACACACATATACACAAACACACAGTTCAAATAACACCACTCAGAAAGCGTGAAGTTTTATTCTCCATTATGTACAAAAGAAAGCCGACACTGAAAGCAGTTAGAAACTTCTACCTTTAATGTATAATTCCTGTGAGTGTCCAGTTTAACACATTCCTAAGCTTTCAATGTAGGTTAGAAACAAACTCTACAGATGTGAGATAAATAATGCAGGTGATTTTAATTCTGCCAATATGTAACTCTCTTAACACATCAAAACTTTGTCTTTGGTAAAGACTACACCTGTATAAATACTACACCTTTTCATTCTAGTCTCCCTCTCTTCTACTTATAGGAAAAACTTCTAGGTATGTGGCCCTGCACCACAGAGATAATTCTTTTGGTGTCTGTGGAAGCCTAGGATTCATGCCCTCTTTAGGCCTTGTGCAAGGGGAGTCACTGCTGATTTGGTGGAGCGTCAATCAAGCCTAATATGTCAAAACCAACAGGTGTTTTTTCTCAAGAAACCTGAGACTCTCCCTCCCCTCCTCCTTCAACCCCACCTCCTCAGCTTATATTTTGGTCATCGCCCTCTAGCTGGCAGAAGTTGTGGAAGTAGCCTTCTCCGTGGTGTTATCAGAAGCTTTCTCAGGGTCTCCCGCCTCAGGAGACTCCTGGGCAGCATTGGGGTTAACTTGGCCAAACTTGAGCAAGATGAGGATGTTGGCTTTGAGGTCCTCAAAGGTTTCTTTCAGACCCTTCTCCAGGATATAACCCTCACTGTCCCCTGCTGGGTCCTCTTGGGCCATGGCTCCCTCCACAGATGTCTGCAGGTAGCGCAGGCTCAGAACCACAGACATCTAGGTAGAATTCAAAAAAGTAAACAGCAAATGAAAAAATTATCTTAAAAGTCTCACAATGATATGATCTAAGGGCTTCATGACTTCTATAGAGATACATCAACTTTTTTTATCAGTTCAACATGTGGTGTCACTGACTTTATCTTTATTTGCATTCAATCTAACCAGCACCAGTCTGTTTTCTGTAGTAGATACTCATATCTTAAAATATGCTGTTTCATTTCCATAACGTTGTATAAAACTATACTGCAATTCTAATCTAATGTGCAGGAGTGAGTCATATTAATCAAGGAAGAATAAACATAGTCATATCAATTATGTTTTGGAACAGGATTATGAGCTTCAAGATAAGACAGAGTCAATTTCAGACAATGTCAAAAACATTCACTCTTTGATGGCCTTACAAGTTGTGAAATGTCTGATAGCAATTTGTGAGTGTGTCACTGAGGATAAAAGTGTTTTAATTGTAGACTTCAAACACAAGCTAATTTAAAAGCTGTATTGCAAAATTTTGTCACCATTAAGCTACCAAAATTGAATAAGATGTAAACATTTTCCATTTTAAAGGGGGTACCTTAAAGTTCACCGAAACAGGATAACTAGTCATGAGATCCAAAAAAAGAAGATGGGCAAGGCAGAAAATAAAAAAGAAATACTACAAAATGCTATTAGAAATATGATTAACTAGAACTTAGATTGTTTATGTCTATCTCTGCCAAGAACCTTATGTTTTGGGGAGCTTGCCTGTCTTTCTCACTCTCTGTCTGTTTGTCTATGAACAACATAACTCAAAAACTAACCAACCAATCTTGATGAAATTTTTAGGAAATATCCAAAATGGGATAATGAAGAAGTGATTAGATTTTGGAGGTGATCCAGATCACCGTCTGCATCTAGGACTTTTTTCAAAAGTATCTTTATCATTGTGAGATAGGGCAGTTTTCACCAGTGTATATAACTCCACGATAAATGGTCGGATTGCTTCGCAAAACAATACAAGACAAGACAAGGTTACAATAATTTCTGACAGATGTAAAAGTACGATCCACATCCTGTCAATATTCTGGATACTAAGATCAAGAATATGAAATATGCACTGGGTCATCATAATTGTCAACACTTTATGGTAACAAATTATCGTACAAACCTGCAACTAATACCAAATTGTAGCAGGCAGTCTGCTAAAAGGGAGTGTAACATTAAAATAGGACCAAAGAATTTTGTGACTATCACAATCTGCTTGGTGGAAGTCTGCGCTTTTCTAGTTAAAAAAAAAAATCAACAGTTTCACAGCCCTATTTAACAATTTAAGAGAGATGGCTGACACATCTGTGGACCAGTGGGGGTTTCTGCGAGCAGTCATAAGCAGATAGGCAGATTAGAGGATGACCACATAACAAACACTAAAACAAAAGACCATAAAGTTTACATGTCTTTGCGTGTTTGCTTCAAGTCATCACAAAAATCTGTTTGGCCGTGGACTGCACTAACCTGAGGGATTTAAAATTTTCTTTGAAACTTTGACGTGTGCTCTGGTTAGCGGAGGGGTTGTGGCGTCAGTCACACAGCTCCAAAAGTCTGACCACTTCCGCACTTGCATTGGCCACTATTACTCGAAGTGGTTATTTTGGCATCACCAGCTCAAAATAGGATAAACAGCTCACGTGCTGCCCATATCTTTATACACTGAATGATGTTCAACACATTCTCCCCTTTGTTGGATCTCTGACTTCAATCATCACATTATTACTGTCTTTTGCTTAAAAAGAGATGCTCTCTACTGCTCGCTTTGTTCATTCCTTATATTGAAGCAGTATAAATCAAAGTTACACACTCTACAACTTGGAGGCATTAAATAGTTTTATGATGAGTTGAAAGTGGTGTGTCTTTATTCGCTGTTAAACGTGTGTAAATGCATTCTTTGCAACCCAAGGTCCCAATATTTGTTTCTGACACTCCTGAGGGGTTGTTTTTGTACTCTCATGTATCCCACCTGTATAAGGATGACTGACAGCACACCAGGACCAGTTGAATTCATCAGGCCCATGTAGTAGTCGATCAGAGCCTGCCTGCAGCCACGGCTGTACAGGTTAAGCTCCTCTGATTGGAAGTCATAGCTGTGGTGGGCGCTGTTATCCGTCAGACGGTTCTGCAGGCAGGGGCGAGGGGAGGCAGGGTTACAGCAGCTGAAAGGGACGCCATCCAACAGGTAACGCCCATCCACGTTGCTCCTGATGCGACTGGAGACAGGAGGGAAAGAAACAGATGATGGAAACACATTAGAGGGAGATTTAATCAATCTGCTGGAGGTAAAGCACAGAAAATTTTACATTTGGTGAGAGAAATGACCCCAGCTTTAGCTTAATACACCTTTAATATTAGTGAGGAATGAGCAATGCCTCTTTTTAAGCACCATCATGCCATAACCTTTCTGTTAACTCATCCCTTTTCTTATTTCATCTTTGACTAACCTTTCCCTCCTCGCTTCGTAACCAACCTTTCCATCCATTTCTGCCTTTCTCTTCAAAAGTAAAGGCCACATCTATTTTTAATACACTCTTCCACTCTCTTCACATCATTCTTCCTCCGAGCATCCCACCATTCTACCTCCAGTACAAACTATCTGACCTTTGAGAATGTGAAGCCTACTTCTCTGTTATTCATTTAGACCTCAGCATACATCTTTTCTGTCCCTCTCTTGCGTACCACTCATCACTGATCGTATCATGATGGACTCACTCTTTGACATCCTTGGAGGTGAAGTCCAGGTATCTATTGCTCACCCACTGAACCTCAAACCAATCCCTGAAGTTGTTGTTTCCACAACAGCGAAACTCCATCTGCAGATGATCAATGGTCTCTTTCTGGAAACAGCGCCCCGGCACGTCTGTGTCCTTGTAGAAGCGAATTCCATTTCTCAAGCCCACCTGACAGCCGAGAGAGGGGAAGAGTGGGAGAGGAGTTTGAGAGAGAGAAAGGGTGAACTTACTGCACTGTGTGTCAAAAAATTGTACTGTTTCTTTTTCTTTTATTAAATAGACTTGTGACAAACTGCCCAGGCTGGTTTTAAACCCACTTTGTGTTTCAATAAAGAACAGTGCAATTGCATTGTAAAAAAGCAAAACAAAAAAAGAAAAAAAGGAAAACATAACAGATTCTTTATTGTGTAGGCTGATCTTATGGACTCCAGTGCAACATTTAAAAATAGAGGTAAAGCTACTTTACTTTTAAGTTTATGAATATCCTCCAAAGTATGTCTGAAATTAGAGGTTTTAAAAACAGAGCACCAATTTCCATTCATTTTTGGTGTCCAAGATTCACTTCAGCTCTTCTTCTTGGCCCAAACTCTTCTTTTTCAAAATCTCCATCCTTTAGTACAAACAGATGGCTGTCTCTTCAGCTTTCAAAATGTACGGCGAATCATGGGTTTGTTCAGTTTTTTTGTTTGTTTGTTTGTTGCTAGCAGGTCAGAGAACTCCACCCCACACTGTGGCTCTGATTCAGCCACTCTATTCACAATCATGCCAAGTGATCCCACCTTCAGAGACTCCTCCAGGCTTCCCTGCAGAGCGTAGCTGAGCACCACCACAGCGAGCAGCAGAAAACACAGCAGAGTGGCCACAACAAACCAAGCCAGCAGGAAAGCTTTCCAACGGGGGAAGCGGCTCGCGTCCAAGGAGTCCTGACACACACGACTGGCAACCCAGTTGGTGCCAATAGAGGCCAGGCCCACCATCATCAGGATGTTGGGCACCACATGGATCTCTGTGTTGTCCATCACCTCAAGGAAAGAAGAGCACAGTCACAGCTAGTGGCAGCAAATAAGATCAGCAGCCAACTGCAGGTCACTTTTGTCAATTCCTCTACTCACTCTCGCACGTAATAATCCGGCATTCAATTAGCCTTATCTGTTCTAAAGAGGACCTTGGCAGCCAAGTGCTTCAATTAGCTGCTGTTGCAAAGGCTACTATGGTAATACAAAGACAAATTTAATTCATAGCCCTGTTCTTAGCAAAAGTCAATTATGGACTGGGTTTATTATTGGATGACTTTTAGAAAGTCTGTCAGCCGTTAAGAAGCAACTTTGTTGTTCTAAGATAGCCATTAAAAATGCAGCCCAATATTGTCACCTTCTGACATTGTCATCCTGTTATATCTATTCACCCAGAAAAAAGACTGAGGAAATAATCACAATTACTTTCCGCTTCATGTTAAACAATTAGCTTTGTTGATGATTTGTTAAAGTTCACTGAGAAACTGGCTAGATGATGAATTAGTCTTTAACAAAAAGTATACAAGGACTCAAGTCTCTCAAAAGCTGCTTGTAGGTGATTTTGTCTTCCTGACACAACTATATTATCACTGTTCTTTTGATAATACAGGTGTTTTTTGCATTTCATTGATCTGGTACATCTCTGCACTGACCCGCTGACACTTTGCTGAACAACTGAGAGATTACAGGAGCTGGTTATCTCACACAGGATCGATAAATATCTGAATGCATGTGTTGAGGGCCTGAAGCTTTCCTGTGCAGCCTCTTGGATATCAATGCACCCCACTGATCCACATCAATGACTGATAAATCGAAAACAATGACCACTTGATGTAAACACATGCGTTAGTCCTTTGAAGGTCCTGACCTTCACCTACTGGTCATGTGACACATGTTCAATACACATTTAACCCCACAAACTTTGAGTGAAAGTGTTGATTTCCATGAAAGCATTTAGGTTCCCTACGCATAAAGTGGCCCCAATGTCAACATAAGCATGTGTATTTGTGGATTAGGCTAGAGAGCAAAGTTTTGATAAAAGTCACTGATAAGCAGCAGTGCAGCTGGCACTGCTCAGAATCAAGATGAAAGGGAAACGTGACGTGTTTATGTAATTAATGCCGGTACATTCCGGCTTGTACTTCCGTTCTCTGATTATATTGCATTCATTTGCATGTGTATAATTTCCTATCTCTACCTCAGCCCTCCTGAGCAGCTCTGCCTTCAGGTAAAGTCCTAGACAAAAGACAAAGGTGCCACACATCACAGCCAACCAGGATAGCAGCCACAGCCCCTGAGCCAGACGCACTCGCCGCTGCAGGGTGAATTTCATCTTCAGCAGCACCATGGCTCACGACAGGACAAAGACCAACACAAAGACCAGGAAGAAAAGGAAGATAAATGAGCCCGGAAGACAAATGTGCCTGTAGGTCCAGAGGGGTCAGATGCATATAAGAAGACACACTCGACAGTTCATGAGGTGGTGGGTTCTATGTGGCAGAAATTCAAGTTTTAATGCAGGCCTTGAGTTATCTAAGTTGTTCCAGGCATTAGAGATAAGCAGATAGATTCTCTCGGTGATGAAGGATGCAGTCAACTTCAGCTGATAATCCAAAAAAGTTTTCCCTCGTGCCCTAGTAAGAAATGTATAATCCAAATCTGTGCAGAAAAAAAATTAAAAGTTTCAGAGTCTCTGAAAAAAAGATAAGAAGAGAGTTATTCCTTTGTTTCTGAGATGACAGGTTTTTTCCCCCTCAAGTTAAGTGATAACACCCCAGTAGCCCCCTCCAGCAGAAACCAAGGATTTCTTCTTCTTGATGGGTGCTGGTAGATGGCACCTATATGGATTCCAGTGCAGGAGGTCTCCCCCTAAACCACCATGGCCATGGTTCGAGGACACGGAGACTGGCCAAAGTCGAGAGTTTGGAGCCATAATCTCCCCACAGAGTCTCTGGGATCCTATTAGTGTCCAGGGGCCAATAGAAAAACAGGCCAGTGTCTGATCAGCAAACTTGTTTGATGGACACATAGGGACTATTATGACAGGTGGACTTACCTGAACCCCTAGCACAGGCTGTGCAATATGAACACCTCAGAGACATAGCAAATATGAAAATCAATGTTAACTTTGGTCTGGCGTCTCAAGTTTAACATCAAACACTGGCAATGGTAGGGAGACGAAAAGCAATCTAACAATTATTGAAGAAAACTTAAATATTATTGGATACAACTGAATTATTATTGGATACTGGTCCTTAGATTTCAAAATTAAACACTAGTTTGACTAAAAATGCACCTTTTGAATTTTAAATCCAACTTGTTTGTATGAAATGGTTTAATTTGTCAGTCCTTGTCATCATCAGGCATGATTTCTATAATTCTGTCTATGCTATGAGGCAATACTGCTAGTAAAGCAAATTCATAATATGCAACTATATCATCTTTCAATGCAGCTTACATATCCATCCATCCATCCATCCATCCATCCATCCATCCATCCATCCATCCATCCATCCATCCATCCATCCATCCATCCATCCATCCATCCATCCATCAACAATTCAACTTAAGTGGAGAGGATGTTTTCCAATTTGATCTCAGGGATGTTGAGAGGGAAGTTGAACCAGACCAGTTTATGATCAATGAAAGTAAGACAGAATAGGCCAATGGAAGCTGAGGGAGGGAATTTGATGTGGCAGGATCAATAGGATTAAATTGTTATTGATAGTATTTATAACATCTTGAGTCAGTCAAGTTAAAGCTAGTCGTGCGTTAGCAGCAGGTGTAACTTCTAATCAGATCCACAAATTACTTAAAGCTTACTATTCTTAACCTTTCATGGCAGAAATGGAAGACCAGCAAACCAGTTTGTGGACTGGTCTTTATGTTTACAAAATATGCTTCTGTGCGGCTTGTTGTTTCTTGTATGTATGGTTCTTGATCTAAATAACTGCAGTGCAGAAAAATGTATGCAGTATCTTAGACAAGCAGAACTAATATTTATCGGTCATTATTTTTATGTCTCGATGGACACAAGGATACAAAAGAATATAATACAGAACAAAGCAATTTAATAGAAAGAAACAAGTAATAAGTTACGCTACATAATGTTACATTCAGGTACATTACATTGCACAACATTACACAACAGCACCTTAGGTGACAATACATTATGTTACATAATGTTAAGTTAGGTTAAGTTATGTTATTTTTGATTATGTTACATTACGCTTAGTGCGTTGCGTTTTGTTAAGTTACATTAAGTTATATTAGGTATCGTCATGTAACGTCTGGTTTGGTCTGGTTTGGTTTGGTTTGGTCTGGTTTGGTTTGGTTTGGTTTGGTTTGGTTTGGTTTGGTTTGGTTTGGTTTGGTTTGGTTTGATTTGGTTTGGTTTGGTTTGGTTTGGTTTGGTTTGGTTTGGTTAGGTAAGGTTAGGTTACATTACTGTACATCACATTACAAGGACAAGTTTCTGAGAGTCAACAGCTTGCATGCTAACTGCTTAGAGGATAACCACTTCAAGCACAGCTGAAAAGTAGTCATAGTGAGCAAGTCTCAGTTTTTCTGTGGAGAAGAGAATTTGTGATGAAGATTTGACAGGTCAAATTGCAGAAAGAAAGCCACTGCTAAGGCATCAGAATCAGAAAAAAAGAGGGCTAAGGACCAATGAACAAATATTTTAAAATCTTCTTACGCAACTTTTCTTCTTTCTTTTCTCTTTTTTTTTTTGATTAGCTGGAAGGATGGAGAGGACTGGATTTGAACAAGGGAACTGTGAATAATGAGTAGACTGAGTTGCTATTTATAATGTGAATATCTTTATTTGTAGACACATAGTAATGTAATAACATGGTTACATGTTGAGTGAATGCATGTTTTATATGAGTGTATAATCCATGGGGTAAAGTATACACTGATTAAACAAGGGAGCTATACAGATCACAAAATATTTGTATGTCTCTGCTGTCTTCTGTTTGATTTACAGTTACTTTTAAATAAATGGCACTTTCTTTTTTCTTAAAAGAGTTTCCCTGTTCACACAACATTGATTTAAAGCATAAAACCAATAACAGAAAAGACTGGAAACCACATATATCATATACACACAAACACATTCAGTAAATATTTACATGATCTCTTAGTGTAAATCATCAAATTTAACGGAAAACCATACATCACAGAAATCTGAATATCAAGTTTAAGCTGATGTCCTTGACCTTTCTAGAATATCAACCAACAATGTGCCTCACATGGTTTCTAAAGGGGTTCATCTTCTCACAAACGTGACAAATCAATATTTTTGGGGACAAATAAAGGCTTGTGTCAAATATTCATGGGGCAGTTTCCTCTATTTTATGGCTAAAAGTAGACATAATATATTTTTGAATTGTTACCATTGTCAAAAGATTGACAGGTATATCAAACAACTGGCATTCAAAATATGACCACTATGAACTCAGTTAAGTGTGTTAAAGTTATGAAGCACTTTGAGAAGGTGAGGCCCACTTATCCTTGAGATGAGATGAGTTTGAAAATGTGTCCAATTTCAGAATTCAGATAGCTACAGCAGTCTTTGACATCAATGAACCATTTATTGAAGTTAGCCAAGACCTTCTCACATGATAAAAAGGAAACATAAATTAAAGGTAAAAAGAAGAGGTTTTGAATGATGATGTGAACAACAGAAGAATTAACTGAAATCTGTTGGGTCATCTACTTTCTATTCAGTTGTCTATTGGTGCTCTTAATTTAATTGTCCTTTTTATACTGAGGCAGTTATGTTGAAAAATGGACTAGACTAGACTTTCTTGTGTCTAACCTATCAACTTTATGTCCTTTGACATTAAATAACTCATAAGATTACTCTAGTCTTGTCACTTCACACTGACTTCGGTTCAGAATAAATGTTTGCAACTGTCAGCAGTGATTTATAAGATTATAAATGCAGGTGAGGATTTTTGGAATCCAGAGATAAGACCTTCTCTTATCCAGAGAGTAAGAGAAGGTTACAGGGTAACAGTATAAAGAAATGGATATTATGGACATAGTAAACAGCAAGCCTCTGATGGGGACTTTATTTTGAACTTTCTTGAGAAAGAAATCCTCTCTATCATTGTATGTTTTTTTATATATTCCGTCTTTCTAGTGTGTCATTTGAAGCACATATCCCTTGTATCCAATCTAATTCTTATTTTGTGTGACCTGAAATCATCCACTTCCATATATTTCAGTAATTCAACCTTTAACAAGGAATTTCTTCTCTCATTTTGGATTATTATTGGATTCTGGCTCCTAAATTCTTTGAGCATGTCAAGTATAAATAAACCATAAAAATTTATTTTAAGATTGCACAGAACAGAGAGACACTATAAATCTCACTACAGTGATGAACAAACAAATACATATCTCAGAGCAATCAACAGAATATATACATTTGTCCAGCCTTCTTGTTGGATGGCATTTTCAGTCTGCCACTTTGCCTGTTTTGCCTGCTCCACCTGCCCACTCCTACTCACCCTGCTGCTTTTCCCCTCCTCCCACCTCCTTCTGGGCCTCCAGCTGTTGTATGAAGTCATCAAGGATCTGCTGGGCTGACGTGGAGGTTACATCCACTATGTCATGCTCCACCAGAGTTACCTTCACCCCTCCATTACCCACCCAGTTGTCATCACCCACATGGGCCTGTTGGATTTTTGTTGAGGTGTCAGTGTGGTTGGTGGTCAGGGATGGTGGCTGCAGCTGCGGCTGCTGGCTTAGCGGATAAAGAGGATGGGGTCTGGCAGCGTAACTGGCAGCCATTTTCTTGTAGATAGCAGTGCTGATGTCATTGACAGAGAAAGGTGGGCTGTGCCTGGAATCCTCCTGACTTGAGAGACTGTTTTCAGGTCCTGTTGTCCGCACCCCCTGTTTAAATGGTATGAAAGCCGTGACCCTCTGTGGTCCTGCCTCTGATTTTGTCAACCAGTCATGCACTTCCTCTCCCACATTTGGAGCATATGAGTGGCTGTCTGCGAGGGGAGAGCTGGCAGAGTGGCTGTTTGAGCCAGAGGTTGTCAGTAGCTTCTGTATGGCCTCAGCAGAATTAAAGTGCTTCTCCAGCAACTCCTTTATCAAGCACGGTACCTAATGATGAGACACCAAATATAAACATTACCTCAGAGTTGATTTACACTAAAACAGCTAGTTAAAGGAAAATTAACACACTTTTTTTTGCCCATTTAAAAATAGGTATCCTCCCAATCCCAGGGATTTAAAACATTTTCATGAATTCAATACAAGGCTTCCAAGTTTTAACTATTATGAAACATTTCACCCAAAAGTGAAGGGGAAAAAACATAGATTTGATCAACAAGTGACAGAAAAGTCCAAAATCACTAAACTTCATTGAATCTTTCTTCTTCTTTCCTTTCTTATTATATCTGCAAATGTTGTTAAACTCAGTGATGAATTTGGTTGCTTCATTAAGCACTGTGTAAAAATTTCAAAAATAAGGTTTGCAGAACTCTTTAACCCCCAATACTTCATTCTCATTGTTTTACTCTTTTCTTAAATATGTCTGTTACTTTGATACCCTTTTTTCATTTTTCATTTTTCTCAGGTAATTTTCTTACTTGTTTTATTGACCAAATCGGTCTCTAATGTCGCAGTTCTGCACTTGAAAATTAGAGAACTTTACTTTAATAAAGACAACTTCCCTTCTGTCCCTGAAGACCTCTTGGACAATCACTTGACTGTCATCAATAATTTATTCAATCGTAATCAAAAAGATGCATGTAAGATTGTCGTGGTGACTTCTACTTTATCCCTGCAACTGAGAACTCACATAAACTGATGTTAAAGCTATATGATTTAAAATCAGACTCAAATGTGTCTGCAATCACTAACCCTTGTGTTTGATTTCAGTGTTGTTATTCTGTTACATGTCAATCGTTAAAAATTTCCCCACTAATGAGTAAAGGAGAATCAATTCTATCTATTACAGTGGTGTATTCAGTCAAATGTTTTCCCATCTTTTGTATTTTCAACAAGCAGATGCTCTGTGAAAGTATGCAAAAATGTCCAGTAGATGGCACTGTGCTCACGTTAATGTTCTCCAAAGCAGCCATGGTCCTGTGGGCGTCCTCCAGCTCTGAGCTCAGCTGGGAAACACGGTTCAGTAGGTACTTCCTCTCACTGGTCAGGCTCTCCGACTACACACACATAACAAGACATAAAATGCTGTGTCATTTACATGTTAATGGCCAAATATCTGTAATGGCAGAGAGACGTGTTCTGTCCTTAATCAATCAGCCAAAGGCTTCCACAATCTTATCTCTATGCAAATTTTCTCACCGCTAAATGCAAGTGTTCCCCCAAGAGGTTATTGGCCTGTTTAGTCCCAGTGTGGGTCTCTAAAAGGCTGCAAGAGAAAGAAGAGACAACCATTAAAAAACATCAGTGCTACAAAACACAGTAGTGCTGTTATCTTTAACTCTATGGGTTAATGACAGTTGTTGCCCAAGCAAAGTGGCAAGCACAAACTCTCCCAACAGTTATAAAACAACTGACACCAAACTGTAGCCCAGTGTGAGGTGAACCATTCGCACCAGTTGTTCTGGTCTGCAAGAGAATGCGCGGTATGTGCTGCAGCAGTTGTTTGGTGAAAATACAGGCCTGCCAAACTTTTACTGGTGAGGGTGAAGGGACAGAACAAATGTCACAAGACCTCAAGTCTCTGCAGACCAGGAAAAACAAGGCACTAAAAATGCACGTGGACATGCACCAGTGAGGATGTGTGACTTTTATCAGTATGTTCCATGGATCAATTGATCTATAGGAACCTTTATGCATAGCTACGGGTTAACTTAATGGGATTGTATTGATTACTGTTAACTCCAAAGGCTATATGTGTGCAAACATCAAACCATTTCCCTCTCATATCAAAGAGGGTTGTCCTCTATGAACCGCATCACACTAACACATGTATGGCTGTTCCCTTGTGCTCCTCAGTCATCTGTATAAACAAGTTCTTGCGTAGCAGTGATGTGAGTATGTAGAGTTTACAATTTCAAACCTTTTATACTTCTCCTTAACATGGCTGAGCTCGCCCCTAGTCCTCTGCAGCTCAGCTTCCAGGCTCTCGATGCAAACTACAGTCTGCAGCAAGTTCTGGTGGAGATCTGTGTTCTCCTCCTGCAGTGCCCTTAAAATACAACAATATTAGGGGAACGGTTAGGGTTGGGAGTGAATTTTTGTCACACAATATCTATCCATTTGTTGAAAGTTTTGTACAACCCTTCCTGCGATTTCAACCATTCCTTTGTCAACATGACATAAACATACAGCAGTTATGATGTGAACCTAGACTGTAAAGAACCCCTGATTTAACAAAAAATGACCTCAAGAACTCCTCCATATGAGGGATTCTGTCTCATGCGCCTATTCTATGAATCTTCAAATCACGTTTCTTTAAAGTATCAGAATATTTTTTCCTGACTGTGTTAAACTAAACATCACAATATAAAAACTAAAAGACAAAGATGTACTGAAAGATGGCTGCAATATTACTTTGTCATCAGCATGTTAGTTTGGATAATTCATAAAATGTATCAACAAGTAAAAATATTTTCCCCAATTTCACAAGTGTCTTCAGTAAAAAATTTTAAAAATCTAATGATTGAAAAATTTCATCATTGGACATGTGAATTGCATGAGAGTGATATCTATAATTCAGCTAGCTCTAAGTTAAAGACATTTGAAGTTGAAAGTCATTCTGTGCTGAATTACTTAGTCACATTTCTTTTTATTTCCTTTGCCACACACATAAACACCAACAGCCAGTTATATAAATGAGTTCCATAAATACACCTCTTCCTGTCAGAGCAGGAGTGGAGAGACAGCGCGGATACTCATTACTGCGATCAATAGCAAATGATCCATCTCATGAAACACAGTGTGCACAGAATGAGAGGAACGTGATGGTTGCAGATAGGAAGTAACACACTCACCGAAGATGATCGACATCACAGAGTGTTTCCTAAAAGGAATAAAAGAAGGATGATGGAAGAGTGAATGGTTTTTACAAGATAAAAGTGGCTATATTTGAGGTTATGATACAAATGAAACTGAATTTCTGTAAGATCCACAAGTTTGGCACACTGTCAAAACCATCATGCTGAATATCATCCAAAAACTGATGTTCATCCTTGTTGAATGTCACAACTTCAACATTGTCATCGTTTAATTTGACCTATAGTGAGTTGGAGCAGAGCCAGGCACAGAGGAATAACAAACACATCTCTGTTAAAATGCAACGTGAAGATGTTCAAACACAGAGCTCAAACTTCCCAGAAAGGCAGTTTAAAGTCAATGACTTGGGGCCTTCAATCTGAAGTGGCACTGTGACAAAGTAACTTATTAGGGCTTAGAACATGCTGGGTGCTTTGAGCCTTGACATATACACATAAATGGTGCAAATACAAGTATCAGGGTGACTCTGAGTAAAAGTCAGAAAGCACACAGCATTCAGGATCCATCCATTAGAACTACTGCTGACACAATAGGATGCATAAATCATTAAACTATGGTGCACATTTACTCATAAATACGCTCCACTGTAATCAGTTTCTCACTGATGAAACAAATTTTGTTGAAGTGTCCAGCATACGTGTGAATCAACATCATCATCTCAGGGTGATGGATCCTACACACTGACCACATGAACATAGGAACTATTACGTAATGTTGTGTTTTAAATTTCAGTACACTGTGGGAGCATAAGCCTGTACAGACCCTTACATAAGAGCAATGTGTTACCCACTCTTATCCAACCATCACACTCAAATTCACCATAGTTCTGCCTGCTACTGAGGAAACTGCTTTTATGCAATGTAAATATTTCTTTCTCTGTCTTTACATGAGACCAAACAAGATACAGTGGCTCAAGGCTGACACATGAAACAAACATTTCAACTGATAAATCAGGTACTTTCACCAGGAGTTTACCCTTCAGTACAAGAATGTGATCAGCTGCAATGCTGAAGAATGACTCAGCCTGCACTGCGTAGTGCTCGACACATCCCACACACCCTGTGACTCAGCTACACTGCCTCTGCAAGCGAGGAGCAACACTGCATTTCTTACTGTTCTTCCTGTTTGTTGTAGACAGACATATCTTTCCTTCATTGCAGTGCTATGGCGTCATGAGCTGTAGAACAGAATCATTGCTGTCATGATTCATCTCTTTTCAAGGAGTCTAATTCTGAATATGACCCATATGTGAAACACTAAAATGTTAGAGTGGTATGAAATAAGAATACTCCAAGAACAATCTTCACATTTTGCAGATGTATTTCTATCTTTTGAAATGAACACCCATCATATGGATGCAAAAAGCCATTTGGAGTTTGAACAAACATATAAGGATGAAAAGTAGAAAATGCACTAAATCAGACTTTTGTACGTGCTCTCTTATTTTTCTTAATTGAAACAAACATTTTAGTTGAAAATTTTGGATCTTAATGTGTGATACCACCCTATCACGCCTCTTTGACCTATCATCAAATTTTTGTACCAGAATCAGAAAAAGATAATTGTCTGCTGAACTCACCCTGTGATGTTTAGTGCTCCCCTCGTGCGGTGAATGATGTCGACCACTCTGCCCTGAGTTGTGACTGGTAGCTGTTGAGGCTGTGTCCCTGCTCCTCGATGAGTCTGATTTTGATGATGAAGACTCAGATCCAAGGCCTGGCTCGACACCCTTGACTGAAGATGGAGAGGGGCTTGTTGGTCCTTTGTGCACAGGCCCAGAGTGCATCGGCTGAGGCTGGTGCTGGGAGAAGTGTTGGGTTTGCTTGCCATGGAAAGCAGTGGTCTGCTTGTTGCGGTGGTGCCGCTGTTTTGGCTGAACTGGCTCAGGGCTGGTACTGGTACCATCTGTGAGGGGAGGCCCACTTTGACTGTATTTATCCTCTGACAAGGAGCCCCCAGTGGGTGACACTCTTCTGTCTTTCCGAGAGCTTCCATGGTGAGCTTTGTGGCCAGGAGAGTTGGGGTAGTGGTCAGGTGGAGGACTACCATGGTGTTTCTTGGCTGCATATGAGATGAGTTTATCAGCACTGGAACAATCTGCGTTTTTGTGGGAGCTGCTGTGAGCTACTTTCTCCTGTCGACTGTGCTGTTTCGGGCGCTGTACCCTTTCATCTCCTGAGCTTACTTTGTGCTTCTTGGGTGGGAGTTGGGGTTTAACTGGATCTGGTTTTTGGGCAGCGGCTGGTGTCTTTCCTGTACTTCTATTTTTGTTCAAACCCAAGATGTTAAGATCGGATGGACTTATAACCTGCTTTGTAATCTCATCTAGAAAAGCAGAGAATTGTAACTTTCCCTGCACAAAATTTGCTCTGGCTCGTTCAATCTCAACTTGAGTGATTCCCTTACCCTTCTGTCCACTTGGATCTTGTCCTTTAGACACTCTTGGGGACAGCACCTCCATTGACTTAGCCTTACGAATGTCATTCTGGGGCATCTTGTTTTTGAGGATGCCTTTGCTGGGTAACTGGCAGGTGGACACAGCTCTTTTAGGGCCACAGGAGACCCCTAGCAGAATGTCTTCATCACTGAAAGCCAGGTTTCTGTTCAAACTGGCTGTTTTGTAGAGCGTGCCATAGTTTGTCTTTGTCACCTTTGGTTGCTCTCTTCCAACATCACATCCTGCACTCCTGCTGTGACATCGGTCAAGAGAAGAAAAACCACCCTTCCCTTTCTTGTGAGAGCTCAAATGGGTTTCACTGCAAATACTGTCCTTCTTGCCATGTGTGATGGTGGCAAAGACAATAGGCTCACTGCCATTGTCCTCCCTGAAACCTCTACGAATGTCTGCTATGTTGGAGCAGGACAGTGAGTGCTGCGGCTGCTCAGTGTGATGAAGAGAGAAGGGATCATTAGCACTCTCTTCTGTGTACCAGGATGAGAAAGAGGAAGAGGAATCAGATGAAGAGAGGGAAGAAGAAGAGGCCCTGGAGATAGTTACAGGGGTTTCAGAGTTATAAAGTATCTCATCCTCTTCACTGTGGTGTATCTGCCGTGTTTGATGATGATGACGAGTATTATGATGAGAGCTATCATGATGGTAGCGACCATGGTGATGTTGACGATGGTGTCCGAGGCTGTCATCTGTATTTCTGTCTGTGTCCTCAAACATTGTGTACCTAAAATACAGCACGGTGAGCAGCATTAGTAATGTCTGGACTTCAAGATACATGCATAATTGCTTGGAGTCCAAACACTATGTATTTTTGAAACTGGCAGTCCATGTTTCTGATTGTAAAAAGTCTGCAAGTTTATTAATTCTTCCTCCACCAGACATTAAATCTAAAATAAACAATACCTTTGTGATTGGGGGTCGTGGTCTGGATGATGCTGATGATGGTGGTGGTGGTGTTTCCGTGGCTTGACATCGCCCGGTCCAGAGGGGCTGTGAACAGGCTTAAAATAATTCTCCATTACCGTCCTCCCTTGTTGCAAACCCTGTCCTGGTTTTTGACAGCTGTACAAAGAGCAATGATGGTAATCCCTGTTGGCACTGAGTTGCTTTTTGTGTGGAGTTTTTTTTTACAGGACACTTTTTCTTTCTTTAAAACTAAAACTTTTTCTGCCTATCACAACTGCAGGAAATACCAGCAATTGTCAGCCTAATAACGCTGTTTTGGAAAACTAAGTACAGCATTACAAAAGGTATTCTGCAAAATAATAAAAAATAGAGTACAAAAACAATATTAATGATCAGAACCAGCAAACTAAAACTTCAGTGTTTTTAAGTTTGTTGACAAAAGTCCAGGCAGAAGATAAACTTCCAAATGTTGTAGAGAAATATCCATTTGTTGTTTCGACGGTTGTTTCTAACTTCATGAACAGGATAATCTATCTCAACGGCCCGCTGTTGAAAAATGGAATCATTGCTCATGTGCAGGGGAGTTAAATTCCTGGATTGTGCTTTTGCGTCCTGCCTGATGTGAAAGCAGGGCACTAATTGAACCAGCTGAAAGAGCAAGACCTTTGTCCTCATACAGGAGACAATCGAATCTAGCCCTAAAGGGATACAACAAGGTCGATTTAACCCATTGAAATAACTTGCAAACTTAGAGTTTGACAGTGTTTAATCGTTAATTCTCTTTGGAAGTATGTTGTTTTGTGGGACATTTTTTTCACGTGAATTCATATTCTGCTACTACCTACAAAAATAGGGGCTGTATTAGTATCAACAAATGTTCATTGAACTGCCCCCAGCTGCCTCATTGATTCATGGAGGTTTCCTGCCACTATCTGGTTGTTGCAAACATAATGTTTATTTTTAGAAGGAAAAGTTTAGCTATATAAAATGTCTTGTCTTATCTAAGATTGTGTCAAAGAATATTTAATGTTACTATTGGTTTTGGGTGGTTAAGGTCACATATTTATTATTTTTATATGCAACATATTTGCATGTTTTTAGATTAGTCAAGTGCCCAGTTTAATTTGCTGGGATACAGAAACATTTGTCTTTAAGGAGTATTTATCCAATGATATTTTATAAATATATAGGCCTAGTCCAGTTTTTTTAATGTGGTCTGTTTCTAATGTTACAAGCTCACAGCTTATGCAACTGCCTTTTATCTTTACGTTTGAATGCTTTTAACCTAAATTCCAACACTCAATGCAAATTGAATTATCCTTCAAACTTCAAAGGACAGGAATCTCACAGAAAACTTGACGAGCCCATACTACAGCATAAAAGCCACCAGTGAGACATTGTTATCACAAGAAAGGGAGTACTCCTTTATCTCTGTGCGAAACCAACTACATCCTGACAATCATCCAGAAAAGGATCAATTCGTGGGGTCTGGGAGGGGGTGAAACTCACACAGGACGACACCCTGCACCAGGCTGATGATGATCAATAAGAAAAAGCTATAATTTAAAAAGTTACATAAGGGAGGTTGCCCAGACTTGTCCTGTGTGTAATAATCAATGTTGAAATCCAGTTCAGCAGATGGGCGCAAAGGGAAAATATGGAAATTGTACATGTCTTTGCACCATCTGCTGGTGAGAAACGCAATTGCTATAAAGGGCTATGAGTTGTAATTTTCCATCCTGTCACACACACCCTGGCAGTGAATGTTTCTGGATATTTCTAGTTCTGTCACGTACGCTTTTAGCTACCTCACTTCACAGCAGCGACAGCTCATCACAAGTTCGTGTTAAATTGTACATTAGGGCCAGAGTTGAGTAAAAAAAACCTATAAAGTGCATATTTCTAAGTGATACTACATCAAATATGGCAAGAACCTATGTCTTGCAGCCTTTGTTAAAAGCATAACCTGAAACATCTACAGCGTTCACCGCAATTAGGCATCGATACAACACGTATCTGAACACACGCAAACACACAACCCACATTGTATGAGATGAGTTTGCTTTTTTCTATTGTTCGTTTGTTTCAGCATTTCATCATTGCAGTAAACGGGAAGAAGATCCGTCTGCTGTTCGAGCAAATTCTAGTTTGATCCGGTTTTTCGGGCCTTCTCACAGACAAAACAAAAATCAATCCGCGAAAAACTCGCGTGACGTCAGCTGTTTTTACCGTTGTTGGTTAAACTGATATAATTCTATCTTTTCATTTAAGATAGCTGCGTAATACGGGTTATATAGGTGAAAGTGAAGTCAATAAAACATTAATGTTGATACAATGACGCAGCATTTACGGATGGTCTTTTTCTTCCCATAGGAAGGTGAGGCTTGAATCATATATCAAAAAAAGCCTTGTCAAAAAAATGATAACCCTCAAGTTTTTGTAATTCATCCAATAGAGGAATCGACGTCGCCGTTTTGGCCATTCAGAACATTGTTGTACTTTAGAGCTTGATGTCCTTCCCGGGAGTAGGACTACTTTTTTCGTCGGAGGAGTAACTCAGCGTGCTACTGTCGACCCACCCTAATGATATAAATATCGCCAGAGTCGCCATTTCAGATCACTCGAGAAGAACGCAATTCGTCGCTCGACAGGCCGAAGCAGGTTCTATCAATCTTGTTTTTCTGACCTAGTTATTGTCGTCTTTCGGTGTTATATCCTAAGCCAGTTTATAATTGACTACCTATCAACAGTTTCGGTGTGTTTTGATCCGGGACGACAAGTGTAAGGCCTTTTTATTTTTTTACTAGTTCTGACATCTAGATGCGCAGCGTGCCATCATTATCTCCTGCTGAAGAGAGTCCGTACTTTTTTTAATCGTTTTTTTTGTTTGTTCGACCAAATTTGTTATCGCAGGCATATGTCCATAGAAACAGCTTCGTTTTTAGGCGTGTTTATTTTGCCTCAGCACTGATAGCATACAAACCTTCAAGCGAACGGCGGGCATGCTAGGCCACAGTCAGGCGTACTTCAGAGCCAAACAATCGGACAGAACAGTCGTTCTGCAAAAGTCTACTTAACCTAACGGCAACCTCTAAATATCATTGTGTTACTTACACGCTTCGTGTGGAAATGATTATATCACTGAAAATGGTTAACGGAAATTCCCAGCTGCGATACAGTAGTTTGCTTAAGCTGGGATCCGTGACGTAGCAGTCCGTAAATGGTTGCCATTGGCAGGTTTGAAAAGGCGTGACGTCAATGCCTAAAGATAAAGAGGGGAGTGGCCTGAAACTGTTACGTGCGCCGAGCAATCCTAGGTCTTATCAAAACGTGAAAAACAATCTTCGATTAACGAGTTTATGTTTTTACTCAAAAAGTTAAATAAGCCTAAGGTAAAGGAGGATAGCTAAAACGCACTAAGGCGTCGCACATGGCAAAGGCCAATAAACCATGGCCTCAAAACAAGCTTAAACGTCAAACGTAATCTCGTGGTAAACGTGTGTCAGTTCTTTTAAGAAATTAACTTTTGCCCCAAACAGATTTTGAAAATATGTTAAATTACTCCATGACTAACTTGAAACAAGTAATTAAATTTAGAGCTGCCTAAAGTAGGCTTTTGGAAGGGAAGAGATTCACTAAAGCAACACTTATTTTACCAACCAAACTTCAGAGAAAATACTTAATTCACAATCGAATACCGACGGGCAGTAATGACTATCTTGTAGCATTTGCATACTATATCATGAGCTCAGAAAGAGAATCCAGTGATTTCTAAAGCAGTGCTAAAGATGACTGTTAAGCAAAAAGGTTATAAATTGTTTACACAGTTTTAGCAAAGAAAGCAGCAGTAGTAGGTGGAGTCTGATCTGTGCGATTACACAGGGAATAACTGAATAGACCAAATCTTGACTTGGACTTGAAATGAGTCTAAAAAGATCAGTCAGAAAGGTTGAAAAAGCTTAAAATGGAGAGATTTATACAAATCTTACACGGTCAAGAAAACCTGTGTTTATAAAGAAGTTGAGATTGTGGCTAATCCAAAGACGCATTCAAGACAATCAGTTACGTTGAACGAGGTTTTAACCTCAGTCTTTTTTTTTTATTTATGCCACTGTGTTGGCAATAAGCTTGAAAAGCAACAACTCTTATTTATTTCATCAGATTTAACTCAGCTGAGTTTTTTTTTCTTCTAAATCAGCATGTGCCTTTTTTAGTTCCTGTGGTTACATGTGTTTTACCCAGGATAAATTTGACAGTTCAGCAACCTTAAGAAAAATAACAACCTGATTTTTGCACAGCTGTAGCTGAGGGATAAGCAGGCAAAGAAGTTTTTTTTTTTTTTTTACTTTATTTTTTATTTAAGTTGTCACTTTCATTGTTAGAGAAGACAGAAGATTTTTTTTCCAAGGGATGAATGGACTGAGTTGTCAAGGGGAAGAATGGACTTAGTTATGAAAGGAGGATCGCAGGACCAGCGTGGCGTGAGGCCGAGGAACACAGGGAGCACCAGTGGAGCCAGGCAGGACAGGACCAGAGGGCGTGGGAGAACCAGAGTGGAACCAGGCAGGACAGGACCAGAGGGCGTGGGAGAACCAGAGTGGAACCAGGCAGGACAGGACCAGAGGGCGTGGAAGGGAAAAGCAGAGTGAGCCCAAGAGAGCAGGGAGCAGCAGCTGTCTTCGAGTGTACACCAGAGGGAGCCAGAGGCGCAGGGCAGGGTAGCAGCAGCAGCAGCAGAGAGGCCAACGCAGCGGCAGCAGCTCCAGAGCAAGCCAGCCAGATGAGAGGGTGGGAAAGGGCGTCAGGTGTCTCCTAGCTTCCCAAGTTTAAAGCAGGCGTTGGTTTGTATGTTGGGTAGAGGTATCATTACAGGTCTTGAATTTTTTTAAGTAAATTTAAGAAAATGCTGTAGAACACAATTTCTTGCACCGTTCTCTCTTCCTCTTTTCAGGCAAGCTGCATAAAGCGTTTTGTACCGTGGTTCCCTCCTGTTGTGCGCTGACATGAGTGTGATGGTTTCTGCTGTGATGAATGCCTTGGTAGTGTGCTGACAAGAGGAACATCTTTTCGGACTTCTCTGCCCCCTGCGATAAGAAGTAGTTCCCCCAGCCGAAGGGAGTGGCAGTCCTCTTGTTGTTCGATAGTTCTTCCCAAAGTCCAGCATTGGATTGTGAGAGTGGATGGTCCTCCATGCAGCAGATTGAGCGTATTCCGCATCCCCCCTTCAGTGCTTCAGCTGCACATCAGTGGTACAGATCAGCTGCTTCTACCTCTTTAACCAAGCAGTGAGTTAATGCATGTAATGTACGTGTGGGTGTAACTATCCGGTACATTAACTTGTGAGTTCCTTTGCTGTCTAGTTCTTGTAGCGAGTCTCTCAGTGATTTCAAATAAAGAGGGGTTTTATTTAAATCTTTGTGGGTCAAGGGGAGGGAAGGGGGGCATTTAAAACGTGTTTCGAGTTCTTTTTTCACAGGCCTGGCCCCCCTCTATGGCTGATCATCGAAAGAGCCCCCTCTGCTAGCCACTCGGTACAAGATGATCACATCTTATTGTCGATTATGCTATGGATCAGGATCATGTACATCCACTGCGTTTTTTAAGAGATGTAGGAAGGTATTTTGTATTTAAGTCCATTAGCTCAATTCTGTTGTACGCAATCATTCCTTAAATTGGGGTTCGTACATATCTTGGGTAATGGGTGGGGTGGGTTGTGGGGCGTTAATCAGTCTCTTCCTAGAATTTACAGCCTCGTGTTACCCAGCCCAAAATGGTTCCGATACGCAACATCCACCTACAAGACACAAGTGGACACTTTGCCTCAAAGGATAGCAACCTCGAAACTAGTCTCCTGATGTAGCAAGAAGCTCTGTTTTCCAAGGGAGTGTGGTAACAAGTCTCTTTACTAGAAACCATTGTAATTTTGTGTTGGAAAAGGTTGAAGTTGCTTTGTTGGCCTTTGTTGGGTTTGGAGTGGGTTTGTGTATTTGTGACTCTTGCAGATTAAGTTATGACCTACCCTTTGAAAAATCTTCAGTCAAGTTCAAGTCTGCAGTCTTACGACGGAATCCCAGGTGTTCATTCTTGCGGTATTTAAATACGTCCCTTGAAAACTAGCTCAACACTTTAACAATGTATTCATAGTCTCACTGTGTCCCTCTGTAAGGGTATTTTGAAATTCCTTGAAAATTCCTTGAAATTGTCCTGTAGTTGTGTACTGCTGTAGGGGTATTGTGGGGAGGCTTTTTTCCTTTGCATTTTTCAGTGTGCTGTGTCCTGTGCGCTTTCCAATACCCAAGACCCATCAGGAACTCTCCTAACTCATTGTTTGTTCAAGTTTCCTTGCGCATCGAGCATCACGTAAGGTCACTAAATGTGTCACTTCTCTTAACATTCATTGTCTGGCTAAAATGCCTCCATTAAATTCCTTTGCAATTAGTTACAGTGCCTTGTATTGACAATACAATGAGTAAACTATCTGTAAAGGATTTATTATTGCATAATAAATGCATAGCTTGTTGTGATTGAATACAGTTCTGGTATGCATTTGTTCTTCTTGGGGGGGCTTGTGTGGGGGAGCTTTTCTTGTGCTTTTTCAGGTGTGACTAAAGCTTGGAGCTTTGTAGAGCACGGATGTGACCTGGGCTCGAATGACAACCTTTTCAAAGTGGAAGAATTGAAGGCAGATAAGTTGAATCCATCAAATATAGATGTCTGATAGCAGACAAATTTCAACCCTTGATGGGTCACTTAAATCTTGAATGGGCAAAATGGCCCTCTTTTGAAACTACAGCAAGTTGCTGCATTTGTTGAAGTCGCACTGTTGTGCTTTCTTAACAAGAGTCTTGTGATAACGGGAAGATTTGATGGAGCTTCATTGATTCTGACATTATCTGCAGTAAAGCATTTGGGTAAGGATAACAATGGTCAGTTCTACGATCCTGTGGGGGGTATAGGGGTGTTTCTTTTCTGCCTCTTTGATCTTTCAGAACAGTCCAAAGGAAGAATGCAGTCTACCTAGGACAACACAGGAATCTTCTTGCCCCTTCAATCAATCGACATGCTGTTTGAACATGTGGAGTCAGGTTGCTTTTGATGTGTTTACCCATTGGAACGTTTAGCCCTCAGCTGCTAGCCATTGTGCAACTGTGCAAGTGGCAGGTTGTTAAACTCTCCTTGCTATCGCGCAACTGTGCGATGTTAAAGTAATAGTGGCTGAGGAAAGCTATGCATTGTATAGCTTCAATTTGGTTTTGAAATGCAGCGCAAATGTGTTGCCTTAGTTTCTTCTCTGCATTCGTTTTTGTTTGGGCCTATCCCTATACTTCTTTTTGCAGAAATCAGAGTGCAAGGCTGGTTCAAGTACAAGTGAAGGCCGCTGACCTGGAGTGTGTAGTAAGATGTTGGTTTAACTTATCAAATTGACTCCTGCAATGTTGTAGTTGACAAAATGACATCTTGGAACTGGCTTTATGTTAACCTCAAATCATGAGTAACAATGCTTTACTTGCATATTCCTCTTTGGCCACGGGGCCCTATTGCTTTGCATCTTAAACCATAAGATGAGTAGAACTCGAATCTTTGAGTATTGTGTGGTGGGTGTGTTGTGTAGATCACTCTTTGTTTCAGATCATTTTCGTCTGTCCGCTCCGATCTCACCTGCCTCTGAATGCAAAGCCATCTGTGGACGCTATCAGCGAATATGAGTGTGGCTCCTGAATGAAGTACCAACCCCCTGTGCGCTTGAGCTTAAATCCGAACCCCTTCAACATCCTTCGCAGAAGCCCCGCTCTCTGTGTGTTTGTGTGTGCCCTTTTCTTTCCCCTTTGGTTTCTCAGGTCAAATTACCTTAAAGTAATCTTAAATTTTCATCTGGGACGCCCTAACCTGTGATGGAACACTGAGAATCCAGTCACGTTGAGATCAAGAGCTGCAAGCTTGTTTCGCTAATACTGCATCACGTCAGTCTCATGGGTGCTGAGTTAAGTAATTTCGGTTCCCTCCCTTGATTTTCTTTAACATCATGGCTTTAATGTGTAACTCAACATATTTGCATGCACATCAGCTCTGCATAACATTTTATTCTTAAAACAACATAATCACAAAGTTGTCGTCAAACATTGCACTATTTGGTTGGGGGTTTTTGGGGTGGGGCAACACTCTTTTCTCTTCCTTTCAGATATGTTGTTCAGCTTAACTTATTTCTGAGCCAGGCGTCGTAGTGCTCTGCAGGGAGTCACGGATCGCTCTGTACAGCCACCCAAAGGGGTAAAATCTTAAACTTTGAAGAAATGCGCATCACGGAGGATTGATGGTTGTGGTAAACTCTGCTTTGGTGGTCGCGGTAAACATGTTCTATCTTGGCAAATAACTGAAATTTTGATTATCAACTGTGGGTTAAAGTGAGGGTGGGGGTGGGAAGGCTTAAATTGTCTGTGTCTTTTCTATTACAGCTTTAACCTTGGCGATCAAGCCTTCAGTCTTTGTGACGCACAAGTCCTGCTGAATAGAGTTTCACCAGGGATGCTGGCATCTTGGCTTTGTAAATATGGATAAGGATAAATCAGTCAAACCATACCATATCGTTTGGGATGCTGGGATTGGGGAAACCAGTTGTCTGTCTTCTAGTTTCAGGTTGTGACTGAGAGAAATCCCCATGTAATGTAGCAGCCAGGTGTAATGGGTTTTCTTTTCCTGGAGGAACAAACCCCTGGTCTGTTCCTCCAGGTTTTGCTTTTCCCTTTTTTACAGCAACAACAACAAAAAGCAAAAGACTCCGATGGTGGCATACCTGACTCTGTCGGGACAGGGTTCGAATCCCTGAGGTGTCTGCTTTTTAGTGTTGCTGTTGGAGGAGGAGAAACGATATCTAGTTTTTATCTGGAAAAATATGGGGGAAATTGACTTTGATCACTTATACAATTTATAACAAAGCAGCTACGGGAGGGTGCAAGTCATGATCCTGAAATTTTTCTCAGTTTACCTTTTTGTTAAAGTAATGTCAACTTACCATGTTCTGTTGAGAACACTGAATAATGATTCTAAAGCTAAGCTACATTGTCACAATCTGTTAATGTATATATCTTATGTATGCATGTCCATGTATTATTTACTCTGGAGTGTGTAGACAGATGTAATCTTTGATGAAATAAATGAATAAAAATACATTTTTATGAATCGACTTGAATTTTTCTTCTGTAAACTTAATTTACCAAGTTTAGTAAATGACATATGACTTTACACCCTGAGCTCGGCATACATATCTCAAATTAGGATACTTGGTAGATTTATTGGATTTCTGGCCAAATAGAAACACGTCGACACTCATGATTAGTGTACAAGTTATTAGTCTATATCTGGAACATAACACGTCAACATAACAAATATTTGTCTATATGATGTGTGGTAGAAGGCTTTTATTTTTCGTAAATTTGGTGCACCACTTAGGCCATAATGTGTCACCAACTCAACATACCGGGCATGCACACGTTAGCAACACAGGTTTGACTTGTGTGTGGTGCCCTGCATGTCACTCCCTATACTGCTCCCTAAGCTAGTCCAAAAACTAGTCCCATCATCTCTGGCGTAAGCCAGAAAGCTCAAAAATATAACCCAAGAAAAAATTGATTGAATTCGAGATATACTTTATATCAAGTTTAAATGTTGGATGTGGACACCAAACGTTTCAAGTTTCAAATTCTTTGGTTAATGTGTGAAATTCTAAGATTGGCTGATAGATAAGGTTGATCATGTTCTACTCCACCAGCTGCCATGAAATCAATCTATTATTAGCACAGTGTCAATTAACACAACATGTTACAGAAATACAGGTCCACACTTCACTCTTTGCTCTCACAAACTTAACATAGATCCCCATGAGCAAAAAAAAATTGGAAGTTTAGCAGCCAACTGAAAAATAAAGGTTATTCAAGACACAAAGTACATAGCAACAACAGAGAAGACTTACAGCCACAATGCCAGTTGTGATGATAAAAATTATAAGACACTATGAGCAACACAGATGGGTGATTAGATATAAATTACTACAATAGTATTACAGTAGGTTTCATGTACAAGTCAAAATCAATGACAGGACGTGTAGAAGCAGGTCCAGGCCTCAGGCAGTGGTAAGTGTATGCTTTATTAAAAGGACAAGTTTTGAGCCTGTTTCTAAAGCAGAGAGGTCCTGACACTGATTGATATATACTTTCAAAGAAGATAAGCCTTACAATCTGATTACCGAAGACTCTAACTCCCATATTCTTCTAAAGATGTACTCTTGAAAGACATGGTACCTATGAAATCAGTCCGCTGCCAACATTAACACCCTCTGTAAGAAATTCTGGGATCATAGTTGTCTACAGAGGTAACAGAACACTGTGAGACCAAGATGTGATAGTGCTTGAGACCAAGATGTGATAGTGCTTGAGACCAAGATGTGATAGTGCTTGAGACCAAGATGTGATAGTGCTTGAGACCAAGATGTGATAGTGCTTGAGCTTAACAAGCTTTTAAGGTCAGTTTGAAGATTTTACATTCCAACTTTGTTTTTGAAACCTGAAACTTAAATATGACAGATGTGAATATCAAGATTCTTAAGCTATTAGATTGGGCAGTCTGATAATAAGGAATGCTTTTATCCAATCTTAAAGTTATTCTTGTAAGGAGCCACAGGAATGACTAGGCTGAGGCAGTCAGGGTGATATTTTCCCCAGGATAATTATAGTATTCCTCTGATTATTGATGTTTGACGTTCTTCCCCTTTAAACTTTTAACTCTCTTATACACTAACACTAAAATTCCATTAATTTCTCTTTCATCTATAGGACATAACCTGGAGCTATTAGACTTAGAAAAGTCTCTGGGGCCTGTTTGACCCTGTGTTTATTACAGGTATCAAGTCCAGAATCCCACGCTGGAAAGGTGGTCCACAACTCATCCTCCCCAAAGCCCTTATGTAAGTAATTTAAACTTTAATGGTTTCTTTTAATGATAATTTGAACTAATTTTGTCCATACTGAGATAGGCTCCAGCCACTCGCGACCCTGAACAGGATAAGTGGTTAGGAAAGTGAATGAACGAATGAACTTTATCCATAGGATGGATAATTACTTTTGATACTTTTATAATAATAATTTCATTATCATGATTAATTAAAATCTGTATAATTACAACTTTAAAAAAAGTGTGTGTAAAGTCAACTAAAAGTCCTGTCTTATATGCCGAGTGCTAATATACTGGTATGCATATTGTAATAGCAGGTAAAAGTGCTGACTTTTAGGCCCTGTCATGTCCAGCTGTCAGAGCCCAAGACTGTGACGGGGTCCAACACTGCAGTCTAATTTGACAGTTAAAAATAAATATGCATTTCAAACACGTTAAAGTAAAACGTTATTTCCCGCATTGCTGCTTTCGCAGCAATGAAAGTTTAGACTTCTTCCACCCAAGATAAAAAAAAAAAAAAAATTAAATTCAAGAATAACGTGCTGAGATGGGAAATTATACAATTCTTACAGTTTAATACAATTGGAAGATTTGACAAAACAAAACCCAGCTGTGACAATGTAGGCTCCTAGAAGAATAATCCATGAACAGTGATATCCTTGTGTTCTTTTATTTGCGGAACCATTGTGCGGACACAAAGTTTATTCCGAGCCAGTTAACATACGTGCCATTACCAATCAGCAGTCTGTTAGCCTCTTTGACGCAGCGTTCGTTTGATGAGGTGTGGAGGAAAGAGGAGATGTGGTCCTTTTTTGCCAGGGATCCTGTCAAAGACTTTGCGTATGAAATTCTTCCAGAAACCCAAGAGAAGTCTGGGATATGGAGCCTGCATCGAGGAAAGCGAAAGGTGAGAGCGGCAGGCGGCTAACAGTCATGGTTAGCGGCGGAGGCCCGTCGCGATGTCGGCTAGCTGGCGTTGCTACTCATAATCTGCTGTCAGAGGTGGTGCAAAGGGGTTTCTTAGCATCATTATATACCAGGGTGGTCGGAATCGCTCCTATCTTCTATATTTGTTCAGTGTCAGTGCTGATAAACACATTCTCTGCTCTCTCCGTATCAGATTAAGTCTGTCATGTCAGCCCCGGCTTTGTTTACTCCACGGTAGACACGTATTTCTCGCCACGTCACCCTGTTTTGAGTCCTGTTGACAGCGATCAGTGGTTTACACATTAAATTGTGTTTAACAGCTACAGTAACAGGTTAATGCTTCAGTTCTCAGATAGCCCCACGTTGTTCAGTACCCTGTTTTATTGGCTCAATCTGAACTGACCAGTGTCATCTTCCTCACTGAAGGGTTAGATGATGTCAAACAAAAACTTCCTGTTTTGTCTGGGGAAGTTACAGTTCTTTTCCATTTCCGATTGATTTGAAGTTTTACATTTTGATAGTCGAATTCCAACTGTCTACTGACCGAGTGATTGATTTCTTCCCAGACCAATGGAGAACCAGTGTCGGTGTTCCTGTACGAGGTAGCACAGGGAACAGAGCAGCAGACCCAGCTTGCCAAGGCTGCCTTCAAACGCATGAAGACCCTCCGGCATCCGAACATTCTAGCATATGTGGATGGTTTGGAGGTATGGGTTTTACACCCCCAACATTGGGTTCCCACAAACTGCCATTGAGAAAAGTTTTACTTTGCTTTTTAAATGATATTTCTATGTTTTCATGTACCTTTAGTATACTTAGTGTCTCATCTCCATCATCTGTTTTTTTCTGCATGTTTACGTTCAGATAGAGGTGAGTGCAAATACACAACTGTAGTCTCTTGAAGTTATTGTAGATCTTTTGGTGAGTAGAGTACAACATGATATGAACATTATCTTACTTTGTTTTCTCAAACTTGTGTGCTGAACATGATTAAAGTTAACTAGCCAATGGTCAGTTGTGCTATATTGTGGCTGGTGTTGTACACATGGAATCGGTAGTTGACAGTAAGCGTTCATTTTCCAGATGATGTCAAAAGATCATGCTGCTTGAAATTAGCTGAAAACATGGCTTTATTTTCTTTACTGCCTAGTTCAATTTCCATGAATCCCTTTAAGCTGTGTTGTGCTATTTCTGTATAAAAAGAAGCCAATATTTATACATTTGCATATGCAACGTTTTACCACCATTTAATGCGGTTACTGTTAATTTCAGGCAAATATCATTATTTTTATTTATTTATTTACTTTTTGCAGTAAAGGTGCTACCACAAATAAATCCTATTAGTTCCAAAGAAATAAGCTAATTACCAGTTTTATATCTGTGTGTGTATGTATGTTTCACAGACAGAAAAGAGCCTGTATTTGGTGACTGAGCAGGTGACACCCCTTGCAGTCCACCTTAAGGCCCAGGCAGAGAAGGGTGGATCTGGGGACCTGGAAGTCTCTTGGGGCCTACATCAAATAGTGGTAAGTACAGGGTCTGATACTATCAGAGAAGCTTTGGTTCTGTCACCTGGTTTGTATATTATTTTTTTCTCCCTGTGTCACAGAAAGCTCTAAGTTTCCTTGTCAACGACTGTCACCTGCTGCACAACAACTTAGGGGTGTGGTCTGTTTTTGTGGACCGGGCTGGAGAATGGAAGCTTGGGGCTCTTGACCATGTGGCCGCTGAGCAGGGTGACCCTAGTGGGGTCTCACTCCCAGCCCCCAAAGCTGTTTACCCAGATATGGAGAAATATGACCCACCAGAGATGCCCAACAGTAGTGGAGAGAAATGGTAAGAGAGAACTGTTAAAAACACAACCAGAGAGGAGTAACCCAGGAGAATAAGTTACACAGAAAGACAGACAACAGAGACAGTAAAAGTTTGGTATCTGAAAGGAAAGAAATCTGAGGGAAAAGTCGATGTGGTACCCAGGTTTTTGTAGACATTTGGTATTGAACTGTGAGCATGTTGGTTGCAGGGCAGGGGAGGTATGGAGACTGGGCTGCCTGATCTGGGAGGTGTTCAACGGGCCACTACCTCGCACATCCTCACTTCGTTCACTGGGAAAGGTACAATACCTCCAGTCCTCTTTTTTGTTATTGCTGCACATCTCGATGAAGGTCATTTTTCACAAATATGATGTCATATAAACTTCTAGTTTTAGTAAACAATCATTTGAACAAGTTTGAGGAGAGACATCAAAAGCCTCGTAGGATCCATGTTAAATTTACCTGACATGTAAAGGATAGCCAATGCAAGTCTTTTATTTTTGATCTTTTTTTTGACTAAGTTGTGTGTCCACTTTGTGTCCACAGATCCCTAAAACCCTGGTGCCTCATTACTGTGAGTTAGTAGGTGCTAACCCCCGGGCTCGACCCAACCCAGCCCGCTTTCTCCAGAACTGTAGAGCCCCAGGAGGATTCCTCAGCAACAGCTTTGTAGAGAGCAACCTTTTCTTGGAGGAGATACAGGTCAGAAGATTTACACTGGGACCCACCCTGTTTTTCACTGTGGTGTTTTTATCGATGCTATCGTGGAACCTCACCTCTAAAATTACATGAGGATAGAAACCGATCAAGTTCTTGTGGGTCTCTCTGGACACTCTAATTTAATTTGATAAAAAAAAAACTGGCAGAAGTATAATTGTACATCATTTTGTGAAGATTTAAACCTTTATGCTTCCACAGATCAAGGAGCCAGCTGAGAAACAGCAGTTCTTTCAGGATCTTAGTGAAAATCTGGACTCTTTTCCTGAGGACTTCTGCAAACACAAGGTCCTGCCTCAGCTCCTCACTGCATTTGAGTTTGGCAATGCAGGCGCTGTAGTCCTCACACCGCTCTTCAAGGTGAACCTTTAACTTCATGGATCACTGTTACAGATAGCCCTAAACAGTATACTACAGCCTCTTATCAAAGCCTTTGATAGTTTTTTTTTTTTTAAGTAAAACAGACAAAAAGATCTGGAGATAATCTAAGTAAGACCTGGGTTTAAGGCTCCCTCCTTCTACCCGTTTTCATTCTGATTGAATTTTTCTCTGTCTGCCAGGTAGGAAAGTTCCTGTCAGCAGAAGAGTACCAACAAAAGATCATTCCCGTTATTGTGAAGATGTTTTCCTCCACTGACAGAGCCATGAGGATACGGCTTCTGCAGCAGGTATGAAAAGCCTATTTCATTTGGCCACTAAGAGTCACCTTTGATTGCCTCATTTTTCCTTTCATTTCTCCTCTTTTTTGACCTTTTCCCATGTCATGTGCATGTTGTAAAAAAAAAGCTTTAAAGCAAAAAAGAAAAGTTGATTAAAGGAGAAAATAATTACTTGAGACACCAGTTCTAAGCATGTATTACAGCTTAATGCTATTTTTGCCCTAATGCTGTTTTTTCTCTGTGTCTCAGATGGAGCAGTTCATTCAATATCTGAACGAGGCAGCAGTCAACTCCCAGATTTTTCCTCATGTCGTTCATGGCTTCACAGACACAAATCCTGCCATCAGAGAGCAGACGGTTAAGGTAATTGGAACAGTTAAACACAACCATAATCTAGGGTCTGCATTATATATTGTTGCAATATTCAAGGTTTAGCTGGCCAATCTCACAGAATTTACGTCATGGAGGGACGCATTACGGGACATAGGGAACGTCTCCATGCTGGTCATCGACAACGCCATAGCAACAGAGGTAGAGAGGAAATGATGTTGCGTTGTTTGGCAGTCGAAAAGTAGAGTGAATCAGAAAAAACTCACCTGTAAGGAAATCACTGCAGTGATTCAGCGTTGTGGATGTGACAAACTAAAATACAGCAGTTTGGAGAGGGGCCAGAGGGTCACTGACACTAAATACAATCATGCATTTACATTTTGTTGAACTAAATATGCATTACATCCACCCTGGTAAGATAACTCCATCTACAAGCGGACAAGTCTAGAAGAAAATATAAATTTCTATTCTGTGTGGATGGATTCACTGAACTGCCAACAAGCCAGCGTAAAATAAATGCTTGCTATGTGGCAAGACATTAGCAAAAAACAAAAAATGATGAGTTGAGCGTTATTATCAACATATGTTATCAATTTCAAGTATTCTTTCAAAAATGTTGAACTTTTTACAAATATAACATATTTCTTATTTTTTTAGTTTTTTTCCTTTTTTCAATTTTTGTAATTGCAAATTTTTCTTGAAATTTTTGCAGATATTTTTAATATTTCTTAATTTTTCTGAAATTTTTAAAGATTTTTCAAATTTCATTTTTTTTGGACATTTTTAAATTCCCCCCAAAATTTGAATTGTTGCAAATGCATTAATAATAAAATAAACATCACATGTAAAACTTCATACATTTAAAAAACTTCTTGTTTAGATAACTTCTTACTAGATTGTAACTATGTATAGAATTTTATACATTTCATAGTCATCATTGTGAAGATGAAGTAGATTTTGTGGCTCTGGAACAACTTTAATCAAGGTGAGCTAAGTCAAAATGGCTCCTATGAAAGTAAAGGTTGCAGACACCTGATCTAGGAGGTGTTATTACCTAATACTTGTGTTCTGTGTGTTGTCGTCCTGGTTGAAACTCTTTATGTCCCTCTCTCTCATCAGTCCATGTTGCTCCTGGCACCCAAATTGAATGAGACCAACCTGAACCAGGAGTTGATGCGTCACTTTGCCAGACTGCAGGCCAGAGATGAACAAGGCCCTATCAGGTGTAATACCACGGTCTGCTTGGGCAAGATTGCTTCCTACCTCAATGCTGGGGTAAAGTGAATCCACACCGTTTGCAGCACAAAATTTTTAATCCAGAATTACGTAAACTAAGTTTCATTAAATTATCCAAGCCAATAAACCAAATAATGTTGTCATCTTTCTCTTTACAGACTCGTCAGCGTGTTCTAATTTCCGCCTTCTCACGAGCCACTAAAGACCCCTTCCCAGCTTCACGCTCTGCAGGAGTTCTGGGCTTTGCTGCCACACACAATTACTACAGTATAACAGAGATTGCAGCCCGCATCCTGCCCACACTATGTGCCATTACTGTGGACCCCGATAAGAGTGTCAGGGACCAGGTACGCATGACTGACAACGGTTTGCTTTGGTCTGATGATGTTATTAACAAAAAAAACTATCAAGGGAATTTGAGTTTTTGCAGAAAAATTTTGTATTTTTTCACTGTGAACAACAAAAAAATCTAATGTTTGCTCTTTGTCTTTGTCAGGCATTTAAAGCCATCAAGAGTTTTCTTTCCAAACTGGAGACTGTATCGGAGGACCCCTCCAAGCTATCTGAAATAGGTCTGTACAACATGTCCCGCCTCTTTTTTTGTCACCTTCAGCTGTGAAAGCTTTCTCAGTTTACAGAGAAGAAACTGATGCTGAAATATGCAGAGCAAACATCTCTTAACTCATCTCCTCTCTGTCCGGCAGAAAAAGATGTGGCGTCATCTGCTCAGCCTGCAGGTGCCTCTTCCTCTTGGGCCGGCTGGGCTGTGACTGGCATGTCCTCGATAACTTCCAAGCTGATCCGCAATACTCCAGGGACAGAGGAAGGCACAGCAGGTGAGGGCAGTGAGGCCACAGATGCCTCCAGCCCCACTGGTGACAAGAGTGGAGCACCTGCAGCTGGTAAGGTTATCACGTCTTGTTTGTTTTACATTTAGTGGTAGTTTTTAAAAGAGAATTAAGTCTTTTTTTCACACACATGGGTCACCTACATTACCCACAATACCACTTCCGTGCTAGCATTTTGATCTGGTCACAGCCCTCTGTAACACAACATGCAGTACTTCTTCTTAAGACATCTAAATCAACATTCATGTATAAGATGTGTGGACTTCTCATTTGAGGAGTCCTAAATGACCTGTCTGAATTTTCTTTTCTTGATTTTTCAAACACAGGTTCTGAAGATAAAACTCCACAGGCCTCTATGACTCACCATACTGCCTCTAGTCATGCCAACCAATCACAAACTCTTGAAGTAACAGGTAATGAGGACGAGCCAAAAGAAGACCGCTGGGATGATGAGGAGGACTGGGGAAGTTTGGAGGTAACCAAATATGAAGTTACAAATCATAATTGTGATACACAAATTTATGGTGTGAAGTCCTGTTTGTCATGTACTGTAGCTGACGCACGTCTGCAGCATAGACTGTATAAAACATAGACGTAGCCTCCGCGACGTCACCTGTCTGTTCCTGACACTTGAAATGAAGCCAATCCACGGACACAGCCACATTTGATATGACGCTGGTTGTGAGTTTCCTTTCGAACAGCTACAGTTCACTCATCAGTCACGTGACCTGAGCTGTGTCTCTGATTGGACAATCAAACAATCCTAATAACTTCTAAACCACGGAGTTAGAAAAAAATTTACTCACCCGTAGGGTGTACCGATAGTGAAATCAGTGTTAAAAACTGTAAGTATGCTTGTTAATGCCTTCATAGGCTTCATTTTTACTGACTGGATGTTGCCCCTTGGTCTGCAGCTCAGAGCTGCAGAATCAGCAATAAAGGGTGCAAACATCCCACTTAAGTCTAACATATGTTCATTACTACACATTTGTCAAGCTTATCATCTATTTCTCTTTTATTTTGATGTGTACTTTATCATTGCTCTTGACGCTGACTTAGATAGTTGCTGCTTTCTTCAAATGGTTGCACTGCAAAAAACTTGCTGTTTTGACTCTTTCTCCATTAGGAGCCAGAGAAAGCTCACAACGACCCAGACGACTGGAACTCTGACTGGTCAGGAATGACATCGTCCAAAAAGAAGGCCAGTGACAGAGGAGTAAGCGCTTTGAATCCCCATCCACTTTTCTAAACAAAGGGCCAACGCCTGTATCCTAATGCTTGAATTATCTCCTCATTATTCAGGTTGGTCGGTCATCGTCGGACATGGCAGTCAAAAAGCAGAGCTCTGACTGGAGCAGCTCAGGCTGGGACGCAGACGATAGCTGGTCCAATGAGAAGGAAGGGCAGGGTCTCAGCTCTGCAGGCGAGGAGGGCTGGGGCAACGACTGGGCCGAGGAGGACACAGACACAACTTTGACGAGCTCTACGCTTCCTTTGCCTGAAGGGGTACGGTTAGCCAGTGATTACAACTGGGACAGCGGCAGCGGAGTAACAGGGGTGGGGCAAAATGATCTGTTTGCCAGCGTGTCCCAGAGAGTCTCATCCAACACTGCTGCCACCACGGTGAGCACAGAGCAGCATTGATTTGGTTTGATATGCAGAGAAAATAAAACTCCAAAGATGATACTAACCTGGGGTTTTTGTTTTCACCTTATCAGACTGGAGATGGCTGGGGTGCAGAAGCAACCGGAGACTGGGGAAATGAAGATAGCTGGGAGTCGGTGGATGGGAACCAAGGTGAGTCTTTTATCGAGCCCCCTGATTAGAGACGCCAAACTTGATTGGCTTATAATGAGCTTCAAAAAACATCCTTTTTAGATTGCACTAAGTTTTAAATATTCCTGATAAATGACCACCGCTATGGTTTTGTTTGCTTTGTCAATCAGGTCTTAGTAAAGCAGAGCTATCCAAGAAGAAACGGGAGGAGAGGAGAAAAGAGTTGGAAGCAAAACGAGCTGAGCGCAAAGCTGCTAAAGGTCCACTCAAACTCGGGGCACGCAAGCTAGACTGATTAAGCACACAAAAGACTTGAGTGTGGACTGGAGAAGGGGAGAACTTGGGCAGTGGTGACCTTTGACCCCTGAGTGTTCAATGGAGGCTTGACATTCCACAGAGAACAAGACAGAAGTGTTAACAGTTGACTGAAAACTGTGAACGTGTTGGTTGAGCATGATGCTTTTTGGTCTGACAGGAGTTAAGAAGCCGCTGTCCAGTGCTTTATAAATACCGTGATGTAGATGTCGGAGCTGAAACAGAGATGTTGAAAGGAAGTCCAGAGAGACATGATGCAACAAGGAGAGCAGCACTCCCCGCCCGGAAGCTTGTCTCGATTGCAAGAAGTATCTTTTTTGTTTCTTCTTTTTTTTTAAAGACAGAACTCATAAGTCAGCCGATGTAAAGTAAATGTAAATAAATGGTGCATCTTCTCTTAAAATCACATAAAAAAATTACACTTTGTTTTCAAAGAAAGAATTATCTATAAAAATTAACAATCAAACATTATGCTGAATGTTAAACAGTGAACATGAATGTTTGAGTTCAGCTGTCACAAATTTAAGAGTTAAGACCAACCCACGCATGCAAGTGTGTATTTTTGTGTTCTTACCAACTGTTAGGTATACTTTTTGCACATGCAGCACTGTATTTTACCGTACTTTACTGGAGTGGCTGGTGACACTTGTGGCTGGATTCAGACCTGTAAATGTTTTACATACCCGGACATAATGGTTAAAGGTAGATCTCCTGAAGCTGGTGAGTTTCCAAGAGGAAATACAAAGTCCTCCTTGTGTCTGATGCCAGGAAGGTGGGGGTGTTTTATAAAGTATTGTGAACTGATATGCATTCATACTTGTACAATCCTGCAGATCTCTTGAAAAGCTTTGTTTTATCCATCAGTTTTAACGTTCTTGAGCATTGCCAGGTTATGGAAGGTGGTACTGCTTTTACTTTAATGTGCCTTTAAGTAATCACAGATCCAGGAAGTCACAGTTTAATTGAAATTTTAAACATGGACCAGAACTGTGTCCAATACCATCATCTGTGTTCATCAAAGCTTTGATCCAAGTGTGAGCCATAGCTTCTGTCTGTGTAAGATGTGTCAGACGGTTTGGTGGTAATCGCCATACAATGGGCTCTATTGATGACTCAGCAGGCAAAGTACACAACCATCTGCCCTTGAGTTGATGTGAAGTCACATGATGAGGATGGTGGAGAAGAAACTGAGCTGTGTCGGTGGAATGAGGGATGCAACATTTAACAGTAAATCCAAACAATGTAGCATGTGAGCTCTTATACAAATAAAGATGGGAAAAGAAACTTTCCTTTTTAGACCCATTTTTTTGTTTTAAAATGGTCATGAAGCAGTCCCAGATTAATAGCAAAGCCTCAAAATAGTCAGGGAGGTAGTTTTTCAGAGAATATCGTGAACTGTTAGAAGACAGGATCAGTATGGAAATAACACAAAGTTCTTTATCCACAGTGCCATATGAAATTAACATAAAGTTCACAGCTTGTGTGAAGTGAAATGACAACATGAATTTTCTTTTGGGAAATGTATCAGAATATAGTGAATTATCTTATAAAACTTCTGTGCCCAACACAGCAGACCACAAGCATAAAAATAAACAAAATTGATTTAGATTATGAAGTAGTAATGTTGCAAGATTAAAATCATAATTTTACAAAATACATGTCAGAAGAAGAAAAGTTTTAGTGTTGTGAAATTAAAGTCATAGTTACAAGAAAAATAAAGTTATATTGCATCAAACTTTACCTTAACCAGAATCAGAAATACTTCATTGATCCCAGAGGGGAAACTAAATATATTAATATACCAAATATAATAACTTGTCTCACAAAATACATTTTTCTTTTATCAATTTTGTCTGTGCTTTATAAACTGTATCGTCTTGATTTGATCTATGTGACAAAAGTTTAGGAGGAGAAAAATTGTAATGTTTCAAAGTTAAAGTTTCAGTGTTATGACATTAAAGTCATATTTTCATAGATCACATCATTTTAAACGATCAGAGTTGTAATATGACAAGAAGAAAATCGTGATGTCAAGAGACTAAATTCATAGTTACAAGAAAAAAATAGTAATACTGGGCTAAACTTTACCTAATATATTCACTTTTGTCTCATTTTTTCCCTTTATCTATGTTATCTACATTATATTTTATTCATCTGATCTATTTGATAAGACTCATTAAGTTTCATAAAAGAGCCTCCTCTCATAATATTAATCAGTTATTCTTTATTCAAACAATTACAAACAACTAAAAAGTTGGAGAGATATGTCATTACAAATTCCAACTAAACTCAAAACTTATTTCAAATGACATTTTATAAGACCACTGCAGAGATGGTAAATTAGTCAAATGAAGTAACTCTGAAAATGTACCCACTATAAATATGATAAATACACATGGACACATAGTAGTGTGTGTGACAGTACAAATCTTGTGAGATACAAAAAAATATTCATTTTTTGCTGGAAAGTTAAGTTTAGACCAACATGAATCATCCTTTAGTTCACTAGACATTGAGATATCAAGTGACCAACATTTCTCAAGTACATTTTTTTTCATTCATATAAAAAAGGCTGAACGTCGTGTCTCCCAAATGTTCCACAACGTCAAAGTATTCATATTTTAAATCCCCACTCTTGTCGAAACCTTTCAACATGCATGATCTTGGCACCTTTATTAGACAAAATACTGAACACTGTTTTTAGAAAAAGGTTTACAGGCCAAAACATAAAAGAAGTTGATCCGTAACCAGTTGGGTCTGCCATGTTATTCAAACTGGAGACAGAATGATGGTTTGAGAAGAGGTTATGGTACAAGTTAATCACAAAAACACTTGCTTCAAAAATGTGCAGATTAGTTTTAGTTTCCACTATAAATACCAGTTGGGCCCTGCTGGTGATGAGTTAATAAACCCGCGACTCAAACATTGGGGAGTTGAATCATTGTGTGTTCTTGTTTTCTTTTTTGCTGCCTCCAAACAAAGCTCCCGCCAGAGCCAAGACACCAAGACCCACCGCCGCAGCCACACCTGCAACCATGACTACTTCTCCTGCCTTACGCACCTGTAAAGGGAAAAATACAGCTTTAAGAGAGTGGATGTGGATAAAAGAAAGTTATATATGTCTTGATTCTTCACCATTAAGTCAGCCGACATGGGAATCCACCTGACCCAACATGGAACATTTGACTCATATATTTTATTCAAGGTAATACATTTTGTATGTTTTAAACTCTGCATTGATAAATATTTCTATCTTGTTGGTAAGTAATCCCAAAGTTTGTTGTCTTTGATGATTTCTGATGTATTATGCAGTTAGTAAACAAGATATAGAGCAGGAACAAACCCCTATGTGCATGTCAGACCACTGTACTCTGTTGATCTAACTTTTTGTGAAGAAGGCTGAAGGAGAAGTATTAGGAAAAGAAAAGAGGTCTTTAATGGACAACCCAGAAATGGTCAAAGTTGACTGAGCAAGGCTAAAAGTTGACTGCACCTCATTGTTGGAGTGTGGAGGGATAACCAAACTACAGAACGTCCAAGGTTTCCCTCTCATAGGAATTTCCACTTGCCGCAGTCTTCACTTTGAGAGTTAACTGTTGTGTTGGACCTTGGCACATTAAATCCCTTAAGACCTTTTTTTAAAAAAACACGCTCCACGCACATTCCTCCTACCCAGCAAATTGAAAAAGAAGTGTGTTGCTTGGACAATGGAAATAAGGGGATGCAGTTACCTGGCGAGACTCAGCCTTTCCATATCGCAGTTCGTTCGCAAAGTGCTCACAGTTTCCCCTGAAGACACAGTACGGCAGCTCTTCACCCACCAAGGCACAGGCCTCCCTCACGATGACGTGAGCCGGGCGGGGCTTGTACTCTTTGTCAAGGTTGTTGTTGATTTCCCACCTGTCGGTCCCCACAATATCCCACAGCTCCTCTTTCTTCACCACAGCTTTCTCTGTTAGGACGGACATCATGCTGTTGGCACCTGCACCTGGGACCTCAGCTAAAAATCAAAATTAATCATTGGAAAAAAAACAATTATTGATTGCAATTTTGACAAATGTACTTTTTGCCAAGTTGATGAAATACTGAAATGAATAAACAAAAAAGAGAAAACACTGTCAAAAGAACATCCTTTCTAAAAAGCTACCTTAGAGAAAGTATGGGTTATGACTGAGGGAGATGTGGACAGCTTTGAGTGTTTGAGTGTATAAGTGGGACTCACAGGGGGGTGCCAGGTGAACCACAAATCCATCACCAACATACACTGCCCAATGCTGATAGGAGCCACGAAAGATCTCAATCAGGTCCCCGACCTCTGGTTTCTCATCATACTAGGAGAAGAAAAAAAATCAAAGTAGAGAAAATAATATTAACACATTAATACAATAGTTTTCTGTGCTCAAGTATTCTTATAATTTACTGACCAGTGTTGGAGCCATGTCACTTTTATTTTGTCCGAGGATTGGTTTTACTTTCAATTTGACTTTCCAGTTTATTTTCGGCGCCTGCAAACATAACATTGGAAACACAGGAAATAGAAACGAACACAGGAAAGAGAAACAGTTGGCTTTGGCAAATACCTTTTAACGTGTAAAAGGGGCTTCTTTAATGATATAAACACGAAAAATAGTAAATATGACTGTTTTTTAAGTGTTAAATCAAAACAAACCAGCACCGATCGGTCGACCGTTTGAGATCTGCGCCAACCGCAACACCAGCAAAGCTAAAATACCTCCAACAAAATTAAATCTTGAATAATAAAAAGCTTCATTATACTACCAACCAGCTTCACCCTAGACACAGTCTTTCATTTAATTAACATAAAGAGTGAGGTTTTTTCAGTGGAGTGTACCTGGTTCGAAATCAAAATCAAAATTCTAGACAGTCAATATGAAACACCGCGGTAGCATGAAGAGTATAGCATGACCTGGTCTGTTTACATCCTCTAAAATCCCGACAGCTCTTTACCATTATAAAACCACAATTAAACCCCGATTCAAGGCCAGTCCCAAATATGATTTAGCAGTCCGTCAACGTACCTTCCAACGATCTTGCCCTCAGGTTGAGTAAATATTGGAGACGTCACCAAAGCTCAGCAGTGAAGAATCAGCTGATAGGTGCTAATTTTAGCTGTAGCCCGAGACCTTCAGAATAAAAGCCTCATACAACGTGTGTCTCATACTAATAGTCTATGGTCTCGCATCACCAAACACATGAAAAAAATTGAAAATGAAAACAGAATGGTCAGGAAACACGAAAAAAATGTATAACATTAGAAAAAGTTTTTGTTTGTTTGTTTGTGCTTGCTTTTTTTTTTTGTTTTTGTTGTTGATATCCCGGCCGGAATTATTGTATTGGAAATTAGGGGGAATTTTCTTTTTTTTTTTTCTAAGATGTAACCACTTCGCACAAGTAAAAACTTTGTTCAGTCATCTGCATTTCACAAATAAACTGAAAATTAATCTACAAGCACAATGTAAGTCTTCCAAAAACACATCTGGAAATATCTATTATTCACGATCACACCTTTGTTCTACATTGGCTGGTTTGGTAGAAATTTGTTGTGATGAACAGTCTTGACACAGGTATCAACAAATTTTAAAGTCTTTAACTCTAGATTTTTATTATCTACATTAAAAAAAATAAAAATATATAATAATAATAATAATAATAATAATAATAATAATAATAATAATAATAATAATAATTTTAATAATGATAATTTTAATAATAATAAGGCCATTGTTAAAGCAATGCCACAATCTACAGTTAAGATGTTTCCAACCTCGCTTCACTTTTAATAGCTGGGCAAGCTCGGGTCAATTCATCAAACTTTGTAAATGAACTTGCACCAAATATGAAGAGGCGGCTTTTTACATTGTTATGAAATGTATGTGATAAATTTCGAGAAAAAAAGTTTAGTCTTATCTGTAATGACTATTCCTTTTTTAATGAACAAAGAAATTTTTTTTATTTATTTATTTTTTTACTTCTAGAGTACATTTGTCGGAATAGAAGTCTGGACATACCCCTGATTCTGTGCAAAACTGATAACGAGAGCAGTGCTGTGGGAAGCACAGCAGCAAGCCTATACCAATTATTATTATTATTATTATTATTATTATTATTATTATTATTATTATTATTATTATTATTATTATTATTGTTATTATTATTATTATTATTATTATTATTTTCTCTGGGTGTTTATTGCCGGAGTAAAGCACATTGAGCTCACCTTTTCGTGGAATGTGCTTTATGAAATGAGTTGCTTTTGCAATTTGCTGTTACAGTGTGTGATGAAATGAAACGGATTTTTAAAAAGAAAGGGACAAAAAAGACTGAAAGTAATAAAATATTTCTACTTTTAAGTAAAAATCATCCTCGATGAATCTAATGTCTAATCGTAGCTTTTAATTGTTTTAAATGTAATGTAATCACGTATAACGTGGTTTGAATTAACCGTTTGTAGTTGTTACAATTTTTATCCACTAGATGTCCCCAGTGACGTCGGCTATCTTTAAAGGTTTGGCATTTGTACGTTAGAAGAAGTTGTAACATCCGGCTCTGGAGCGCCCTTTTGGTGTAGTTTTGTTCTGAAATTGGACAAAAAAATCAACCATAAACTGTCACATTTGTCAGCGTTGAGGTCCGGGAGCCTAGTAGGGGAATTGATGTGACCTATTGATGCTTAGAGACCAAGCTATGTCTGTGGTGTTTGATGGGAGTCCGCTGAAAGCGATGCAGAGCTCGCACTCTCACACAGGACAGACTGCCCTGAGGTAAGACACAGGAGAGGAAGCTGCTCCTCTGACAGAACAAGTAGACACCGTTTTGACTTGAGTCAGTTTTTTAACGTTGAATCTGTTTAAATCACTGTGAGTTTACCAATGTAGAAGTGCCTATGCAACTAAAACGATCCTCAGGTTCAGCTTAATCGCTAAAAGTTACTGTACTTACAATGGACATCAGGGATACATTAAGTACTTTCCAGCATTTTGATTTTCTTATCCTATTTATGGAAGGAAAACTGAATTACACATGTTGTTGAGCCAAATGTTGTTTTCAGTTGCCTGTATTTCTGGAAAAATCAGTCATAAAATCTCTTCCGAACAAACAGCATTCTAAAACTAATACTACTACTACAATTATGTGTTCTTTTAAAACTTAAGATTATATATGGGGTTTTAAGGGATTCAGTGCAACACTGAATTATTTGCATTGCTTATAGTTTGTTGACTTTCAACAACAGGTTAATTATCCCACACTATCCAATGTTTAAATTTTATAATATTTTTTATGATATATCCTGTTAGATGTTTCTTATTGTTTCTTATTTTTAAGAATTATCAGTTTTATCTTTTTGTTTTATCTCTAGTGCTAAGCATAACAAAAAGAAATCTGATTGGATAAATTAAGGAGAAACAAGCTTTTCTTTTCTGTTTATATTTTGCTGATAATGTGTTCTACTACTACCCTGAGTCTGACATTTTGTCAGGTTTAAACTTGTCTCTACAGATTGGGCTACAGATTGTTGTTGTTGTGGAGGTTTCTGATCACAGTTTATTGGCTTAACATCTGATTGATGGAAAATAAACAGTGAAAATAGTACTTATTCTATTGTTAATTGTGGTTTATGCATAAATCTGTATAGGTGGTCTAAAGAAAAACTCATTCACATAATGTCTTTCACACCACCTTCTGCTTCCACCTAACGCCCCACTTTCACTTGTAGTGCTCAGGAGCTGTCTCAGGAGATCAAGTCCTTCATCAGCGGCATTGACACTGTTCAGGGTCGGAAGCTCAGTGTCCGTGAACATGCTCGCTGTGCCGTGCGTCTGCTGCGCTCAGTCCCTGCCTGCCGAGGTGCTGTGCTGGAGCATCTGAGAGGTGTTTATGATGAGTACGTGTCAGCCTTCCTTCACAGCCTGGAGACGGAGGGTGATGCCAGCGTTGGGGTCAGCTCAAACCTGGAGGACATCATTCAGGTGCAAATTATGTTACAACACTAGCATATGGATTCTTGGTTTTGAGGATTTTCTGTGGCTCGTGTGATAATGAATCTTTATGTTTGAGGGATTCAGACAAAAAGAAAAGTGGGAAATGTTCAAATGTCACACAGGGCTTGAGGAGATTTTGTCAGCATTATTCCAAAACTAAATACCAAAAACATTAAAAAGAGGCAGATTTTAACATTACATCTGGACTTAAGTTAAAACTGCTGTTTCTCTAATTTAAGTTCAGTTATGCTCAATATAATTGCTGAACTGGTCCAGAACTAACAGATCCAGACCCTGCCTAATCTCAACCACCTGAATTTTAGCTTACCTTCATATAAAAACATGTTAAATGGCAGCATATTGATCCCATTATTTCTGTTTTTCTGCAGGAGGTTCATGGGGTGCTTTCAGAGTTCATTCGAATCAATCCCCGGGCTTGGGCCCCTCTGGTATCTGCCTGGGCTGTGGACTTGTTGGGTCAGCTGAGCAGCAAACATGCTGGCCGCAGGGTGGCCCCACACTCTTCTAGCCTCAATGAGCTGCTGCAGCTCTGGATGTCCTGTGCTGCCACCCGGTCCCTGATGGAGGCCTATTCCCAGTGTTTGGCTGCCATGCTGGCCTGGTGTCCAGACGCCTGTGTGGATGCACTGTTGGACACCTCAGTTCAGCATTCTCCGCACTTTGATTGGGTGGTAGCTCATATTGGCTCTGCCTTTCCAGGAACTATCATCAGCCGAGTCTTGGCATGTGGACTCAAGGATTTCTGCTCTCATGGCACAAAGGACCAGGGGCTACCGGTGATGGGAGTGGAAAAAGGCAGCAGGGTGCCCAAGATTGGCTCAGTAGTGGGAATTCTCGGACACCTTGCAGCCCACCACTCAGACAGCATCAGGAAGGAGCTGCTCAGGATGTTTCAGGAAAGTTTGAGCCCGTCAAGCCCTCTATCTCCAACTTCATCCTCAACGTCTTGGGAGAGTTCACCTCAACTCCGTCGTGCGGCAGTGCCTTTCTTGCTGCAGCTAGCTGCGATGTCCCCCAACCTCTTTGGTGCTGTGTCTTCAGAGCTGGTAGAGCTGCTACGCCCTCCTGTCTTACTCCAGCTGCAGGCCCTGCTGCAAGGCCTCCCCAGAGAGGAGCTCGATAATATGCTGGGCCTGGCTGTTCACCTCATTAGCCAGAGTCCATCAGGGGGGGCCCGTGTCCTCCGGTTTCTGGCTGACACAGCTACACCAGCCTCCGTCATTATTTCTGGCCCTACACCCTCCCCTCATGAAGGAGTAAGAGAAGGTTGTGATCGTCTCCTACAGATGCTGCTCCTGCATCTTCACAAGCTGGTCTTTAACCGCTCTGATGGGAGTGAAGTAAACCCCCTTCACTTTGCGTCTTCTCAGCCTCAGAGAGTTATCCCCTTCCTGGAAGAGCTGCAGTCTCACATAGGTGAGCTCTGTGCAGAGACCCTGAGACTTGAGAGGAAGCGTCACCTCTGGCTTCACCAGCTGCTGTGTCTGCTGTCTGTGTATGGAGGTCCGAGCGTGGCCACTGAGGCCCTTTGCCAGCTGCTAACACAGGCCCGCAACCCAGAGGAACTGGCTTTGGCCTGGCAGCTCCACACCACGCTCTCCTCTTGCATGGCCGGACTCATTCCTGCTGCTGTAACTCGCTGTGTAGCTCAGATCCATACTCACACTCTGGGGCCCAGGCATCTGAGGCAGTTGCTGCTTAACCTTGCTGCAGCCATCCAGAGTCAGGATGAAGAGAGAAGAGGGACAGCTGCAGGTGCCCAGTCCTCCATGGCCATCCAGGTGGGCTCAGCGGTCTCTGGTAACCTCCATGATTTTGCCCCTCTCCTCCTTCATGGTGATCCAGCTGTGTCTCATGCTACAGTGCGCCTCCTGTCCTGTAGCCCACTCCCTCGCACTTCCTCTCCAGCTCAACTGCTCCTACTCTCCAGGGCTTCTGTATCTCATTTCTTTTTGGTGCTGCGGAGGAGAGGGGAAGTGGGCAAAGTGGGGAGAGATGGGGGACAGGCAGCGGAGGCAGTCAACTGTTCAGTCCTTCTCCTCTCTCGTTTGGCAGCGTATTCTCCACTCACACTTAAAGCCGTGCTTCAGCAGCTAGTGGAGGGAGCGCTCCATAAAGGTAATGCTGATCTGTTTGGAGGGGAAGCCACTGATATGTCTGGTGCTCCTATTACCGCGCCCTCTGTGTCCCCTGATCTCGGAGCCTCTCTGCTGGATGTCAACTGCAGGTTTGGTACCACAGTCAACTTTTCTGGTAGCGTGTGGTCAGTTTTTCACGCAGGAGTGATTGGCAAGGGGCTGAAGGTCCGCACTTCCAGGCCGTTACACGACCCATCTGGGGTCACCCAGGTGAGTTACGGTATTTAAACAGAGCATTTAAAGCAACACATATACATTCAGATACATTTATATACTGTGTGTTGGTGTGTTATGTGCAGCAGCTTGAAAATACTAAAACTATATTTTTACCTTCATCTTCTCTCCTTTGTAGAACATACAGTCTCTTCTGTGCGTCATAGTTCAGTGTTGCAGCTCCTCTGGTCTCAATGGCTCCATCAATGGCTCACGGGCACCATCCGACCCTGACGAGCCATTACCCATCAACGCAGAGGCAGCCAAAGTTGTGGCCGTAACATTGGTGGAAAACATTTGTCCGGATGTTGCAAACAGCGAGCTGTCCTGGCCCCCAGAAGAGCATGCCCGCACCACGGTGGAGCGAGACATCCACATCCGGCGGTGCTTTGAGGCCCACCCTGTGCTATTCCCTCTACTCCAGGTGGTGGCAGCTGGACGCCCGGCTCTCTGCTACTGCTCTGCTGTGCTCAGGGGCCTCCTTGCAACTCTGCTGGCTCACTGGGAGTCTTCTCGTGAGGTGTTGTCTACAGACTCCCCATGGCACCTCCAGGTCTCCTGCCTCCTGGTGTCCTGCATGGGAGAGGGTCAGCTCCTGCCTCCGATCCTGGCCAATGTCCATGAAGCCTTCCCCCACATCACTCCCTTTGAAGTGAGGCTGCTGCTCCTGGCTGTGTGGGAGTATGTGAGGGGCAATGGGCCCATGCCTCAGAAGTTTGTCTTCAGCTCAGAGAGGGGTCTGTTTTGCAGGGATTTCTCACGGGACGGTGACGTAGCAAGATATGTGGCTCCAATTCACAGCGTCCTGCATAAAAACATTGATAGATTGGGACATTTGTGCTGGCGATTTCAGCTCTAACAGGAAATGAGGAAAGAACTGTGAGCAGCAAGTGACAGGAAGTAAACACAGTAAAAAAGACGAAGAAGTATGTTACATTGCTCCAGGAAGTGGACTGCAAAGTTGCCATCACTGTACTTAAGTTTGAGTGAAGTTTAGCTCTGTGGACACGTTTACTTTCTTTTTGTACCATATTTTAAGACAATGTTCCTGACTGACTCTTTAAGTTCAAAAGATAAGGGGGACAAGCTGACACACATTGTACTATGTTCATACCAAAACTGATCCACACAGAAGCGCCCTGTATGTCATCTTAGTTAGGAAGTACATCTCATCTCATCTCTGCTAAATCATTTGGGTGATGTTCGTAAAACCAGACTGTTTTTTTCCAGATTGTTCACATCCTAATTTTGCTTAAAAAACATGGGGTAAATTGTTTTTCATATGCATAAGCATTTTTTTCAACCATTTTAATGAATAAATCTTAGTTTTGACCTTAGATGTGTGTAGGTGCTGATACTTCAGATTCATTTTTATTAGCTAAGTGTTTGGACTATACAAGGAATCTGCAAAGTCTTGTCCTGTTTCTTTTTCAAACTGCAAGGTCAATGAACTTGAATATATAACTGTTTTTACATATTATCACCATCAACTGTAGAGATCAATACAATGCAAGAGCTAAATCCCGAGCATTTGCTCTAATGAGGGGTCTAAATCCTTGCTTGTGTTTTAGGTTGCTTTGTACAAAAGCATCAGCGAAATTAATCGTAGAGTTGAAATTACATTCAGAAAATGAGGTAATCAGGATTAGTTTTAGAACCTCATAACTTTGACTTTTAGCCTAGTTTAAGTGCAAGTCTCATTTTATTTTATTTATTTATTTATTAATTTATTATATTTCTTGGGTAGTGTCACACTTCCTTTTTCCTGGAAGAAAAGGGCCTTCATATAACAGATTCATTTCGTCAGATTTGTTTGGACACTGGTTTCTTTCTCAGTGAACACGTGTTTTCATCACTAAGACCTTGCATTGGTTGAAAATCCCTCCCGTGCTTTCAATGTGGGACAAATCCAAGAGAAATGTGTACTTCACTGACTGGAGCTTCGCGATGACGTGTCCATGCTTGAGAGGATAAATATTCCTCCATCCCCTCTTTAGTATCAACCAGATTAAAAATATATATGTTACACTCTTGAAAAAATAATGATGACCGTGAATGTCCAGTTCCGAATACTTCAATTATTTCTGTAATATTTGTTTTACCAAAGTAAATATTTGGGTCAGTTCTTGAGAATCTTACTTTTTTACGATCTTTGTTGCGGACTGAAATGGGCGGAGTCAAGAGAGAGCATAATCAAGATGGCCACCTTCACTGAAAGGTAAGACAAAGCAGGTCCGCTCTTTCATCGTAAATTCATCTTCTGTTTGATACATTATCGGCGTCCGCACCGGCCGAGCTCATTGCTGTGGGAACACACTAGATAACCTGAGCTAGCAAGCTTCTTGTTTCGGGATTTAACGGCCACAAACAGGAAAAGTCCAGATCCCCTCAATTGAATTAGCGGCTTGACAGGCTGCCTGTTCTGTGCCTGTTGTCAGCAAGGTTAGCCCGGTGCCTTGATCAATGGGGTTATTTACGATGACACTGCTGTCAAACAACCAGACGTTAGCGCCCGTTAGAAATGAGAGAATCAGGTGTCAAACATATCGTGTGTGTCTATTTACTTGCAATTTCTTTAGCATTTCCGACTATATGCTAGCCACATTTAGCCCATATTAGCTGAAACGTTAGCTAACTAATGCTATCTCTTGGCATCAATTCAACTACATCACATTACCAAACTTTGAATGACATGAATTAAAGTAATAAGCATTCACGCTTAGTGCCCAGTATGAAAGGAACTGTAAGAAGCGACATCGATGTGCTTATATGCTCATTGTGTGGTTGCTGCAGGATGAGGAAACGGAAATTTGTGTAGCGGCTTGCGACGTTTTCTGCCTCTACCGTTCACTCGTAGACACACTAGTATTCACCGCAACAGAGAGATCAAAGTCCGGTCGGTGCACGTTTAACTCCCGTTTGCACGCTGTAGTTTGACCTGTAGTTTGGACATGTATTTGGCTGTTACTTGACCTTTTTCAAACTGAAGAAGTGAGTAGCTTTTACCCCTCACCAGAGCTCATATTGTTTCTTGGGTTTTTTGTTGTCTTTTTAGGATGGCAACTGTCTTGGTTCTTTGGCTGGCTGTGTGCCTCAGCGGGACATGGGCAGTGGACAGGGGGAACTTTAAGACCTGTGACCAGAGTGCCTTCTGCAAGTGAGTAAAAACAAATTGAGAAAACGCAGTGACTAATTTACTTTAAGCCTTGCAAAGAAATGGACACCGTTTCTAATGAATCACTGATGTCCACTTAACTCGAAACAGGCGTCAGCGAGCGATAAAGCCCGGTGAGTCTCCCTATCGAGCCTTGCTGGAGACCATGGAGTTGACAAACTCTAGACTTACTCTGCAGCTCATCAATGACAACAACAAGGTAAATCCTACGTAGAGAAGCAAGTCACAGTGGGTAAGTGCTCGTCATAGCAGCACGACCTCCCACTTTTGATCTCTTTTCCCTCTGGTATTAGATCAAAATTTCGAAAATGGCAAGTGCAGTTCTGATCAGAACAACTTGGCTGAACCAGTTGGCTGAGCTCTCTGTAGTGTAAATGTGATGATAATGAAGTTCATCCTCATCTTCCCTTCCACTGCCATCCTTCTATCCTCAAACATCTCCCTCTTTCTCTGTCTCAGGTTCGTCTGCTGCTGGAGCTCTACCGTCTCCAGGGGAACATGACAAGGGTGAAGATTAATGAGCTGAAGCCGCTGAAGCCTCGCTATGAGGTCCCAGACGTGCTCATCAGGGAGCCACCTACAGAGCCGTAAGTAAACTAATATATCGGGGGAAAAAAACACTGAAACAGTTATTGTGAAAAGTCTGTTGAGTTCAACATTTTTCTCTAATAAAGTGACACAAACAGGAAAAAATGGTTGATAAAATAAGAAGTGAAACTCTAAATATTACATTTTTGGTGAAGCAGAAAAAAAGACAAGCTGAGAAACTTTATCACTGAGGATTATGATTTGTTAAAGATAGGTGAACTAAAGAAGTTAGTGAATATAAGTTAAATTCATCTTAACCCTTTCTGAACCAGAACCTCACCTTTTCCTCCCTTCTGCCTCTCTGTCTCAGCATGTCCCTCCTGTCTCAGGATGAGAACGGAGTGGTCCTGTCCCTGGGGGCCGAGTCTCAGAGGGTCATCGTCAGTGCCCGGCCATTCAGGCTGGACATCATGGAAGGCCGAGAAGTGCTGATGTCGCTGAACTCCCGCGGCCTGCTGGCCTTTGAGCACCTGAGGATGCGCAAGGACACGTGAGAAACCACGCATGCACACATGTTTAAATGCCAGCCCTCTCTTTTTAATCCACATCTTCACTCAGTGGATGATTTCTGTTTTTGTTCCCATGAAATGGTTTGTTTTTTGAGTACTGTCTCTGACTCGTTGTTCTGTCCTCTTCTCCCTATCATCCTAGTTTCTCCTATAAAGTAACTAGCACAGTGGCTAGCGTGTGGGATAATGTCAAGAGGGTATTCTCTAGGTAAAGACCCTTAAGATTTGTAAGTGTGTATTCTGTCCCTTGTGCTAATGCTGCCAGTAGTGACAAAAATGTAGGGACTCCCATCACACTGAGTACAGTATTTACTCTAAGTTAATGTGAATGAGAGAGAAGAGTGTGGTTGAGTGTATGCATGTTGGTGTTTAATTTAATCCAGATTGAAGGGGTCAGTTTAGCCCCCTGTTATCATCCTCATTCTTTTAAAGGATCATCCAAAAAATAAGCCTCTTGTAGAGTATTGTGATTTTTTTTGTCTTATTTCATGAAACAAAGAAAAATCATCCCGATCAAAACAAAGAAAAACTAAACCTGAATGATGTGGGTTTATCTTTCTCCACCACTGATTTAACTCTGCCCTGCTCTCTGGTCAGTTCAGTGTCTTGTTAACTTAATCCAGCACCTACATAGGTGGTCACTATCAGAGCTAACACTGCACCTGCATGACTGAATGTGTATGTAACCAGTTATACTGACAGAGATGATGTCTAACTTCTATAGGTGGAGATATAGGGCTGGCTGTGGAGCCACTTTGGCTGGAGAAAAAAGCAGTGCTTTTCTCTTTTAACACACATGTGGTCTAAGTCCCACCTAACAGTTTGTGTTACCTGTGCTGCTAGTTTTTTTTCTGAGTAGTTTCTAAACCAAACAGCAACATCTCTCTTTGTGGTTATGCTTTAGTTTGCATTTCATATGTGGATGTTTCCTGCAGCTCCTTTTGACGAGTAGAGCCATACTGTCATTCTTTTAGGAAAAAAACTGCTACTGTTTTTGGTTTACAAATTTCTGGCTTAAAGCTAAAAACCTTTGAAATATCAGTGTTTGGATTTGGTCAGCAGCTTTGTATAAGACTCTGTTTGAGTCTTAAAAATGATGTGCTGTGATTTGTTACCGCTATTATTTTGACCTTCTATTATTTAGCGCTGCATTAAAGGATGACCTCTATTATTTTGGAATGAAAGCTTTTGTGACATGCAGGTCTCAACAGAGTTAGTTTACCTGGTATGTTTGAAAGGAACTTAATCACTTCAAAATCTGCTCTGGGTCTTGGATAGTTCGTGGATAGTTCTTCTGCATGTGTTCTAGGAAAAAGGAGGTGTTTGTTTGTTGATGTCTCTTGAATCGTTTGTGGCAGGAGGCTTTGGAAATGAAAGAGAATGTGACAATGTGTTCCTGCAAACCATCTCCAAAATGCTCTTTAGGGCTATTGGATTACAGACATATCAGAACCTACTGGCCATAAGTACACAAGTCTGCAGGGCTTGTGCAGCTGCTGCCCACCTTTAACATGGAAAAAGGAAATGTGAACTGAAAAGATAATATTGTGTGCGTTTATGTTGTGAGGAAAAAACACGGCGCCATGTTTTTCTGCTGAAATGGGATTATGGCATAACAGGCTTTTCAAACACAACTTGGCTTCATTGCTTCCTGCAAGTTTGTTGTAGCGGAACCCGCTTCATATCCAAGTGTTTGACTTTCAAATTTAAGCTTGTCATGTTGATGAGTCTTTGGTGTAAAGCCTGGCCTTCATTGCACCATGTATTTAGGGAATCCACCAAGTGCCTCTGTGGTTCTGCTTGGGACCTTGTGGGTGTTACATTGTCACATCCTCGAGAGGCCTTGTCCCATGATGCTTAGCTTCAAATAGCCACAAGGTTGGGAGTTGCTCAGTCTCCTTTGTCATTAGAATTCAGTAACAGAGCCCACATAGAGCATTAGTTAGACATCCTTGTAGAGTCAGGGGCATTCGCCAACCTCCCCATTTGTATGTCTTTTTTGTCATTGTGTGATTACACTTTTTACATATTTTATTATGCATCACAAGATGGGATGACTTAGTAGAAGAGCTTCATCCTTTCCTTTTCTCTTATTCTTCTCACCTCTCTCCCCATTCTTTATGCGATGGAGTAGTCAGGCAGACCCAGAGGGGGAGAAGAAAGAGGAGGCTGACCCAGCAAACCAGGCCGAGGTACAACACACCCTCCGCTTCCTCTTCTTCTCTTCATCTCGAAAAACTGCTTTATTGCTGAGTCTGCCTTTGCGTACTTCATTTACGTGACTGTCCTTTTGGTTTTCTTGTCAGAAAGTAGAAGAAGAAGAGAAGGATGAAGATGGGATGTGGGAGGAGACATTTAAGTCGCACTCTGATAGCAAACCTAATGGTAAGTGCTCATGATGATTTGGCTATAATCAGAGAGAAATCTTGTTCTTATTTCAAGTTTCATTCAATGAAATACTCCTATCTATGTTTCCTTTTTAAAATTTCGGCTGCTCTCTGACTTTTTTTTCGTTCTCTAACTATTGTTTTGTCCTCACCTCCCAGGTCCGTCTGCTATTAGTTTAGATTTTTCATGGCCAGGTGTGGAGCATGTCTATGGCATTCCTGAACACGCAGACAACCTCAGGCTCAAAACAACAGAGTGAGTGTCAATAAGAGATGATGGATTTTTCTTTTACTTTTTCATAAAGCATGTTGGGTTGGATAAAGTCTAGTTTCTCTGTTTCAGTAATGGAGACCCTTATCGACTCTACAACTTGGATGTGTTCCAGTATGAGCTGTATAACCCTATGGCTCTTTATGGCGCTGTCCCAGTCATGTTGGCCCACAACACACAGAGGACCACAGGCATCTTCTGGCTTAATGCTGCTGAAACCTGGGTTGATATTAGCTCCAACACAGCTGGGAAGGTTAGTTGGCTTTTATTTCTCTGTTATATTTCCAGTGACTGTGTTTTGCTTAAAGAAGCTTCACCAACTCCTGCACTTTTTTCTCTCTTCAGACTGTGTTTGGGAAAATGTTGGATTATGTGCAGGGCTCCAGTGAGACGCCACAGACAGATGTGCGTTGGATTTCTGAAAGTGGCATCATTGACGTTTTCATCATGCTTGGACCGACACCCAAAGATATCTTCTCTCAGTACGCCTCTCTCACAGGTAAGAAGATGAGCTGTGGGCTGTTCTACTGATCATGCAGTGCTTTCTTTCCGAAGTCAGAGACTTCACTCCTCAGTTTTAGGTCTTTCAGCGTTCCTACATTAGCCAACAAAGCTGAAGTCAAAACAATGTTTGAACCAGTTTTAATTCTCGTATCATTTGTCTTAACCCTTTAAGATTTAGTCATTCCTCTTATGTTGTCCCACAGGCACTCAGTCTTTCCCTCCCCTGGCTGCTCTGGCCTACCACCAGTGTCGCTGGAACTACAATGACCAGGAAGATGTGCAGGCAGTGGATGCAGGCTTTGACGAGCATGACATCCCCTATGATTTTATCTGGCTCGACATTGAGCACACAGATGGAAAGCGCTACTTTACTTGGGATCCACACAAGTTTGCAACTCCAAAGGAGATGCTGCAGGGTCTCTTGGATAAGAAACGCAAGGTAAAGATTCAAAATAACCCAACAGCACTGTACGAGCAGACGACTAAAAGATGCATCATCTTATGGGGTTTTCCCTCCACTTTCCACACTCTTCATCCATTGATTCAGTGGACTGCAAATCCTTGAAATGGCTGATTTAATTTTAAAAACCTTTTGTAAATTTTCCTTTCTTTTTATAGATGGTGGCTATTGTGGACCCTCATATTAAAGTAGACAGCAACTACAAGATCCACAATGAAATCCGTTCCCGGGGTTTCTACATTAAGAACAAAGATGGTGGAGATTATGAGGGTTGGTGCTGGCCAGGTAAGAGACTCAAAACGCTACATCGGCCATCATAAAAATGATCATAAATTAATGTAAAAACCTGTTTTTTATTTATTTATTTTTTTACTGTTTTAATGCTGCTCTTTTTTGTCGTCAGTAATTTTTTTCTTTTCTTCCTTTTTCTCCCGGGGATGGCTGATTTCTAGGTAGTGCTGGCTATCCTGATTTCACCCGTGCAGACATGAGAGCATGGTGGGCAAGTCAGTTTGCATACGACCAGTATGAGGTGAGTCTAAAGGTTACTTCTCAGTGTCAGAAATACAAATAGGATTAGGGTTTTTGCTGCTGCTGCTTGCCAGCTGACTAAAATTGCAGATAATGTTTGATTGGATGGATGTATTTGCTTTCTCTGGGGACTAAGACCCCTTGAAGTAAATCTGTTTACTCAACAGAGATATTGTTGTATAACTCTCTGCTTGGGGTGCAGTGTTACTATCCTGCTCATGTCAAAGTACAGACAACAATAGGCTGAGGAAATATTTCAGTTTCAAGGGAAAGCTATTCATTCTGAAAGTGGAAATGTCTCTCTTTTAAAAAAAGTCTCTCATCGTGGCTAACAACTGCAACTTTAGTTCCTGCTAGTGTTCAGATGAACTTTAAGGCATGAAAAGCCAAAAATAAGACAATTTCCTTTGTGTCATCATATGTTTATGAATTCCTTTTTCTATGTGATTGATCTGATCTTGAGGCTCATATTTTGACTCTTTGCTCACCATCCAGGGCTCCATGGAGAACCTCTATACTTGGAATGACATGAATGAGCCCTCTGTCTTTAATGGGCCAGAGGTTACTATGCACAAGGATGCAGTGCACGGAGCTTGGGAGCACCGAGACGTGCACAACATCTACGGTTTCTATGTGGTGAGTCCACACCAATGTTTTCCTTTAGATTGCTTTGTGAGCAATAGAAAATTATTTTTATATGATTCACTTTTCTGTCTTCGGTGAGATAAACAAACTCCCATTGCTCAAACGATTGCTCTTTATACGACCTGCAGCAAATGGCCACAGCTGAGGGTCTCATCCAGAGGTCAGGAGGAGTTGAGCGACCCTTTGTCTTGACCAGAGCCTTCTTTGCTGGGTCACAGCGCTATGGTAAGACTATTACAGATTTAATATGCAGCATCGGTTTACACTGTTTTTCCTGTTTTGTTTGTTTCCTTACAACCATCATTAGCAACAGGGAAATCATGGGATTTTTAATCCAGAGTAAAGAAAGTGTATGTTGCGGTCCTAGGTGCTGTATGGACTGGAGATAACGCTGCTGAGTGGGACCATCTGAAGATTTCCATCCCCATGTGTCTGAGCCTGGGCCTGGTGGGAATATCTTTCTGTGGTGGTGAGTGTAAACAGGCTTTGGTTTGTAAGCCCATGGAGCATTTTTCTCTTGATTCAGCCAAAAATAACCATGTGCTGAATAATTTTGGGCTGAATTTCAAACTGACTTTGTATTTTTAAATTGCTTCTATTAAAAAAAAAAGATGGTATATTATGGGAAGTTGAACTCAATGCTGTGAGGGAAGACAGAAGCTACTACAGATGCCCTGCTGTAACTGATCTTACCAGCAATATTTGTACAATACAATACAACTAATACAATATTTGTGAGGTTAGGAGTCAGCTGTCTTTATTTATAAAGATGAATATTGTAACCTTTTCATTACTCTCATTAACATCTGAAGAAGGGAGAAATCTTTAAACTTAAAATAATTTGACTTTGAGACCTGCCAAAGTGTTTTTTGACATTGATATTAAAAGTTTCCCTGATCAACTACATGTGTGACCACAATGAGCACAAGGTGGTTTTGTTGCAGTAACATGTTCCCCTCTGGGATCAATTATGTATTTCTGATTCTGATGTAACATGTATCAGTATGAAGTCCATATTTGCCATTTGACTCAGACAGAGCTGATGTTGTGTTAAGCTGCTGTTCTTTCAGTGACGTTATGTTTTTATTTGGCCTCACCCTGACCTCATCTGTCTCGTAGCTGACGTCGGCGGATTCTTTAAGTCACCAAACACTGAGCTGTTGGTGCGTTGGTACCAGACAGGGGCTTACCAGCCATTCTTCAGAGCTCATGCTCACCTGGACACACCTCGCCGTGAGCCCTGGCTATTTGGCCCAGAAAACACTGCACTGATCCGTGAGGCTGTGCGCCAGCGCTACACTCTTCTGCCTTACTGGTACCAGCAATTCTACAGCGCACATCACACTGGAGAGCCCGTTATGAGGTGAGGTTTGAAGTTACTGCAGATTTGTCTGTATATTTTGATGCACATAAATTGAATTGTTACATCATGTTTTTAGCCAAACTTGGGCATGTCTTGTAAAAAGATGGTTAATCTTCCTGTCAAGTACTGAACTTCAGTTATTATTTATGATTATTGTTGTTGCTTACATGTACGTATTTGTTGCAGACCGCTGTGGGTGGAGTATCCTCAGGATACAGCTACTTTTGCTCTGGATGACGAGTTCTTGATCGGTGAGTTGAAAAACACTATCACTGAAAAATGTTCACTTCCTTTTTTCAACAGATCTATCAAGATATGCTATTAGTCCAAATCTGGGCACATTCATTATTTAACTGTGAACTGTTGCTGTGGTATTGTGATGAAATATGGTGACTACATGCATTAAGTGTAGGAATAAAAACTTGAAATCAGATGCTACAGCATGGCTGAAAATAAATATCTGATACACTGAGGTTATAAAATTCTGCTGCAGGAAGAGACTTGTTGGTACATCCAGTTACTGAGGAGGGAGCCAGGGGAGTCACTGCCTATCTGCCTGGTAAAGATGAGGTAAGAGGACTCAGGACAGACTTTTTCACATCTTAAAGATGGCTTTTGTCTGCTGTGGGTTCAAATTGATATTTACTAGGCATGGTGAGAATTAGATAACTTCAGACTTAAAGAAACATATGAACTTTCCTTTGCTTCTCAGATCTGGTTTGACGTCCACACTTTCCAGAAGCACAATGGTGCCCAGAACCTTTACATCCCTGTGACCATGAGCTCTGTAAGACACACATGTTCCATCAATTAAGAGTTTTCATTCTTTCTCTCTCCAACTAGTTTTGATATGAAGCTCTGACTTCTTTTCAGATCCCAGTGTTCCAGCGCGGTGGCTCCATTATTCCCAGGAAGCTCAGAGTTCGCAGGTCCTCCACTTGTATGGAGCATGATCCCTACACCTTACATGTGGCTCTTAACCCTCAGGTAACTCAAGTGTAGGAAGAAAAAACTGACAGCTGCCAAACACAAATATTAGTCACTGCTATACTGACGTGTGTATATTGATCTTGATTGTGTTTCTTAAGTGCTTCAACCTTTTTATCTGACAGAGAACTGCAGTGGGTGAACTTTACATTGATGATGGCCACACTTTTAACTATGAGAAGAGGGAGTTCATCCACAGAAGACTTTCCTTTGCCAACAACATCCTTTCATCGATGTGAGTGATGAATGCTGTTTTTATGTTGAATAAGAGGTGGTAATCTGCCTCAGTGTTTTTATATAAAGCAGATCTTCATGTGTCATAGAAATGTGATCCAAAAAAGTTTTCTGATAATGAAAGATACAGAAAACAGCATTGTTATAGTATACAAATAATAACAGAGTTATTATACAGTCATAGCTTTATTTGTGCTATAAAACATTTTAATCCATGTTTCTGCCTGGCTCACAGTAATCTGGCTCCAGATGCACAGTTTTCCACCCAATCCTGGATTGAACGAATTGTCATACTGGGAGCCAGTAAGCCCAGCATGGTAACCCTGAGGACTGCTGGTAAGTGAATTAAAAAACTACATACTCATTCCTCCAGATTTTTTTTGTATCACCTTAAGAGCTACTATTGCCACAACACAGACTTATTAAGATTATAACACCAGATGTTTTTTCTTTAGTGAAGTATTTTCTCTCTGTCTCTTATTTAAACTTCACCCCCGAGGTTACAGTGAACTTCCTCTCCTCTATTCTTTTACTTTCGGTTACATGAAATTTCATTTTACAAACCTTTTCTCCCATCAAAGGTTCACACTCTCTAACACTCTCTCTCTGTTTTGCAGTTGGTCAGGAGAGCCAGGTAGAGTTCGAGTTTGACGCTTCCATGTCTGTGTTGACGCTTCGTAAGCCAGGTATGAACGCAGGAGAAGACTGGACCGTGACACTTCAGTAACAACATTGGCAGAAGATGAAGAGGAGGAGAATATGATTAACTGGACTGAGCAGGAGAGAACAGACATGAGGCGCTGATACTGACAACTAACTAAATTCAATCAAAAACATGGAAAATAAAGAACATGAACACACTTACATAAACACTGGTCAAGTTTCAGTCCATTCACACATAGACATAAATCATGTAGAGCTGTTAGTAGAGTTGAGCCATATAATGTCTCTGCCATGTCTCTTTTGTGTTCAGTCACACTGTATTACCTGATAGAAAGGGTTCCTGCTAGTGATTAATTATTTTTTGTCACATTTTAAAACAAAAACAGTCAGTCCAATCATCGTAGTAATTCATCTTTGGGTTTTAGAAAGAAAACATTGGGGCACTTGTTTTTTGTTTTGTTATGTTTTGTTATGTTTTTTTAATCACTTTGTCTGCTGAAGAGGAAAACTCACTCTGTGAGACTTGTCACTGTTTAAAATGAAGGTTCACAGTCAAAGCACATGCTCCACCTGCTGGTGATTCCCTGCACCTGTTTCTGACTCTGCTAAAAAAAAATCCATTCCATTTATTTCAAGCAAAGCACTTCAGTCAATTTAATCTCAACCCATTCTTAAGTCATGCTACATTTCACTCATTTGGGGAGGTATTGCCAACAATCAGCTTTGTGGCTCTATGAAAAAAAACTACTTGAATCTTATTGAAGCCACAAAACAGAAATGAATCATCATCTCCTTTACCATTCCTTTCCTGTCCATTCTTGTTTGGCCTGTTGTTGAATTTCTGACGAATCTGTGTGCATGGAAACTATTTACCATCCCTGTTCCACAGTGGAAGTGGCCAGGGTGTTAAACTGCTGCACTTTGTAACGGAGCTTTTTCACCTGTTTCTTTGGGCTAACTTGGCAATGGGAATCACTTCAGGGGAGAAACCACTGATGTTTGTGGATTACCCTGTCGATGTGCTTTCTTTGTTTTATTGAGTTTATTTTTCCCAGCATTATTTACTAGGTTATTTTTAATGCACTTGAGGAAGATAGAGGATTTAAAGGTTGTTTAGATTAATGTGTTACTAATGTCAGGACAAAGCAGGATTTCCAGTTTTTCATCTGGTTCTAGTTCGCTAAATTAACCCCTCATAAAGTGATTTACTATTGAATATCCATTTTCTTCAGGGATAAACACTTAATGCCCACTGATCAGACATAATTCTTTAAATGAATCTTGGGAGACTGCGTTGTGTCCTGACCAGTCCACTCATCTGTACCTTTTAGGATTTTGTTTTTGTACAAGTTTGTCTCCTTGATTGTTTTTATGATCATAAATGTACATTTTGCTTCAGTTTTGTTGATGATGGCTTAAATGGAAGAAAGAGAAGTGAAGGAACAAACTTTGGCTGTCAAAGTTGTCAGATGTACTCAAATGATGAGACCAAGTGAAAATAAAGTTGACCAAATTCAAAAAAGAAGCCTCTGGTTTTGAATTTTTAGCTTTTGATTTTTGGGACATGGTTTTCAGTTTTTTTTAAAGACACTGAGGTTTAAAAAACACGTTTTGGGAGGGCTATCACTACAAAGACTTCATTTTATCACTTTTGCAGCTTTCCTGCTATTATAGTATGTTTCGAACAGTTCCACGTCAAGTAAATAATTAAATTGAGCCGCAAGAACTCATATTGAGTTTGCTGAAACCAAGTTGAAATGAAGGAGTAAAATTTCGATGGGGTTGTCATCAGAAATCGATATTATGAAAACTAATAAATAAATAAATAAACAGTTACAATTCTTTATAATTAATTGCCAAAGTCAGCTTGGTATGACTGTATTACAGTATGGGGTAGGACGGTTAGGATACGAACCTACGAACACATTCACTATCACTACCGGCGTCTCGACCAGCGTCGATGACGTCAGGTAGACGTTTTTCATCATGGCGGCGGAGGGCTGTGAGGAGATGAGCGGCAACGGGGAACTCACAGAGTCCTCAGGTAGTTCATTCAACGTTCATCTGTGTGTTTAGGGCAGTTTTCGTCCGGAGTAATTGCCCTGATTTTGTTTCATTTCCAAGAATCCCAAATAAATGTTAAAATCCGATTTGTAGCTGCAAGCATGACAGGCTAGGCTAGGCTATCGTGGCTCTTGTGCAGCAAGAAACAGCACAGTGATATCCTGAATAAGTTTAAATAACTTGAAAGAATGGGTTCTCTTGAATGGGTTCACCCTGAAGAGGCACATTTTTATTTTTTTTCACAACTACTTCAACTTATTAATTCAGTGCATAGGGTTTATTTTCTGCACGGAGCTTGTAATGAATGAAACACATTAAACGTGTTCCACTGGATGAAGTGTTTTAATTCATGAAAGAACTCGACAACTTACCTTATCACCGTATCCGATGTTTTTGTTACTGAAACCCAAGGTGGGACAGTTGTATTTTGGATCTCCCACACACGGACGGTGTGTTTGTTGTTGTTGTTGTTGTTGTTGTTGTTTGTTGTTGTTGGAGCAGAAGCCGAACATTTTCCAAGTAGCCTTACACTAGGCACATTTAACCTTCATAAAGTATACTCAAGGACATAGATGAGTGTATCGTCCCAGATTAAAAACAAGAGTGTGTTCTTTGCTCCAGATGTCCTTACCTTCATTATTTACAAAGTAATAGAAATTAACTAATTAAAGCACTCAAGTCTATTTGTTTCCTTTAGCCATGGAGGCTTCTGAGGTTCCTGCGCCGCCACCAACTGAAATGGAAGAGACATCAGAAGAAAATGGCAGTGCTCCTGAGGCCATGACAGGTACAGACCCCGTTTCTTACCCCATGCCCCAAACCACAGAAGACGAGGAGGGAGAGCTGCCTGCAGACTTTGAGCGCCTGTGGAAGGCCGCCCACGACAATCCTCAAGACTTCACCAGCTGGACCGACCTTCTGCAGTACTGTGAGCAAGAGGTATGTTTGATCATCAGGTCCCCGTGTAGTCATGGTGCATTACCATCTTAAATCTTGAAGTCTTTCCCCTAAGCATCCCCATGAGGTCATGTAAGTGGGTCCATGAGACATCTATGTATTTTCTCCTCATCCTCTCAGAGTCATATCACAGCATCACGCAGGGCACTAGAGGCCTTCCTTGCTCGCTATCCACTCTGCTACGGCTACTGGAAGAAATTTGCTGATCTGGAGCGGCGTGCTGGTGACAACAACAAAGCAGAGGAGGTAACACTACTCTTATATGATTGCAGTTTCTCATACTTTAAAATATTAAGTGCTATAAAATAGGGTTTGATGCTATTTTCCAAGTAGTACAAAATCCTAGTTTTGATGTGTTGTGTCAGGTGTGTGTTCAAGGTCTTCAAGCAATCCCTTTAAGTGTAGATCTGTGGATCCATTACATCAATCTGCTGCTGGGAACACTGGACATGAACCTGCCCGAGTCACCTGTACGAATCCGCAGGTAGCTACTCTGTCTCATAAGTGTTTATTTTTTACCTACCAGGACTTAGTTTGTTTACAAAGGTAACCCCGCAGTTTAAGAAGATGTTTTTTAATAGCTAGATGAGCTGGTGTTGGTCAAAATTGCTAAATGTTTTAAATCTCACCCATCAGAGTGTTTGAGGATGCAGTAGCAGCAGCAGGTCTGGACTTTCACTCAGATAGGCTGTGGGATCTTTATATTGAGTGGGAGAAGGAGCAGGACAACATGAGGAACGCAGCAGCTGTGCTTGATAGAGTCCTCAAAGTCCCTACCCAGCTCTACAATACCCACTATGACAAGTAAGATCACACGCTAAAATTCTTAATTTTGAGAAGTTGATTTATTGAAAGTAAAAAACAAAACCTCAATTCATGACTTTATTTGTATCCATCTGTTCAGTTTTTTTGAGTGTTGTCCTTATCTTGCATTTGCCTCCATCTTATCTTTTCCTCTCTGAAAGGTTCAAGGAACACTTGAACAGCCATGAACCCAAAGTGGTGCTTTTCCAGGAGGAGTATGAGGAGCTGAGGGCATCTTGTCGTCAGAGTCAGAAGGCAGAACGTGCAGAACAAGCACAGGAAGAGGAGGCAGAGAGACCGCCAGGGGAGGAGGAGCCAGCCACACCTGAGGGCACAGACACAGTAAGGAACATCCGGCTGGCACGCACTTGTTTAAAAAAAGGTGTAAATGTGTCTTCATTAGATACATAAGAAGAGTGTTTTGTGTGTAGGAAGAATTGATGCAAAAGATTAGAGAACAAGTGCTGGTTCGGAGGGACAAAGTGTACCAGGACAACGAAGGAGAGGTCCGCCAGAGATGGCATTTTGAAGATGCGGTGAGTTCTTACTCACTACTACCCTTTGTCAGCTTGTTTCTTAATCTACCATTTTCTTTGTCTTCCTTTTTTCCTTGTAAACTAGACCTTGTAAACACTGTTTTCTCTATCCTATATATTGCAGAGATCTCTTTATTATTCTATTTAAATACCTGTATCAACTGATTCCTTGGAAACTGATTTTATCCTCTTTGGCCCCAGATCAAACGCCCCTACTTTCATGTCAAGCCACTAGACCGCCTCCAGCTGCGGGCCTGGCATACCTATCTGGACTGGGAGATCGCTCAGCTGAACAAGGACACAAAAACTCCCACCCCAGGTGACCAAGTAATGAAGACACTGTCTTCTCGTCACACTCTCAGGGATCCTCTAAACAACAGCCCACATTTTTGTCATTGTTTTCTTCTTTCAGATCCAAATGAGGCTGCTACAGAGGGGTCAGAAGTCACAACCATGCCACAGGAGCAATCAGGGGAGTCTAGTCTTGCCACAGATGACTACAGGGTCCGTATCCTCTTTGAGCGCTGCCTGATCGCCTGTGCTCTGTATGAGGAGTTCTGGATCAGGGTAAGGAGAGATGAGCGTGTGTGACTGGAACAAAGAGAAAGCACACATGTAGAAATATTTACACTTCGGTCCATAACTATATTCTGCTTACATATGTCTTGTCTTTGTGGTTCAGTACTCTCAGTATCTGGAGGCTCAGAGTGTGGACGAGGCGCGGGCTGTTTACAAACGTGCCTGTGAGATCCACCTGACCAACAAGCCCAACATCCACATGCACTGGGCCACCTTTGAGGAGAGGCATGGTAGGTCAACATGAAAACACTTTTGACTTTTTGAGTCAGGACTCTTTCAAGTTATTTTTCTTATACAGGAAATGGAGTGAGTGTCAAAGATATGTTAGAGTGCATCTTATAACTTACTATACTGTTAGTTGTTAACTGTCACTTGACGTATCTTATTCAGCTGGATTTTTAAATGATAATTTTATTTAAAGAGCCTTTCATACCACTCAAGTTCACATTACAAATAATTAAAATGCAGTTAGAAAGAAACAATGGAATAAAAATAAATAAAAACAACAAACAAGTAACATTAAGTTAAAATAAACCAGTGGGATTGGGAAATGCCGATTGAAACAGATAAGTTTTGAGTTTTGATTTGATTGGGGCAAGAGAGTCAATATTTCTGATGTATGTGTGTGGTGGAAGTGAGTTCCAGAGCTTTCAGTTGCTCTGCTCCCAGTGGTACTGAGACGGGCAGAGGGCACAGAGAGGTGGAGGGAGGAGGACCTGAGAGAGTGGGACTGGGTGGCAGTGTGGGGGAGATCAGGGAGATACAGCAGGGCGAGGTTGTAGATGGCCTTAGATGTGTACAGAAAGTGATTCTGAATTTAACCGGGGGTCAGTGAAGCTGCTGGAGGATGGAGGTGATGTGGTGAAAGGAGGGCGTTCTGGTGATGATCCAGGCTGCAGAATTCTGGACCAGTTGAAGCTTATAGAGGGATTCATGGGGGACACCGAAAAGGAGTGACTTACAGTAATCAAGGGGAGGGGACACTGTGGAGCTGTCTGTTCTAAGCTTCTATTCTGACAGAGACATCCAACTAAACTGAGACACTTGTATTCCATGTTTTGTATGCACCACACTCAGAATAACACACTCTTCTTCTCCATCAGGTGACCTTTCAGAGGCTCGGCGAGTGCTGGAGGCTCTGGAAAAAACACTGCCTGGGTTGGCAGTTGTCCGTCTTCGAAGAGCGGCTTTGGAGAGACGAGCCGGTCAGCTGGACCAATCAGAAGCCTTGCTGCAGGAAGCAGTGGCAGAGTCCAAAGAAAAGCCCACGCTACATGCTTTCTATTCAATCAAGCTGGCTCGCCTGCTTCTGAAGGTGGGCAGGAACCCGAGTGAAGCCCGCAGAATTTTACAGGAGGCCCTGGTGATCAGTCCAGTAAGTTTAGAAATACATACACAAATTCATTTTAAGATGGATAAGACCTTCCTTCTAATTTTGTATATGTGTTTCTCCCTCTAGATTAGCACAATGTCACATTTGCTTCATGCTTATGTTGCATAGCTATTTTTTTTTACTTCTACACCGACCTCTCTGTACCGCAGGACAATGATAAACTGCACTTGAACCTGTTGGAGCTGGAAGTGTCAGGGGACCCCTGGGCCTCAGCTGAAGCGGTCCAGGAGTGTGTGACCCGAGCCCTAGCAGCTCCACTGGCCCCTCATGTTAAAATCCTCCTCTCACAAAGAGGCTTGCAGTTTGCCGAGGACTACAGCAACTCTATCCAAACGTTAGTAGTTTTGTGATTGATGAAGTTAACCCTGATGCTACCCTACAAACAATTAATCTGACTCTGTTTTTGTTTGTTTTTTTATGGCTGTCCTTTGCAGAGTGCTGTCAGTGTATGAAGAGCACCAGAAACTTCTGAAGGAGCTGGGCGGAACAAAGAGAGAAGCAGAGAATGGGTGAGAGTAGAGGATAGATTAACTGAAATTACTTCAAAAAAAAAAAAAGAAAATCGATATATCAGGATTTTTGTTTGACAATATCAAAATCAGGATTCTGTGTCAAAAAAATGTTTTTTTTTCATTCAAATTCAAATTTTTCATTTCAGTCTTATGTTACAACTTTTCTCCAGCAGAGGGTGAAATGTTTCTCTCTGACTCAAATTATGTGCATTTTATGGGAAAATGTGGCTCCTGATATAGTCTCTAGACATTACCATCATCATTTGACTTTTCCACATGGTCTGGTGTTAAAAAAGCAAACTAAAAATCATAAACATCGAAGAACCGCAATTTAAATTGAATCAAATAAGTAAAACTACAAAGCAACCTCTCTTTTATTCTTTGAAAATTGATTTGCAATGCTTTGATTATAAGGGACGAGGATCCAGAAAAGCTGATAAAAAGTGAAGACGACTCTGCTGTTGCTGTATCTGAACAAGCCCCGTCCACCATGCCACACGTCCCTATCACCACGCCCCCTCCTCCTGTGATGGGAGACACAAGCTCACAGGCCGGTTATGGAAGCTACAGCAGCTGGTACCAGGTAGGTCATGGGATACTTAGAAAGGCAGGCAATGTTAAAAACAGAACACAAGGTTTTGATCTGTCAGCATCTTACAATGATTAATCTGAAAGTATCCTTTAGCATCGTATATTAGCATATTAAGTTTAATCAAGATTGTAGTTAAACTGTTACCCATTTCTTTTTCAGCAACCTCAATATGGCAGCTACGGCTACCAGAACACCTGGAACTACAACCAGGGCTACTATCCTCCCAGCTAAAGCAAGTAGGAGAGATTTTGACACCAAGATCACAGGAAGCAATTTGACCCAGGAAGACTTTTCAGCTGAACATCAAACTGAACTTACCAGTCCTGCAGGCCCACCAGCTGTAAAACAAATCACCATCCCAGCATCCTTTCTGCATGATCCGTCCTCCGAGTAACCTCCCTGTTCTGAGTCTGTTTAAATTATGGACTACTGGAGTCAAGCTCTTTGAACACACAGTGTCATTTTCAGTAAAGTTTCTGAAATGACGGGAGGACACAATGATACCCACATCGATTGGAAATATTTTTGTACTTGTCTGCAACCTCTTTGCTTCGTATTCAGAGCCATCCAGTTTTATCAAGCTTGACAGATAATGTATGATTGACATTTTGTACCATTCCAGAGTAGGTAATTTGTTGTTTTTTAATGTATATAAAGGTGTTTTATAGTGTGTCACAAAAACTGATCTTTGTGTTATCCGTTTACTCAACCCTCAACCAAAACTCTCTGAGTCTAGTCTATTTTTTATTCCAAGTTGTTTCTTCTTTTGCATGTCAGTACATTAAGAGTAGTGGAATTAAATTCAGGAACTATCTAAATTTAGAAATACATCACCTTATTCCCTGTTTTCACAAATAGAAATAGAAAATACAGAAGAATTTATGTGTAGTAAGTGCAGCCCACTTTGATTCTTAGTCAGTTTTATTTTAAGTAGATTCATTGTGATAATGCAGACAAAGCTGTCAATATATTTCAACTTATAAAAATGGCAAACAATGTCACAAAATCAGGAAGAGCAGAACGATTTCAGTACATCTTGTGTGGTACTTTGCTTTTAAAGATCAGGATAAAACTGAATTCTTCTGTATTGTCATAAATGTGGCATTGAAACCATGTAGGAATAACTGTCTGAAGCCAGAACTCTTTGCATTAAGATACCAGTCCCTCTTCATGTCACTGCACACAAACCAAATCTCCACCACATTATTGAACATCATCACTCCCAAAAACCCTTGTTCTAAGAAAGCAGTTAAAACACACTGACTGCAGCTTCAAACCAAATCCTTCTACTTCAGTTCAGTTAGCTTGCTCAGTGAGTGAAAGATAAAGGTGGTGGTTCTGTTCCAGGATTAGTCCGTGTCTGGTGTCTCTTGTGTTGTTGGGGGGATGAGGTAGGCTCAAAGAGCAGGTCATCCTGTTCTCACTTTTTGGTAACAACCAGCACAGCTGAAGGCACCAAACCTACAAAAACGGAATGAAGAAAAAGTCAAAGAAGATCGGACAGAGGCTGAACAGATGTGCTTTGCTCACTCAGAAGATTCAACATGTAGCTCACCCAGTTCTTTAAGAGGCTTCTCCATGTCCATTTCAGTGTAGACGTGACGGGGGTAGGGTGAAAGCAGCGTGAAGTCTTGACCCTCAGGTGTGTTGCCGTTCATCTGAATGTAGACACGCACAGCTGCCAGAGGCTCCTGGGCCTTAAAGACTGTCGTGATGGTGGAGCCGTCCAGTAGACGAACCTTCAGTGCAAAAATCAATGAAAGCAGCTGTAACGAGTCTATGTTTTATAGATGAGTTTAACTTTTGCTGTTTTGTTTTGTGTTTTGTATTTTGTAAGTTTGACATTAATTTTCATACCTGTATCCTAGATTCATCATATTCCTTCTTCGTGGGTGGAGGACCATGACTAGTTGGGGATGAAGGACTGGGCTCAGCAGGCTGTGTTGATGCTGCTGTGCTCGTTGCTCCACCACTTCCAAACTTAAAGGTTACAAAAATAGTTGTTCTTTCAGAAAGAAGAATTGACAGAAAGGAAAATGAAGTGAGGGTGTAAAAAGTCTTTTGGCTAGGTTACCTTTTGTGCTCTTTCCTCTCGGTCTCGTGCTATCTTTTCTTTAACCCTTTGCCTAAAAGATACAGAAAAAACATCAACATGGAGAGAACCATACGAAAAGTAATGCGGTATAAAGAATTTACAGGTTGCTTTGCAGGCTTTTCTTCATTCATCAGAACAAAAAAGTTCTGGTGAATATCTAACCTTGCCATTTTGTCCTCCAACTTCTCTCTCCTACGCAGATCAGCAAGCTTCTTCATTTCATCATCCTGCATCTTTTGGCGAACTTGCTGGAGCTCTTGGCCTTGTTTCCGTCGTTGCTTCTCCCTCTCCAACTCTTCTGCCCGCTCTCGCTCTCTTCTCTCTGCCTGCTTTACCCGCATCAGCTCCTCCAGCCTAAAAAATAAGACACAAACACAGGAAAGAGCAGATGTTTGAATATATATATAGTGTTGAAAATGGAATGTTTACAGATTATGTTTCAATACACAACAGGGTTATGACAGATGATTTTTTTTCACTAAATAAAGTTACATTGTTAGAAGAAGAAAACAATAAAGGTTGTACATGAACTACAAGGATGCAATGCTTTCTTGATGAGTGAACCCAGACCTTTTGACTTGTTCTTTTTTCTCCTCCTCTGTCATTGGCTTCCTTTGACTCTCTTCAATTTCCCTATCACCCATTTCAATCCCTGAATTAAAGAAAGAAAAAGAACAGAGGATAAAGGTTAAGTTCTTTTGAAAAAAGTCAAATACTTAAAAGCTTACTTTACTTAACATATTAAACCATTAATGTACACACACACCAATGTAGAATAAAGAATAAAGATTTCAAGTGTTCTGGTGGAGGAAATGACAATGATAGGAAATGCTGATACACAGATTTAAAAAAGACAGAGGAACTGGCCAAATTATACTTTGCCCCCTTCTGTATCTTATATCTAATCTTAATACAAGTTAGATCTTAGAGATAACAGTGTAATAATATTTCTTAAAAAATAGAAAAAAAATATATGACTGGCACATTTCTATTGTCTCATGTTGTAAACCATCATATAGCACACCACTAAGTGATTTTTCTGGTTATGTCCCAAGCTCACTCCTTTTACATAAAGGACCTTCTTGCCCTAGAGCTAACCTTCAGCTGTGTCGGCTAGTGTTGGCTGTTCTGAGGTGGACTGGCTGTCTGCTGCTCCTCCCAGGGTGTTCCCCACAGGAGGCACATAGGGCTCATCAATGTCTGGGTCGTTCTCGTGTTCCATTAACCTGGAAAGTAATTTTCAATATGAAAACATAAAGAGCTGCGAAACTGCTTTGTTGATAATAAGATAATCAAATGAGCAGTCTGTCAGACTAACCAGTCCATCGCTTGTTCTATCCCCTGGTTCCCTGTCTTGGCCACCGCCTTCTCCCTAAAAGATGAGAAAGAGGAAGTAGTTATATGTTCACTCACGATTAAGTTTTACTTTCACTTTTTTGGAAACTCTCTCAAAACATGGGCGCTTTAAAACAAGATCGTTTAGAGATTTGTTGTAACTTACGCTCTGTTTCTCTCGAAGCCCATCTCCAGAAGACTTTCGAGTGTTGTTTGCTCTGCCATTTTGACCTAAAACACACGAAACACCGACAAGTGACTCAACTTTTAATATGTTTTTACAACATTTTTGCTGTTAACAGGAGGAAACATGAGGTAAGCCACATTACTGGGCCCAGTTCGCCTCTGGCCCAACAGCAGTAAACTGTAATTGACGTTAACTACAACATCAAAGTCATCCAACAGTTAATTTAGCTCAAAGCTGTATGAAAAGCTGTACCACAGTCCATAGTTTCACAGAATACGAATAGAAAAATCGGAAACATTATCGAAAGACAGCTTGGGAACATGAGTGATATCTCCACCCGCTAGTTGTTGCTACAGAATATAATTTCTACGGTTATGCTGAGGGCTAAAATTAGCAGTAATGTGGCTAGCGTTCAAATTAGCTTCAAAAACTAGCTGGGAATCATCGTTGCCTGGCGCGATTAAAAACGACTTGGCATTCACAAAAACTGTCAATCAACCTAGCCATAAATATTTTTTATATGTAACATGTAGGGACACTCGTGTCTAATTTCAATTCTACAATAGGTAATTGGACACATGAGGACAACGTTAGTTAGCTACTCACACATCAGTCAACACCGCCTCAGCAGTACGGAAACTCACTGGGGTCAAAAAAGACAGACCCGATAATTGCAATTTTGCCTCCCATGCTGTTTCCATCCACCTATGCAGAAATTCCTACTATATAAAGGTACCTTCGTTTCGAATTTCATTTTTGGATATCATGTATTTCTAATGATCCTATACACTATAATCAAATTATTGATGTAATAAGTGACTCACAGTTTTCAACATGTAGCCAATGAAGAGAAAGCTATAATGGTTTCTGTAATGTAATGCGTAAAACGGTTATAAGTATAATCATTGCGCCCCCAATGTATAATAGAAATGCAGAACCATATAACTCTTAAAACTTGTGAAAAAACGCTTTGATTCTTCCATATATTTATGTTTCAGCATTAACAGTTCATAAAACCAACATGCAGTGATTGGGATTCGGCCAATGTTTATGGTTTGTTGCAGTTAGGTTATATAACGGATCATATAACCGGAAACTGAGATATCTTTTAAGTTTATTCTCCCTAAAGTTATTTTCCCCCTCAGTAGACCTGTGAAAACCTTTTTCATCATATAGATAGATGATGCAAGTGATCTAATAAATTGGCTAAGTTTTTAAATTCATATATAACTATATTTAACTGTTAATTATTGCCATTGCATTAAGGTTAACAAAAGAATGATGAAAACAGCATAAAATAATGAGAAAGTGTACAAAAATGAGTCAAAGAAAGTTTGTCAATACTTATAGTTATAAATAAACTCTGAAATCCTGCAACTCAATAAAGTTGTAGGATTTTGTTGCATATCATTTTTACCGTCCAGATACTTCTGCTACAATGTGACTACGCAAGGAATTTGTTTTTGTTGTTAAAACGCAATTACAGAAAACGCCGTGAAATAAGTGTTCTCTTAACCGTGCTTAATTAAACCTCAGCTGTGAGTAACTATTTCTCCATTAAAATTAACAAGTGAACGGTCCCCCACCTCAGAGAATTTATACCTGTATGGATCACATAGACTTTGCAAATTTTACTACAGAGTCAGGATGCAATCACACTGAACAAACTGGTCAAAGTGTGAAGAGGTAGATCTAGAATACCTTGAGGATTGATATAAGCTTTTATTGGCTGCTCTTCATTC